>NC_033797.1:123748904-123800971 GCF_001876935.1 Asparagus officinalis | reverse complement strand
TCATATTTTTCCTACAAAACACCTTCCTCGCTGGATCGTATATCTTTAAATACTATAACTTGACCGTTGGCTGCCACTTGCAACTTTTGGTAATCCTCCTTCCTTTGAAATCGGTTCTTATGTTGTGTGCGTGACAAGTAGGAGTGATAAGTGAATGTGATTGTGAAGAGATTGTGAGAGTGAAAATGGTGTGTAAACAGGTGCAAAGTGTAAGTGAGAGTGGATTTGAAAAAGAATGAGTATGATCAATAAGGTGAGAAGGAAAAAAAATGAATAAAATCAAGAAACAAATAAAAAATCAAGAATGAAGAACAAAATTCTAGAATAAAAGAAAATACAAGAAATTAAAGATGGCTAGAGGGTTCTATCCTAAAGGCGAATCAAACAAAATAAAAATAAACAAAAAGAAAAACTAAACCCAAGAGGGTTCTAGCCTCAAGGTGAATAGTATAAGAAATTAAAATCTAACTACAAAATAAATTACAAAATCTAAACTACAAAATAAAATTATAAGAATTAAATGCACGAAAATAAATCTACTCTATAAGCATAAAATAAATCTAAGGCAAGAGGGTTCTAGCCTCTTGGCTATTTAACAAGAAAATAAAATCTAACTACAAGCATAGAAATAAATCTAAACTAATAAGCAATACAAGAGAAAAAGAAAAGAAATGCAAACCTTCAAATAATTCTCCATCTTCATCTTCATCTTCATCATCCAACAAAGAGAAGAAGAGAAAAATTTAAAGTGGTGAAAAAATTATTATTATTAATTACAACAAAAGTTATAATTTTGGAAGGCCTTCTCAATTAAGAGTAGCCCTCCTCTCCAAAAGGAGTTACAAAAATTTTCACACCCTTAACCCCTCACTCTCTACCCCTATTTATAGTAATCTTCAATGAATATGAGCCATTGGATTTGTCTTGAGCCCCAAGCAAAGCAATCTCTACTTTTGAATTTGCTTTTTGTTCTTCTCTAGCCCAACCATAGGAGGCCCAATTGATGCTTCATTTGATTTTCAAGAAATAGCAAAAAAAAGTCCAATGTAAAAAAATATCAAAGCTGCAGCAGCCCACCGGTCCTTAGCACACAAGTCCGGTCTTTGATTTAAAGCCCAAGCCATTTTATTCTAGCAGTCCACCGGCATTTGATTTTCAACTTAAAACTAAGTCTGTAGCAGTCCGGCCCATCATGTGTGTGAATTCAATTGATTTTGAAAATCAAAAGCAAAGTCCATGGAGAAATTCTGCAGCCCAAAACTGAAAATGAGGGCTGCAGCAGCGGCCCATTTGGTTCATTTGATTATCAAGAGAAAATAAAAATCGTGTCCGGCCCAATTGATGAAATCCAACTGCAGTCCGGTCCTCATTCCATTCATTTGATTGAGGAAAAATTAACAATGCATCCGGTCATGAGAGTTTCACAATTAAAAGCCAAGTCCGGTCCACTTGTGTAATCTCTTGTTGATGGGCTTTGGGCCTTCAAGCATTTTTCTCTTTTAAGCTTTTGCTTCATGGGTTTCTAAAATGCTACAAAATAAAGAAGAGAGATTTTGAGGGGTTTTTACATTTAATAATATTTATTTATATTTTCATTCATTTATGAGCAAACTAAGCTAACAATAATTATTAATGATATATTTATTCATGTAAAATAGATAATAAGGGTATAAAATTATAATAAAATGTGATTATCAGCTTGGGCGGCACAGGTCTTGGAGTTCGTCGGCGATAGCGAAGCCGAGGCTGGGGCGGCGGTCTGAGGCGGGTCTCGTGGCGGCTCGAAGAGAAAACGAAGCTGTGTTTGAGAAGAAAGAGAGGAGAGAGAGAGAACACGAAAATGAATTATATATCTATATATAAGGGATTAGGGTTTTTTAAAAATTAATTAAAATAACTATAATTATGAAATAAAATTAATAATTATGTGAAAATTATCTACGCATTAAAACGTATAAGTTGTGGTATTATAACCGAAAATATGCAACAGTACAAATAATACAATAAATTACATAATTAATAAAAATATAATTTCTTATATTTAAAATCAAACACTTATGGGATAATTATATATACAGTAAAACGTACTAGTTATACTAATACAACAGATAATATGTAATAGTAGAAATAATACAGTAAATTATATAAATAATACATAATTAATAATACAACATATTATAAAATATACGTAATTAATAAAAATAATACAACGTATTATTTAAAATGACATGTAACAGCATCGATAACGCAACCGATGAATTCCATAAATTTTTACAGCATAAAATTAATTTATAAATATTAATATCATTTAAATAAATATAAAACTTAGACTTTAAATCATAGAAAATTATAGAAATTCAAGAAAAATACAAATACTCTTTTAAAAATCATAATTAAATATTTTAAAATACTAAAAAATTATTTTAACTAATATCAAAATTCATGGTCCTTACATTCTACCCCTCTTAAAATAAATTTCTCCATCGAAATTAAAATAAAAGTGATGCACTTATATGCATCATTCAAGATAATAAAAGAAAGCTACATCATCAAAAGTTATAACTAATCAGCTAAGTAATACGGCTCAAAACAGTATCATAAAAATTGTATAAACTATCACAATAAGTGTGAAGTGCATAAAATACAATCATAGTCATATCAAAGTCATAACATATCAGGCATAATAATACAAAAGAACAAAAATAAATATCATGCACATATAGGCATCATAAACATAATGATATCCAACACCATAAAAATGTAGAAAACACTAAAATGAAAATTCACCATAATAGATACATAGTAATTTATATGACATATACATGATCACAAATCAAACGATATTAACATATTTAAGTAAAATAGCACAATAGTAACAATCAAACAAATCATAAAATGATATAATAATTTGCAGATTAATACCAAGAATATCATGTAAAACAAGAACAATATAGTATAAGCATTACAATAAGTCAATAGTCAAACAACACATAAGTATTAATTGGGACAAAACAATAAGTACAATCTTGAAAAGACAATGTGAGACGACACAACAATTCATAAAAGTATATGCAGTATATCATATCAAAACAAAATAGATAATTATAGATGTATATCACAACATTAATTATCGAAACATACTTTATATAAGTATTATGACTATTGGCTACATAATATTATGACTAGAAAAATGAAGCAAACAAACTTGAACAAGGAACAAAATATATATAAGTAAGTATTAAGATGAATAAGAAACTGTATTTAGAAAATAGGTAACCATAACATCAACAAAACTAAAAAGATGAAATGATTGATAAATTAAAACAAACAATGATACATGCAATTAGAGTAAAGAATGAAATGAAATATACTAAATGGAACTACTTTATACGTAATAAAACAAGGTAGATAATAAACTTATAACATAATATACAATAGTAGACAATGATAATGTAAAATAACTGAAATATACTAAACACGAGAATGACGTAATATCACTAGAAATTTACAAGATATAAGACAAGAATGCAGAACAATCAGGCAGAAGGACAATAAAAATTATAATAAGGTATACAGAGCATACATAATCACAATTGAAATAACATTAAGAAATAAACATAGATAAAAAATATCAATACATATAGACAAACAAACAGAGACAAATCATAATAATAATCAATAGCAGAATGAAACGATACATAATAATTACTAGCATACAAAGAGTTATATAACACAAAGTAAATAATGCCAAATCATAATTAGGTTCAAAGAAACACAAATAAAATTAGAGTATAAAAATAAAAGATATAAAAGCAAAAAGTGATAAACAAGATTCAACAATAATAATAATCACTATATAATATCAATTTAGACATATCTGTATATTGTGAAATAGTCAAAAATCACATAAATACAATCAGCGTAATATACATAAATAAAATGTATAATGCATAAAACATGAACTATGGAAGATAAAATAGATTTATAAACAAATAAAAACATACAATACAACATTGTATGTGATACAAAAAATATGTAATAAATAATGCAAAATTAATACAATCAAATAATATATAAGTCAAATCAAAGAAACATAGTCGTAAAAATAATAACACATAAAATAATGACCGGCACGAGGAAAGAGAGGTTGTACAAAAAGTGGGCAATCGCGAAGCGATGGGACAAGAACCGTGGAAACTCCGGAGTCAAAGAGTGATAAGATAGGGACGAAACAAAATCTATAAAGAAAATAGAATAAGGGCTCAAGAATAGTCTCACGGATGACATATGATATGTGTCTAAATTGTCCACTATATTCTTACTAGTGAGGACTCGGGACCGTGACCTGCATGGGCCACCACTAAAACCTGTCACGCCCGCTTCCCAAAATACCAGGGAATCAGAACGTGAACAAGCCCGCGGCGTATTAGATTGAGAAGAAATATACACTATCCTTTTTTTCTTTTTTTTCTTTTCTTCTCAATCCAATACGCTAAGCGTCTAGAAATAAATACAATGCGAAGTCACATGTCCCCGTTCACATATAACAAGAATATAATGAACAACACAATAAAATAATACATATCACAAATAGGATAACATCCGAGATATAATATTCGGGTCAACATGCCCTTATACAAAAACTATCTGAATGAAATACTGGAGAATATAAAAATACACTGATCAAAAGGAAATGAAGGTGCTACAAAACAAACTGAAAGGAATGACTAAGCTTCGGCTTCTGAACCTGTTCTTCCTCTAAGTCTGACATACACCAGAGAAAACAGGTGTGCGTCAACGTGTATGGCACACGGCAAGACCCCACAAAACAAATAGAACAACGAAAACCAAAACGGAAAACAATACGATAACAGAATTGACAAAAGCACATGCATCCGGAAATCCAACAAAATCAACATGCAAATTCACTACTAAAACATGATAATCATAAGAATCCATAAATCAAACGGGTAACGAGATCATGCAACTAGCGATCAGAAATCATCCAAGTAACAGGATCATACGCTAGATGGAATTAATACTTAAAAATCTACAACAAGAGACGTAGTACGTCGAGCGAAATAATCCAAATAAGGAAACCCTCATGTATATACCATATGTCTCGAATTGTAAATAATTAAATATTAATCCTGATCTATGTATGAAAAGAAACACAACTAGCCTATATCTCTCAAGAACTCATAATTAGCCAAGAAACGAGTCATGCAACTAGCCATCCTATACAGGTCACTGGTTCACATCTCACACAAAGTCAAAGTTCACATTATCGGATATCAGGTTAACAACCACATCTCACTAGTATCCCAGACCCGACCCAGTACGAAACGATTCACTGGTGCGTGCCTGGAAATAATCAATAATCACAATATCACCGCTCCTCAGACCCACACCAGTGCGAAACGATTCACTGGTGCGAGCCTGGAAATAAACAATACACATTCGATCACTGCTCCTCAGACCCACCCCAGTATGAAACGATTCACTGGTGCGAGCCTAGAAATAATCAATAATCATAATATCACAGCTCCTCAGACCCACCCCAGTGCGAAATGATTCACTGGTGCGAGCCTGGAAATAATCAATAATCATAATATCACCGCTCCTCAGACCCACCCCAGTACGAAATGATTCACTGGCGCGAGCCTGGAAATAAACAACAATATATCCGATAACATGAACATGGACTTCCCTATCCCAACTCTTCTCGTTTTCTAAGTCAAAAATACACATGTATCATGGTCTTGTACACGACACGCTAGGCAACAAAGGACATGAACTACTAACAGTTCTCAATACAATTAGGAACAATAAAAGCAGACATATCAAATACAGTAAAATAATCACAAACATGAAATGTAATCGTGAATCAGTAAAACATGCATACAGTCCGGTTCCATCAATATCTTGTTATCCAAAATAAATAATTTTTTTTAAATAAATTCTTTTAAATCGTCATAATTATCAAAAGCATAATTCTTTTGCCCAAGATAACTTAACAACTCAAAATGACCCATTTTCTGAAATAAATAATTTTAAATTATCTATCTTAATAACTATTCAAAACTAACCTATTTTCCAAATAAAATTCTTTCCCATCATGATAATTCCAAAAATCTCAAAATAACCACTTTTACACAAAATAATTTATTCCTTTAAATTACTTATCCTAATCTCATTATTAATATCAACCATCAACAAATCCACACAGTTATCAAAATCTTCATATTGTAGCATAATCAAATCACAGTTTAATCGAAGCATTAATTCATAATATATCTAAAAATTGGAAATACGAGTCAACAGAAAAAGGGATCTTGCATATACTTAATTAACAGTATAACAAAATTGTAATGACCAGTCAAAGAGTAGTGAGATCTTTCCTCGGGTACTGCGAACAAATCGACGCTGACGGTGCGACGCGGATCTGATCTGAGCACGGGTAGAACGCGGCGTCGAGAAGAGCTCCGACGAGGGACTATCCGACGATTCTCAATACTATCTAGTTTTCTCATATCCGTTTTTTATCCGCGTGCATATCCGCTTATATATCCGTAGCCGTATCCGATTTTAGCGGATATGGTTATGCTTTTTTCTTGCCGATGTATATCCGTATCCGTATCCGAGATGGGTAAGCGAGTATGGATATGGTAATCCGAGCCGCATCCAGACCGAATGCACCCCCTAACTATGATGCATAGATGATCATAAGCAGTTAAGCACTCTATCAACACTTCAAAATTATTCTAAAGATGTTAAAATTAATTTGGATCAATGTGGTTCATACGCTTGTAAAGATCAACAAATTTGCCGTAGAGAGAGAGAGGACATGGAAGTGAGGCATGAAGGAGTAAGAAGGGTAGAGAACGAGGGAATGAAGGAGTAGGAGAAGACTACGGAGAGAAAAAGAGAACAAATGGAAGGTAGCAGAGGAAGTGGAAGTAGAAGGAGAGGGGTGAGGAGCTGGTAGTGGGGGTGGATAGATGGAGGCAAATGAGTTTTTTTATTTTGTTATTCATACTCTCTTTAAAAGTACGAGTTCGGAAAATCTTTTTTAGACAAATATACCCCTTTATAGTTTGAACTACCTTATCTATAATCAAATTCTAATTTTCAATGGTCAATATTACCCTTCACTATTTTGAATATTTATTTATATCTTAATCTATCCTAATCATAATCATATCTTATCCTAATCCTATGTGAACCATGTTTAGCTTAACAATTTAAAAAAACTAATATTAATAAAATATATAAAACATAAAAATGATATTAGTTTGCTAAGATAAAGAAATTACAAGTAGATAACATATTATAATACATGAAGTATTTCAAAAAAATTATAAAACATTTTAAAATTATAGAAAAGACCCTGAAAAGTTTAAAATTATAAAAATCATCCCAATGTCTCAAAACTTAAAATAAAAAACATGAAATTAAAAAATTAACATCAGTTTGTAAAGAATTTAAAATTTACAGTTAACACCTCAATGTCTCAAAATTTATAGAAACACCCTCAAAAGTTTAAATTACAGACAAACACATTAAAATTTTAAAATTTTAAAACTTACAAATAACACAGATGAATTCAAGAGATTACCATGATACACCTAAAATTTTTGACATTTAAATTTAAAATTTTTAATTAACACCCTCAATATCTAAAAAATTATAGAAACACCTTCAAAAGTTTAAATTATAAAAAGCCACCCTAAAATTCTAAAATTTGTAAATAACATAAGATGAATTCAAGATATTACCCTTAGAAACCTAAAAAATTAAAATTTGCCGAAATTAACCTCAAAATTTTTAAAAAACTCCTTCAAAATTTAAAAATCGTAAAAAAAAACTCTAAATTTTCAAAATTTTTAACTAGCACACATCAAATTCGTCAATTGGTAGACCGCTAAAATTTAATAATTTTCAACATTAATCTATAGTTTTAATAATTACAAAAGACACCCTCAAAATTTTAGAGTTACAGAAAATATACTAACATTTAAAAAATTACCACCAACATATAAAACATAGAATTTACAACTACCAAACTTAAAGTAAATTTATTTAAAAACACTTTCAAAACTTTAAAAATTATAAATCACACCCTCAAAGTTCAAAACCACAAAAATGGGCTAAAATTTTAAAACTTGGCAAAGAAAAGTATAATTGTTTGGTATTTTTCATATATATATATTAAAAATTATCGGCACTATATAAATTAAAGTAATTTCATATAATTTTAGTAATAAGTTGGGGTAGCCAAAATACATTCGTAACATTAATTGATAGATGTTTAAATCCATAGAAATGATAAAACACTATAATATTATACCTTAGCATTAATTGATTTTAATTTAGAAACTTTAATCTTTGACGTTAATAATATTTATAGGGTAAAAGAATACAAGGAATTACATATGGAGAAACTATTAGAATATTTAGAGATAACTTTAAAAGAATTGAGTTATTTCCATTGCAAATGGGAAAGTGATGGAAATAAATCTAAAATTCAGAAAACGTCAATGAATCACTTGAATTGGCATTAACATAAGACATATCTATTAATGAAGCACTGAATGAGTTACATTAAAAAATAATTTAATAACTTTATCCTAATCAAAGAAAAAATCTCCATGGAAGACATAAGAAAAATTAGTAAGTATTCATAAATTCCATACTGTGTTCTTCAAATTAAATATTAATATTATAATCTAAGAGAAATTGGTAATGAATAATGTAGGTATTTAGTTTAGATCTTTATGGAAAATAACAGGGATAGAGCAAAGGTAATATTATTGAAATAACAGAAATTCTTATTGGATGCACATCAGAAGAATTCATTTTAGAGGAAAATAAAGAGATAGCTTCTAATTTATTTAAGTAATAAATTAGGAACACAAAGAATTTTATATATATGAAATTAATATTTATTCTCATTGAAATAGAAAAAAAAATCAAAGTCTATATTTTGAGCAGTTTGTGTTGAACATCATAAGTACATTTAACTTCTTTGTAAAGTTAAATGAGATGATAAAAAATTAACGAGCCCAGGAAAGATAATAGCATAAAAAAATATAAAATTAGCCTGATGTCATAATTGATGTAGATGATGAAGACAATACTCTAGAATTGCCCGAGAAATGATAAATGATAAACCTGAAGAAGGATTGATCTTAACTCAATAAAAAATAAAATAGAAGAAATAAAAACAATATTTTATGAATATTTTATAGAATAGTTTAATTATTTTGACTGAAATTAGGAATCTTTAGAAGGGAGTTTCATGAATTTTTTCAGTACTTTTATATTCTTATGTGGATGTTTTTATCATATAAAAGTATACTAGAGTTAGCATTAATCTTTAATTTATATTTTTTTATGAAGTCTATCAATGATTAGGAATAAACTTCATATTCTCTTTTGCATCGTTTTAACATACTTTAAATCAATCATTTTGCCATATTGGTTTTAAATATTCACCTTCCTTGTATAACACTATTTTAATATTTTTCACTTTGCAATGCTATACTTTCTCAAATAAAGCTTAGTTTCATATCGGTCAAAAATAATATGAAAATTCAAATTATTTTTAAATTATATTTGTTTTTTGTCAATTCAAATATCAACATGAAAATTTAAAATGGGTGTATCCCATTTAAACAAACATAAAAAAATAATCGGGATGTAAGAGTTTAAAGAAAGAAATGAGCATAAACTGCCAAAAATACTTAATCATGGTATTAAATCACGTGCATTGCACGTGTGTAAAAACTAGTGCATTAAAACGTACAAGTTATGGTATTATAACCGAAAATATGCAACAGTAGAAATAATATAATAAATTAATAAAAATATAATTTCTTATATTTAAAATCAAACAATTATGGGATAATTATATATACAGTAAAATGTACCAGTTATACTAATACAACAGATAATATGTAATAGTAGAAATAATACAGTAAATTATACAAATAATACATAATTAATAATACAACGTATTATATGAAAATATACGTAATTAATAAAAATAATACAACGTATTATTTAAAATGACATGTAACAGTATCGATAACGCAACAGATAAATTCCATAAATTTTCACCGCATAAAATTAATTTATAAATATTAATATCATTTAAATAAATATAAAACTTAGACTTTAAATCATAGAAAATTATAGAAATTCAATAAAATACAAATACTCTTTTAAAAAGCATAATTAAATATTTTAAAATACTAAAAAAATATTTTAACTAGTATCAAAATTCATGGTCCTTATATGTACACATATTCGAATTGTTTAGAATGAAGAAAAATGAGACTATTGGAAAGATGTTTACAAGGTTTACCAATATCACCAATTCTCTCATCGGTCTTGGAAAAGTATACACTCAAGTAGAAATGGTGCGAAAGATACTTCGTTCACTTACTCCACAATAGAAAAATAAAGTTACCGCAATAGAGGAAGCAAATGACTTATCAACTCTTACGGTAGAAAATCTAATTGGTAACCTCATGACTTATAAAGTTCAAATTGAAGATAGAAAGAATGATGATGAAACAAAGAACAAGAAAGTGCTTGCATTCAATACTACTTCTGATAAAGAAGATTCGAATGATGATGAAGAAATGAGCATGTTTGCACGCAAGTTTCGAAATTTCATAAAACAAGGTAAGTTCAAATAAAAAAATTCAAATTCAAATAACTTACTTTGTTTCAAATGTAACAAACCAGGACATATGAAGAAAGATTATCCATTGTTAAAAATAAGTAAAAATTAAATTATTTTAACAACTTCAACAATATTCAAAGCAACAAGAAAAGGAAAGCTTTGGCGGCTACATGGGATGATAATGATGATTCGTCTTCGAATGAAGAAACCGAAGAAAAGGAAAGCGCCCATATGTGTTTTATGGCACAAGATGAAGTAAGTGACAATGAAGAGCTTTTAGATGCTTTTAGTGAATTATATGAAATATTTTTGAGATTAAAGGCTTCATATAATTTTCTTAAAGGTGAAAATAAAATATTACTTGAAAAATTTCTGATTTTAATTCTTCTACTATTTCTAATTCTCAAGTAATTGAATTGAAAGAGGAAAATAAATCCTTGCTTACAAAAAATCATATTTTGACTAATGAGAATGTTTATCTAAAATCAGAATGCAATGATTAAAAATTCGCATTAATATTTTAGATAAATATATTTCTTCTATTAAATTAAAATTTGATGATATATGTTTGAATGTTAGTAAATTCAATAAAGGAAAAGAGAATTTGAATAATTTTCTCTCATTTCAAAAATCTTCAAACAATTATTTTGGCATTGGATTTGTTCCTAAGTATTTTACAAAGAATGATTATATTTTGAAGAATAATAATAAGAATATTCATGCTAAACAAAATAAGTTTATATGGATTCTTAAGAATTTGAATATTCATGATAGGAATGATTATATTGTATCTTATATGTATGAAGTTTGCATTTCAAATAATTACACTTATGTTAATAAATGGAATCCAAATTCTAAGTGGATTTGGATTCCTAAGGGCTAATCCTAATGATATAACATAAAAGGGTATCAAAGTGCTTAAAATTTTATTAAGGTGCCTGGGAAAAAAAATAACTAGAATTATGTTTATTTCTTTTTGCTAATGACAAAGGGGGAGTTATATAGAAAATTTTAAATTTTTTACTAATACTTTGATGCAGGGGGAGTAAAAGATTTTATTTAATGATTTTATACAGGGGGATTAAAATTTTTATATCTTAATAATATATATTTGTCATCATCAAAAAGGGGGAGAATGTTAGGAATCTTGACCCCAATATTAGTTTGTTTTGATGATAACAAATATTATATGTTGTGTGTATTATGTGCTAACATTTATTTTTTAGTATCAGAGCTATATTAAAAATTATATTCAAAGAGATACTTAAGACATAGATGAGTTCAAGGCAAAATAAAGCAAAGAGAAGATATACTTTATTGTCAAAATATAATTTTATATTTTCTTTGTTTAGAAATTTGTACAAGCCTTGATCACTCACACACATGCATACACATAATGTTAGAACATACTAACACATGCTTAGTGTGTTGGTTAACAATATAAATCCCCTATGTTAGCCATTAGAGTTTATAGATATTGAGTGAGTCTTAAAATATTTTATTTATACCCCTTAACAGTTTGAATCTGGAAAAACTCAAAAGATAAAAGTTGTAGGTCTCTTCAACATCTTTCTAACAAATCTTAAATCACCTTATTCTGAGGTCGGATGAGAAAGTTACAGTCAAAATACTAAAAATAGAACTCCAGAATCTGTGAGTTTACAGTATAGTCGACTACTATGCATTGTAGTCGACTACTAAGCAATTTTCTGACTTCACAGAGTCTGTTTAGACTCAGTGTAGTCGACTATTATAACTTGTAGTCGACTACAATTACAGTTTTTTTAGATTTCAGATTTTGAATAAGTGACTGTTTATAATCGTTTTGTGGACGTAATTGGGTTTAAAATTATGTCATTTCAGAGGCTATAAATAGGTTTAAACATCAAAAAAATAAGCACCAAGTTTTGCACTTGTAAGATTCACATATTGTGCAAATTAACTCTCTAAACTTTTAGTTTTTCGATCTGTTTTTCCATAAAAGAGTGTTTCTGATATTGCCTTTGTTTCTATCATTCTTAGAGCTTATTTAGGTAATATTCAGAGAGTTAAAAAGATTGATAAGCCATTGTTACACGTTCATATTCACATCAAGGCTTATAGGATTAGAATTGTACATTGCTTCAAAGAAAGGTTCTCTCAGTTTATGAGTGGGGTTGATCTCTTGATCTAGAGATCGGTTTACAATTAGCATGGTGTTGTCAATTGGGTTTGCAATTTGTATGGTCTTACAAATTAGTCAGGTTTGCTTTTGATTTTGTAAGGTCTCAAAATCATAGTGGAAACTCTCAAGTGAGATTTGCTTAGGGACTGGATGTACACCGGGGAGGTGGAACTAGTATACATGCTTGTGTTTGTGATGTTCACTTTCTGAGATTGCCATTCTATCTTTGTAATTTATAATCTACTTTGCAAACTCACCCTCTAGTGTTTAAGTGTAAAGCTTCCGCAGATTTTTACAAGAGTACACTCTATTCGTAAGGGTCACGATCCTACACTTGGTATACATAAACACAATCAGACCCTACACTGCAAAGCGCCAAAGAAAGATGCAAATGAACAGGAGGTTCATATCGTGTAAGATGCATTAATCCTTTTTATGGACAACAATTCTGATTCATGGGTAATTAATTCAGGAGCCTCTTTCCACGCCACTGCTAATAGGAAGCTTCTTCAGAACTATGTAGTAGGGGACTTTGGGAAAGTTTACTTCTGGGACAACGAGCCTTGTAGTATTGTTGGAAGAGGTGACGTGCAGATTCAGATGAAGGGCTCTAAGTGAAATTTGAAGAACATCAGACATGTACCAAGAGGAATCTTGTTTCGGTTGGCCAGCTTAAAGTGGATGACTATGTTTCAACATTCATCGGGGATTCGTGGAAGATCTCCAATGGTAATATGGTGGTTACCCGCGGCAACAAAACAAGAACTCTCTACCTCACTTCACATGCGAGTGACACCCTCGCAGTTGCAGCTAGCAAGGAGAGTGCAGATCTATGGCATAATAGGTTGGGACACATGAGTAAGAAGGAAATGAATATTCTACACTCACAGGGAAAGCTAACTGGCATCGATTCAGTTAAAGTTAGAGTTTGCGAGGATTGCATCTATGTGAAGCAGAAGAGGCTCAGCTTTCAGAAGAGTAGAAGACCACCTAAAGCTTAGAAATTAGAGCTTATTCATACATATGTATAGGATCCAGCTAACGTGTCTCTTGGCGATTCGATGTACTATATCACCTTTATCGACGATCACTCGAGGAAGGTGTAGGTATATTTCATGAAGCATAAGTCATAATTGTTTGAAATCTTCAAGAAGTGGAAGGACATGGTAGAGAATAAAACAGATCTGAAGGTGAAGTATCTGAGATCGGACAACGACGGAGAATACGAACTGGAGGAGTTTAAGAGGTTCTGTGCTCTAAATGAGATTTATTTGGAGAGGACTACTCCAGGGATGTCGCAATAGAACAACGTTGAATAGAGGATAAACAAGACATTGACAGAGCGTGCGAGGAATATGTATTTACATGCAGGTCTACCTAAGACGTTTTGGGTGGATACGGTGCATACGTCAGCTTACTTGATCAATCATGGGTCATTGGTTCCATTGGATTTTGGGATTTCAGAAGAGGTTTGGAGTGGCAAAAAAGTTAATCTCTCACATTTGAAGGTCTTTGGCTGCGTGACATATGTTCATATCAGTGACCATGTCAGGGATAAGCTAGAAGCTAAGTCACAGAAGTGTATATTCATTGGATACTGCATTGATGAGTTTGGGTATCATTTTTAGGATGAGAAGAACAGAAAAATTATCAGGAGCAGATATGTGATATTTAATGAGGAGGTGATGTACAAGGACATGGACAATGTTAAGGATAGCCAAAGCAGTGAGAGCAGCACTAAGGATGCGGGTGGATCCGAGTACATGGATTTGAAGGAACTTCCAGATGAGGGAGATAATGTTAGTTCTGACAGAAGAACGAAGGAGATTCCAGGTGCAGAGACTACTACCCATGGCGTGGAGCTTAGGAGGTTATCCATAGTACCCAAACTGAATTCCAGATATCTTTCATCACTAGATTATTTGCTCTTGACAGATGGCGAAGAACCGGAGTGCTATGAGAAGGCTATGCAAGTTAGTGAATCTTAGCAGTGAGAGCAGGCGATGAAAGAAGAGATGGATTCTCTCCACTCGAACAAGACATGGGAGTTAGCCCAGCTACCTGCACAGAAGGAAGTCTTACATAACAAATGAGTCTATCGGGTCAAGCAGGAGAGTGATGAAAGCAAGAGGTACAAGGCCAGATTAGTTGTAAAAGGGTTCCAATAGCGGGAAGGAGTGGATTATACGAAGATATTTTCACCCGTCGTGAAGCTTACAACCATCAAAATGGTGTTAAGCTTAGTAGCTGCTGAAATATCTACCTTGAGCAGTTAGATGTGAAGACTACCTTTCTTCATGGTGACTTGGATAAAGAAATCTACATAAAACAACCTATTGGCTTCATTGAGAAAGGAAAGGAAGAGATTGTGTGTAGGCTCAAGAAGAGCTTATATAGTTTGAAACAGGCTCCGAGACAATGGTACAAGAATTTCGACAACTTTATGCAGAGCAATGGCTATGAAAGATGCAATTTAGGTTATTGTTGCTACTTCAAGAGGTTCGAGTCCAGCTATATCGTATTATTATTGTATGTTGATGACATGTTAGTTGAATGATCGTGTTTAGAGGAGATAAATAAATTGAAGAAGCAGTTAGCGAAGGAGTTTGCTATGAAGGATCTGGGTGCAGCGAAGTAAATTCTTAGGATGTAAATTAGTCGAGATGAAGCTGAAGGGACATTGAAGTTGAGTCAAGTTGAATACATCGAGAAGTTACTTCAGAGATTCAACATGGAGAATGCCAAGCCCGTCGGCAAGCCCCTTAAAAGTTAATTCAAGCTATCTGAGGAGCAATCACCCAAGACAGATGTAGAAAAGGAGCACATAAGTAGGGTGCCATACTCATCAGCCATTGGTAGACTTGTGTACGCGATGGTTTGCACGAGGCCAGATATCCCCTATGTAGTGGGAGTTGTGAGTAGTGTTGGCCTTCTTGTTTTGATGATGATTTACAAACAATTTACTACTAATGTTGTTTGTCTAGTGTTTGTATTTTCGTATTTATTATAGACAAACAACGAAGTTGGAGGATGGATGGAATAGAGCTTCAACGATTTATTTATTATAGACAAACAACGAAGTTGGAGGATGGATGGAATAGAGCTTCAACGATCATATCCAAAGGTGGTTGGCGAAATATCGGTGAAGCCTTTCAATTCAAAGTTAAAGATCAAGTTCAAGCTTCATCCGCGAGATTACCAAGTAGAGCTTATTGAAGACCAAGTTTTACAAAATACATGAGTTTTCACAAATAAAAATTTTAATTTGAGAAATTCTTTTTCTAACATGTTTGTTTTCATGTTTACAAACATCTCGCAGAGTTTCATCAAGTTTGGAACTGATTTGTTATGTTTAATGGAATTTACAAAATCATGTTTTCATTCGTGCATGTTCGTGCATGTTTTTACAAAACCGATGAGTTTTCATAAATGGGAAGTGATATTCAAGAAATTATTTCTTTAATATGTTTATCTATATGTTTAGAAACTTCTCTCAAAATTTTACTATTTTTGGAGTTGATTTACTGTGCCTAATTGATTTTACAAAATCGTGTATCACAGCAGATTTTTAGAAACTGTATTTCTGTGTTCAAACATTTATTTCTCTCAATTGGGAAATGCTTTTTCAGAAATTATTTTCTAACATGTTTTGATACGTGCCTAGAACCTTCTCTCAAAATTTTATAATTTTTGGAGCTGTTTTACTATTTTTAACCGATTTTATAAAATCGGATATAACTGCTACAGTACCGCCGGTCGACCGATATTTCCGCCGGTCGACCGACGAACTCTCTGTGCGTTTTCTCCGTTTGGAACCTGGATCGCGGTCGACCGCGAGAATTTTTGGTCGACCGCTGCTCTGTCAGACTTTTCCAACGGCTATTTTTGTTACCGTTGGCTGGGCTTTTTTGTCATTTGTTTTGGGTTTTGGCTGAGGTCTTTGGGAGGCTATAAAAACTCCTTTGATCTCAGATTTCAATTTTTTGAAGAGAATGTTTTAAAATAGTTTAACAAGGGTTTAAACTTGTTTAGTATTTGTTTAAGTTTGGTTTAAGAAGCTTTTAAGCAATTGAGGCTTTGAGTTTGTGAATTCAATTTCACAAGAGCAAGTGGAGATCATCCTTTGGTGTTTGAGCATTCACTCTTCTAAACTCAATCTAGCTTCATATTTTATATTGTTTGATTATCTTTTTATTAAGCTAGTGTTCATATTGAGTTTAGTTGATTTTATTATCTCTTTGTTCACACACAACCTATTGAGCTTATTGTATTTACATTCATAGTATAATTTAGGGTTGTGGGGTTTGTGACTAAGAGTTGTGCTTAATTGAGTTCTCACCTTGTTTAGAGAACAATCAAATTGATTTATATCGTGCTAAATTGTGAGGATTCACTTGTAATACACTTGTACACCGAGAGAAGTGTGTTGTGAGAGACGGGGTCGAATCCAAGAAGAGTGGCGTCGGTTGACGTGCCTAGGGAGAGGTTGTAACCGAGCACTTGAGGAGGAGGACACGGGCTAGGACCAACACTTAGTGTGTAAAGTGTGATTGCATAGTGATTGTATTGTGAGGTGTAAACATTGTTCGGGTAAACGTAGAAAACCCGGTTGTGATAGTGGAGATCTCCTCGAGGTGAGGAGTGGAGACGTAGGTCGTGGGGACCGAACTCCGTAATCATAATGTTTGTCTGTTATTGCATTGGCGTACTTATTTTTATGTTCATATCTTATATCGCCTTTGTATATTGCTTGTTGATTATATTGCTCACTATCTTATTTATATTATTTACCCTTGTGTTGTTTATATATCCTTACATATATTTCTATCATATAGGATATATCTCATTGTTCATGTTGCTTATCCTAGCTTATAATCTTGTTGTATTTCATACTTGCTAGGATAACTTGTTAATTAATTTTAATTGGCATTTAATCGGATTAGATTAGCATAAGACCCTAATCACCCCCCTCTAGGGTCTAACAAGTAGGTTTGCAAGCAATCCAGAAAAACAGTATTGGGAGGCCGTGAAGTGGATATTATGTTACTTGAAAAACTGGAGTTGTGTGCAACTTCAGTTGGCCTTCGCGCGTAAGAGATGAAGGCGGAGCCACACTAAGAGGATAGGTTGGATTGCCAAGGTGATGATGATTGAAGAATGAATTTTTTCGGGTAGGAGAAGATGTTTGCGAAGAAGGCGGGAGTTCGGGAGAGCTCATTGATGGTGGTTTCGTCTCCAAGTGGGAGATTGTTGGTTTTGGAAGTGTGAAGACTGAACCTGAAGAAGAAATCATCAAAGAAGTAGAAAAACCCCGATCAGTCGACCGGCATACTTGGACCGGTCGACCGAAAAGCCTGTAGGAATCGAGCCTAGGAATTTCACTCTGATTTGTCGACCGACACAAGCTCATCGGTCGACCGACGCGAACTCAAGAAACTTACAGGTGTTTCGGGTCGGTCGACCGATGGCGCTGAGCCGGTCGACCGACAACATGCACGAGAACCCTGTAGAAAACTGGGTTCTGGCCGGTTGACCGATGCTATTGAACCGGTCGACCGACGTCGGGTTTTCTAGTTTTCTAATTGATTTGGGAAACGGTTTTAGGTTGGGATACTATATATACCTTGATATGTTTTTAGGGTTTGTAGAACACGAAAAGAGGGTTTTGACGGCACTTTGAGATCAGAGATCTTTTAGAGAGAGAGAGAGAGGCCTATTGCGAGCATTGTAATATTCTTCAATTAATCAAAGATTTTTTTTAGTGTGGCTCTTGAGGACGTAGGCACGTTTGCCGAACCTCGTTAAATTTGGTGTTCTCTGTTTGATTATTCTTTCTTGCAAGCTTTTTTTTTCTTTTATTTGCTGTGATTTCCGGCTTGCTTACTTTCAACACAAGATTTGGAAGGGCACGGGTTGTGTGTTCAACCCCAACAATAATCATATCAAAGAAATTTATAGTTCAAATACAAACCAAATATCATTAGAATATCATCATAAAACAATTCTATTCCAAGTCTCTAACATCAATTGCCACTCATTATTACACGGCAAACAGGACAACAGTAATCAAATCACTCAAAAGTTAATTATTACACGTTACCAAGATGATCCATTCACGAAGCAATAATACCTTAAAACATCACCGACAATGGAGTTTGACGACTCAACACAGTGTAAACAGCAATCGGAGTCCTCACCTCATGGCTCCCGTCCCTCCAAACAATAGACCCCGATGAAATCGCTTTTTGCGAAACGGTCCCTCCTTTAATTGTCACAGCAAATGTCTTAACCTCTCCAGTATACGAAAAGTAAAGCACAGAAGGCGATACGTCCACCGTAAAATCAGACGTCTCATAAACCGTAGCTTGATACGTTGATTCCGCTGGTCCAACATTGGTCACCGTTCGCCGAAAAACTCCGTATATCGGCTGGTTGTCAACAACAGCGAGCGCGAACGAAGGGTAGTTTAGGTTACGGGCGTTTTCGGAGGTCGTTACGTTAGGACAAGAGGAGGAGTCGCCGGTAATGAGCCTTACAGTGGTAGTATTGTATCCTCGGTTGCAAAGGAAGTCGACGTAGTCTTGTTCAGATGTGTCGAAGATTAGACCAGGACTTAAGGCCCGTAACGGGTTGATATGGCCTGCTCCATAGGCGAATTCTGCGTCCTCGTTCTTGCGTGAGTCCATGATGTTGGCTGTAGAAATCGAAAAAGATCAGGTTTGTTTGCAATAATTGTTAATTTCACTAATTATTTGCTCAAATATGATTCATGTATGTAAATTCAAATATATTTTGATATTTGTATATTCGACGGATCAATTAATGTGAGCATTCACATCTCGGTGGGTTTGTTTATTAAGTATCTATTTCTTCATTTGAACTAGCACCTTTTTGTGCTTTGCATATGATATTATATTTGATTATTTTTAATGTGAAGTTGTATTTATTTTTAGAGACATTGGTTCAAAGTTAATTTTTTAAAATCAAACATTCGGATGGATTTATTGATTTATCATGATAAGGAAATAACTTTTCAAATATGAATCTAAATACTATTAAAAAGGGCCTTCAGTTATGGTTTTGTATTTAATAAATACTCAAACAATATATATTCGTGTTAAAATCATATTTAAAAAAGTTAAATTCAGATTCAAATATGAAAACTTCAACATTCGATTCGATTCCAGCTCTTACCTGTAGTCATGAGTGCAGATTTGATAGCAGCAGGAGACCAAGTAAGATGAGCAGATTTAACATAAGCTGCAGCTCCAGTGACATGAGGGCAAGACATGGATGTGCCTGAAATCACATTGTAGTTGGTTTTTGTGTGACCAGACAACGGTGACCAGGCTGCAAGGATGTCGACGCCAGGTGCAGTCAGGTCTGGCTTTAGAATGTCGAGGTCCAATACATTTGGTCCTCTCGACGAGAAATCAGCCACTCGGGGTGCCAATACGTTGTACATTGTCTCACCAGGAAATATAGTTGCGATTGGATTACTGGTAACAATTTATCAATGAAAAAATTGACGATTATTTGGCTAAAATTGAAAATGAGAGGTATAGTGTCATTTCTAAAACTTACAGAGAATTTTCCATAATTTATGCTAAATTTAGGGTTAGTTGCGGATAGACCCTCTTACTGTCGCCCAACCCAACCATTGATAGACCCCCTATAATTGTATTGTTGCCCTAGAGTGAATTTTGTTGACTCTTTTACTCTCAGAGAAAGAGAATTCTTTTGATAAATGGACCTCCTGATTGTAAAACAGTCAGGAAAAAATCACTCAAGGGTCCATATGCAATTGGGCTATATTACGGGGTCCATCCACAATAAACCCTACAATTTATAGCGCAATATTTATCGATCTTGCCGATTATGTGGCAAATTTTTTTTAGAGCTAGCTTCTAAAATATAGGATAAATCAAGTCTTCCAAGTTTCGCAACATACGTTTGCGATGTGAAAACTGAAAGAATGGAATATAACAGTCATAATCACATTGTGATCCTTATACTATAAATGATCACATCAGAAATCTTGACGATTATTTTGACTGCACAATGAAAACAAAGGGATGGAAGACCATGGAGGAGTTCTTAGTAATTTACCTGGTAGATTTGATGTAGTCTAGTACGCGTGCACCTTCCTCTGCCCTCAACGCAGTTGCAGGAAGTTGGAAAGAAAAGGCTACATCCGTGTCAATACTATCGCTCATTATGACTCCAACCCCATTTGCCATCAGAACTCCATCACCGCCATTAACTTCATCACAGAGAACAATGGCGTTCTTAACTTTGTTCGAGTCGAGCGAACCAGTTGAGCAGTATCTGGAGGCTTCAAAGTATGAGCCTGCTGAGACATTAGCAGCATATCCTCCATAAACTAATGGGATGGCTGAACCAAGAAACCCGAATCGGTTTATGGAGGTTCCCTGCAACATTGGAAGAAAAAAAAACGACCACGATTAAATTTAGGAGTGTATATCTGAGAAATAAGTTTCAGACCATAAACTGTCAGGATTTCACCGGACTCAGATCTACCATTTTTTTTTTTTTGACTCTTTTACTCACTGATAGACGCACAAGTTTTATCCAGGGGCGATATCCGTCAAAATTTCACGGGAGTAAAAGAGTTAAAAAAAAGAAAGAAAGAAAAGTTAACCCAGGGTTCCATCTGCCAAAGTGAAACTACATTAGTAATGAGGGGGGTATACGCGCAATTAACCTTTTAGTAAAAAATGGTTGTGATATGTAGTTTGTTTTCTATAAAAACAATGTTGAATATTTTTCTGCAAATTCCACGGTAGTTCGTAACAACAGACAAAAAGATACTCACTATTAAAGTCTGTCCATTTCCGAGCACTACTCTAGCGACGAACTTCCTGTCAATAGTACTAGCAGCGACGGTAACCGTCCACGGTGCAACATTGGTAACACTTCTCGGATCAGGACCTCCATTTCCCGCCGAATTCACAGTCAAAATCCCATTTCTCATCGCGTGGAACGATCCGATCGCAATGGGATCCTCAAAATACTCACGCGGAGGCCCACCGAGAGACACAGACAAGATATCCACGCCGTCAGCAATTGCATCATCAAATGCAGCCAGTATATCGGCAGATGAACATCCAAACGACCAGCAGGCTTTGTATACTGCGATCCTTGCGCTGGGAGCACCGCCTCGTGCTGTGCCATTGGCGAGGTTGAAGAAGCTTGTGTTTGGGACTTGGAGCGCGCAGCCGGCGGTGAGGCAGTGTGGGACCCGTGGCCGACGGTGTCTCTTGGGGAGTTGATGTTGGTGGGGGGTAGGGTTCGATTTTGAGTGTTGTAGAATCGGGCTCCGATGACTTTGCTGAACGGTCACATAAATGTTGGGGGTTATGTTAATTAGTGTATGATTGATAGTAGAGGGTAAAAGGGTTGTTTTGATGTCAGGAAATAGCATAGTAGCAGCAAATGTGGCCATCGATCATATTTCTACTTACAGTGTTTGGTTAACAACAATTTAGTAAAGGAAAATAGCTCAATTTTCATGTTATGGATAAAATTTGTAGTCATGCATTGATGACAAAATTGGATAATCAATGTCATGTTACCAATTAAGCTAGTAAAAATGTTGAGATCATTTGAAAATTTCAGATAAGCAAACGCTTGATTTGGTTTGCAACTAACTGATCACACTGGAGTTTGGTTTGAAAGTACGTTTCCTCTAAAATCCCAATATCTAAACACCAAATTTGAGACTACTTTAATGCAATAAATACTGCATGCAACATTTTCTGCATTCAGCATCTGTTACGTTTAAAATTGAAGCGCACGGAGCAGCCCTAGGAAAAAAGAAAACTAGGATTAGAGAGGGATTGAGAGATCACTTGTTGCAAGTGAAGTTGTTGTTTGCTGTTTGACAGGTTCCCTTCCATCTGAAAGGGGGTGGAGGAATGCCATTGTCATCAAAGCTTGGGGATTCAGGCCATATTCCTGTGAATTTTACCAACCACTTTAAAATTTGTGCCGAAAACGTTCGAATTCTATTGTATTTAAGCAACTGATGGACACCTGAATCTATTACTCCGACAATGACCTCTCTTTCCATGGGGTAGTGAAAAGTTTTATCGCTCGTCATGCCCATGAAATCCCAGGATCTTGTTGTGTGCAGATCGTATAATGTGTTTGGAAAAACTGAGACGACTCCTTTCGTCTCTGAAATGAAATGCATAAAATAATTTTTAGTAGCAGAGAAATCAAATTCAAGCTTGGAAGGAATAAAAGTGTTGATTAATTCTTGCCTTTTATCCTTGTGGCTTCTTCTTTGGTTAGTTTTGCTGCAAAGCCGTTGAAGCTTCTCCCATAGCTATATACCAGAGACTCTTTTGCACTGAATTTACTGCATTAGAACAGAACTCAAAGCCATCAAAAGAATTTTACATAATACCCCCCCAAAAGTTTGGCCCGTTTTGTGATAACATCTCCAAAAGTTTAATTGGCCCGTTTTGCTATAACACCAAAACCTTTGAAAACGTCACATAGCACCAAAAATATTATGTCAGACTCGGGGGTTGTCTGACAAAACATGTTGATGTTATGTGACCTTTAAAAAAGTATATATGCTATCTCAAAATGAGCCAAACTTTTGCGGTTATGTGAAATTCACTCAAAAAACACCAAAATGTAGAAATTTTAATGACAAACATGGTGAAACGAAAAGAAAAATCATAATAGTAAAGACCTTCCGAGGACATCATTTAGCAGAGAATGGTGCATTGAGGAGGCAACAGAGTCTCCATCCTTCGGCATCTCCCCCATGTACACAACATGAACCTGTAACATGTCTCCGCCGTTTAAAACTAAAAAACTCTTGACGGTTTTCAAATTAATGGTCATAAAAGAAAATTATTAGAAAGAGAAATAAAGACCTCTCTATCCGCTTCATGACAGTAGCAGGTCAGAACCAGTGCGCAAAAGAGCAATGTATAAACAAAAGAAGCCATGGATGAATTCAACTCTAGATGACTGTGTTTAGCATGCATGGATTTGTGCTATTTATAAGAACTTTGCATTGTAAAACTTTTATCTGCATTTGGATATTTCCAGGGTAAGCTCAGCATAGTTGTGCACAATTAGCTGGGAAACTTCGTACTTATCAATGTAAAATGTTTCTTGGTCTTGTTTTAGCTTAATGTCTTTATCAGGGCTAAGGATATTATAGCGGTCATCTGGATCTCCAAGGTGTCTGTTGTATGATAGTGTCATTAAGAATTTGCAGCCATATCTGGAGCTGAGTAGACGAATTATTTTCTTTAGTTGGTGCAGTTCTCATAAACATGCTTAGTAGTAACAAAAAGGCCAAAAGGAAATAATAGATGGGAACTGTAGCTGCTGATACGATGTCGAGATAAATTAGTAACTACTATTAAAGAGGGGTATTCTTTTTTCTGATCTCATCTCATATCTTTGGTAGACAAAACCTGCATATTGAACTGTATTAATAAGAGGCATTGCTGACAAATTCCCCGCATTGACGCAGATTCACTAGTACAAAACAGGACAGTCCAAATGGTTGGAACCGTTTGGGAAAACACCCTCCCAAACGGTTACAACCGTTTGGGCAAAAAAAAAGAACCGTTTGCCCAACGGTCGCCCAAACGGTTACAACTGTTTGGGCAAAATCCCAAACGGTTATAACCGTTTGGACAGAATAATATTGTCCAAATGGTTACAACCGTTTGGACAGAAATTAGCCCAAACGATTACAACCGTTTGGGCTAATTTCCGTCCAAACGGTTACAACCGTTTGGGTAAAAATTAGCCCAAACGGTTACAACACTTTGGGCTAATTTGCGTCCAAACGGTTGTAACCGTTTGGACTGTGTATTTTAATAGTTTTTAAATTTTGGCTATTTTATTTATCTACCTATTTATGTTTAATATACACATCTCACACAATGATTATTCAATATCTCACAATGAAATAAAAAACATATACATGCACAAACATGTCTCAAACGGTGATGAATATCTAATATTATATATACATACACAATGATTACTCAATATATAATATTAGAGACAAAACATATACATACACAATAATTACTCAATATCTCACAATAAAAAGCATCCAATATTATATATTAATCTCTAAGATCCAAAATGCCCCAAACTTCCAAAATAAGATAGGAGTGGCCTGATCCATCCAAAATGTGCTGAGTTTGCTGAGTCTGCACCGCTATTTGTAATTGGCGCGGAAGGTAAATAATGTGTCCTTTCTGATGAGAGGCTCGAGACTGGAGAAAAGACCTTGCTGAGGGAGAATTGCCTTGATAGTATGGAATGCTTATCTTGTTGTTATTCTGAAGTTGGTGTCCCTAGAATGAGGAGGATTGTCCCTAGAATGAGGAGTCTTGCTCAACGATTCCGAAAAAGAAGAGGCTTCTTTTGCTGTTATGACAAATACCCAGGAAAAACAAATAACAATTAGACGAAAGCACAGAAAATATCGAGAAAACAAAACGCAGATATCACTTACGTGGAGATCTCTCACACCCTAAAACCCGATACAACCTTTCCTCTGAAACTAAGTTCTTCTCAGGAAACTTTGATGTTCACTGGCTATTTTTTTGGCGTTGTAGTAAAGGCGTATATATAGAATTGACTAGGCCCAATTTGAATAGGATTAGAATACTCTTGGTGATCCAAATTAACTAAACTTGTACTGATACTGGGACTTGTTTAAGATAAGTCCCTGCAAAACACAAATCCCAATTCTCATCAATTTTCTACCAATAGGAATCTAATTCTTTTTAGGACTTCAACCCAATTCAACTAACAAGTCAGACAATGAAGAGGTGATTAAGGAAGCTAATGCTCACCTCTTTATCATTCCTTGCTTTGTTCTCTTTGGACTTCTTTATGTACTCTGAAATTTACAGATAATGTCCATAATTCAAAAGTTCAAAGGTGTTCAGAGTGATGAAAGTTTAGCGTACCTTGAAGAAGTGTTGTTCTTGAATCACTAGCATTAGATGTTGTTGAGGCTGTTGACAATAAAACTAAGCTCAGCAGGCTCCTTCTCCCATATCCATTTCCTTTAAATGATGCTGTAAATGTTCTTAGATTTTCAACTGCTAGCATTTTGGAAGAAGCTGCAGGCCTGTTCAATGCAGCAAAAGTTCCAGAAGGAAGAGCCATCGATGATT
Source organism: Asparagus officinalis (assembly GCF_001876935.1). Lineage (NCBI taxonomy): Eukaryota > Viridiplantae > Streptophyta > Magnoliopsida > Asparagales > Asparagaceae > Asparagus > Asparagus officinalis. Next base: position 123,774,918 of record NC_033797.1, on the reverse strand, counting down.
ATCACTTGCTTTAGTTTTCATAGGAAGGGGGATAGCAGTAACTCAAGTGTAGAAAGCAGGGCCACAACTCTCACTTTATATGGATAACATTACAATGAAGTATCAAGCATCTTTATCACTCACCCCACAAAGAAAAAAATTGATATTTTGGCTTGAGGGAGCCAGGAATCAAATCCCTCGGTTTAATTTGGCCAAAAGAAAAATATCACTCGAAATATCACACAATATGCTGAATATACACGTAAAGTATAAACAAACTGAATTTGATTAAATTCAAGAACTAAAATGTTTAATACCAGAAGTAAGTCAATACATAGCTGTGAACTAGGATCTTTTTATATTTTCATTTTCGAAATTGTTTCGGATTCTTGGAAGAGTGAGGTTTATCATTAATTGTCAACTACGTGTAGGCATCCAAAGAAAAACAAGGTCTACATTTAAGAAACAAAATGTTTAACATCAGCAGTTTCTCAGTACATAACATCGAGGTAGCATGTTTTGTATTCACATGTCGAAATTGTTTTCATATTATTGAACGAGTTGGGGCCTGTCTAGTCACAGTTACAAACTAGAAACTACAGACAAATACTAATAGTGCAAGACATGACATTACTAAAAACATGAAACTATAACAAGCAAAAATTTCATGTATCAGAAGAACACACCTCATAAGTTTGTAGTGTCGCTTGATCATCCTCTTGAATTTTTTGTCTTTTCTTAATATTGTGTTGTATCAAAAATTCCCTGTCATTCTGAACAGGTGATAAACACATTCAAAATCAGGTGTCTATACATCTTTATGAGAAATAATAGGAACTTCTACCTGGATTTATAGACACCTCATTTGAACTGTGAAGCAAACTAATGTACATTTCTTATAATAACTTAGATCGAATCAGCAATCAATAAACTGTAATGCCTCATCTAATTGAACAAACAACAAAAGAATGAGACCTATGGGCCTGTCAAATAACAATGACATTGAGTAGATCTCCAAATCTAAATTTGCATTATGAAGCAACAAGTAATTTACTAGACAATGGTCAAATTGCAATCATAACCATTATTCACAAATTCTATAACATCAATAATATAAGAACTTCACAGGTTATCCTTTCATGAAATATTTCAAAATGAACTTTATATTTCTAACAAATCTATCTCCCAAAAAGAATAGAAATTGGATAGAATAGTGCAACTACAACAAGTTTCTAGCTTATTTGGAAAGAACATGACCTTCTTTTCAACTCAAAGAGTCAGCCTGAAGAAAACATCATAAAGAATGCATCACGTCTTGTGGAGTTATGGTTTGATCAGCTACCAATTCATAAAAGTAGATGACCATATACAAATTTCTAGTTTATTCTCAGCCCTCATCTTCATGTACTCTCATTTACATAAATATTCCCCATTTTTACCCTCGATTCAGTTAAAAAAGACTTGCAATTCGAGATAAATTAACATAGGCAAGCGCCCATCATAAACATAGAAGTAAAACAATGAAGTTAAAAAAGACTTGTAATCACTTGACGAAGGCTTTAAAACCCGTCGTTAATATATGCACATTAATGACGGTTAACTGGTCCCTTCACTAATTTTGGTCGTTAAATACCGGATTTCTTGTAGTGTCACATCATCATCAGAATCGTTTGAAGATTCTGGTAGGTCCTCGTCTGCTGCGAACTTCACCGAAGTGATCGATTGCCATGCTGAGGACTGAACCCCCGGAGAAGACGACGAGGAGGTACATTGGAGAAGGGGGTACGTTGGTGATCTGAGGAGAAGGGGGAGGCGGAGGAGGAGGAGGCGGAGGAGTGACAGCCCCACCGAAGACCAACAGGGCGAGGAGGTACGTTGGCGAAGACCAACAGGACGAGGGCGCCGATGGAAACGATGGAGGTGGAGGAGGAGGAGCACCGGTGAAGTTGAGGGAGGTGGAGGGTGTACGATGGCCAGCAGCAAAGATGAGGGATCCCCCTGCGATCGAAGATGAGGTGAGTTGTCGGTGGCCGTGGTTGGACTTCGACACGGTCGGACAATGGGGTTAGGGATTCGAGAGGGTGCGATCTTGCAAAATATTTGGGGATGAATTTTTAGCGGTGGATGAAATTTTTTGGGGGGAAACGGAGAATAAGGGGTTTTATTGTTTTTTGCAAAAACTAATAAAAACTCCCAAACGGTAATAAAAACTCCCAAACGGTGTTAACCGTGTTGGTTGAGATATCCCAAACGGTAAAAACCATTTGGTTTAGCCGTTTGGGATTTTTGAACAGCCCAAACGGTTTTAACCATTTGGGTTTATTATCCCAAACGGTTAAACCCGTTTGGGCTATTTCGACTTGTCCAAACGGTTATAATAACCGTTTGGACAGAGCTGTTTTGTACTAGTGATTTACCCTAGAGGAGGGGAGGGGAGGGGAGGGGAGGGGGGGGGGGTTTGAATAGAGTAATTGCTAATCTAATCCGAATACGATGCCAAATTAAAACTTATTAACTAATATATCCTAACAATGATATACAATGAAATATGCAAGGATATACAATAAGCAATAGGCGATATAAACAATGAGACAAAGATAATGTTAGAAATTCATGCTAAATACATGCAAAATACGCAACGGAAGACTGTATGTATAATAATACTAAGCATGTAGAGAGCATGAAAAACAAGGTAGGACCATCCTAATTAAATCTAACATGATTCCTATATTAAAGAGAGCATACAAGAGTTAGAAAGTCATACTTTCGAAGCGTGATTCGATGGAAGATCGAAGAGCATACAAGAGTTAGAAAGTCATACTTTCGAAGCGTGATTCGATGGAAGATCGAACAATCCCTAGCGCTTGCTCCTTGTAGTAGTAAATCTCTTCGTAGTGGATCTCTAAGTCTTCAAGTGAGCTTGATAAAATTAGAGTCTTCTTGAGACACAAGGCAAGATATCCACCCCGGGGTACTTTAAAATCCTACTACTTTCTCTTACTCAAAGATTGATAGAGTTTAGTAAGAGGTAGATCTCTCTTCTTTTCTTTTATGGAAAGCAACTATGAATAAACCATTTATTTCATTTTTCCATTGAGGAAGAATATGTCATGATATGAATGACTCATTCCATGAGTCACACCACGAGTCATCAAAACAATGATTCTCTCATGAGTCATGCAATGACTCATCTCATGAGTCATGCAATGAATCATGAAGAATCAAAACTATGTGCTAAAACCATATTCCCAAATCATACCACCTTAGTGACTCATCTCATGACTCATTAATCAAGGTATAATGAAGTGCGTATTTCATAAATAAAAATACCACATCAATACGGTATTTCATAAATACGATATTTTGTAACTTTATAATCATTGACCAATAAGTCATCATATGACCAAAAAAGTCAATGAGTTGACCAAAAGTCAACTGTTGACACTTGACCAATAAGTCATCATATGACCAAAAAAGTCAATGAGTTGACCAAAAGTCAACTGTTGACAAAAAAGTCAACTAGTTGACTAAAAGTAAACTTTATGGAAAAAATACTGGAATTTATTTCCTAAGCACATAGCATTCTTATTTTTACCTATATACATAACAGTTTATGTGTATCCGGTAAAATCATATATGCGTATTAATCATATGCATCACTTTATAAATAGTATTTTATATGATTTAAGTACGCGCTTGGTATGACTCTAGGGCCCAACTTAAAAACTCGACAGTGGATGATATCCATAAGTACAACAGAGGTGCTAGCTACACATAAAGACTACTCGGGTATAAGTTGTGATAAATGTCTGCAAGATGCTTACACAATTTTATCAGGACCACTTAGTGATAATACCGTACAGTCCGGTCTCTTCATCAAACCATGTCAAACTATTAAGACTAGGGTATGGAAAACTGTCAAACCCTAATTGCTCAATTAGTGTTTGTTGATATTAAACTCATAACCTATAAGATCAAACTGACACTCAGTTTATCTTATTTACATCGGTCAAGGATTTTCAGGTTATAGTTATATCAAACAATCTTATGATATCAACCCCTTATACTAGGAGAGAAGAATCTCATCTTGGTATCTCAATATCTACTTATGCCTCGGGATGCACCCAACAAGAACCGTTATGCATAACTCGATGAGAACTATGATTAGGTAAAAGTCTAAGTACACCTATACTGATGTAAAACCCCGAAAATTTGAATATAGTGTGATAAATAATTATAAATATGTTATATGGTGAAAATAATATATTTTGATGTTTGAGTATGATAGGAATTGATTTGAGATCAATTCAATGTATATTTGTGAATATATGAGTGTAAATACACAAAACATACACAAAGGCCAAGAGTGAAAATCTGAGAATTTTGACTAGTTGAGAGTTTCTATGTTTTGCACACTGATTCAGTTAGAATCTGGAAAAGTGTATAATACCAAAGTTGTAGGTCTCTTCAATAGATTTCCAACGAATCTTAGATCACCTCATTCCGAGATCAGATGAGAAAGTTACAGTCTTTATACCAAACCCCAATCTGAGCATGACCCAGAACCCTGCACAGTCGACCGCCGTGGTCGCTGCGGTCGACCGCTGGGCGAACCTGGTTCTGTCAGTTCTTTTTCGGGTCGGGTTTTGTTTATACTGAACCCAGTTATTACCCTAGGTATATAAACTTGTTTTGAAGCTCTCAGAACCCTCTTTTGAACCCTAATAGCCTCAGCCCCCTCCTCTCTCTTTTTCAAACCCTAAAACCCCTTTTTTTGGCGATTCTTGGAGGATTTTGGAGGAGTCGACACGAGATCCATCGGTGTTCAGTGAAGGAGGATCGTTCTTACTCATTTTTGGGAGTTCATCTACACCCCTCAGGCGAGTAACATCTTGCCCAATCCCTCACCCATGTTTTTACGAGCTTTTCTAACGATTTAAATGAGTTTTCTTGAGCCTAAATCACCCATGTTTTTACGAGCTTTTCTAACGATTTAAATGAGTTTTCTTGAGCCTAAATCACTATTTTGCGTATATAGATAGATCTTTATGACATGTGATGTTTGAGCCTAAATCACTATTTTGCGTATATAGATAGATCTTTATGACATGTGATGTGAAAACTAAGTATTTCAGTTTTCAAATACTCACCAATGATTTTGGTTAAAGAGATCAAATCTAAAAACGCTTTATTAAGAGTTAAATTTCTGATTTTTACTGTTTTATAAAGTTTAAAACACGGGTATACATGTTCATGATTTTTAGTGATGATTTTTACATGCTAAATGTTGTTATATGATGATTCATATGTATTAGAATATGTGATATATCGTTTGGAAGCAAGGAGGGATTGTTTGGATCAATTTCTGGCAGTCTCGCGGTCGACCGCAGCGCTGTGCGCGGTTGACCGCTGGGCGTACTATTGAGCAGAACATCTCTGCTCATTTGCGCGGTCGACCGGAGTGGCCTCTGCGGTTGACCGTGATACTGTTTGTGCATGATTTTGTTTTGTTGTGTATATTGTGTGTACAAATTGTTTACCTCGATTTATCCGGCATTAAATTTTAGTATGGAACATTTGTCTATATATGTGAGTGACATTATGATATCAGTTTAGACCCGCACACTGAGGTACATGTGTTACTAGTATATGTGTACCTTTTCATACATATGCATCATGAACGTTGGCATAGGTTATATATAGTCCATGTGTTGGACATGCATTCACCTTTCAGTCCTCGTGTTGGACTATTATCCATTAAAGTCCTCGTGTTGGACTATAATCCATTAAAGTCCTTGTGTTGGACTATAATCTATTTTTTGTCCTCGTGTTGGATATTTACATATTAGACCATGTGTAGACATTTGTTAAGCTATGAGTATGACACTTATCTGAATCAGGACATGACATGATTACATGAGATTTGGACACGATAGCTACCTAGGCTGGACATGACACTTATGTAATTTTGACCTTTGACACTTATTTGGTTATGACATGACATAGTATTTAAGTTCTGAGATGGGTTGTATTTCTCTTTATTATTGTTCCTATTTTAGATTTTGGGTTTGGTGTTTAGGGATTTACAATTTGAGATACAAGGTATATACATGAGGGTTTCCTTGTTTGGATTATTTTGCTCAACGTACCTATGCTCGTGTTGTAAATCTCTAAATACTAAAATCCTCTTTTGTTAGGATCTATGATTTTAGACTATTATATATTAACTGTATTTTCTTATATATAACGAGCCCTCTCCCTTGGGGTTGGTTGTGATATTGCTCGCTAACGCTTTGACGCTCGTTGTTCCTCCAATTTTAGGTAACGAGTCAGGTGCACGGAGAGTCGCAGGTTGATGGCGATGCACATTAGCGTCCATCTTTCTTCCATAGTTTTATTTTACTTATAGAACTCCACTATAGACTTTGTTTAGACATTTGAGGACTTTATTCTAGATGTTGTAAAGGCTGTGTGCCTTATTTCATTTACTCAGACTTGTTGTATTTGGGACTTGTTAAGAACTCCAGTTTATTCATTTTCAGACATTGACTTTGTATTTCTGTATGCTGGATGATGAAATATTATTTTGATCTCTATCATTTCATCAGTTATCTCATGTATTATCTTTTACTTGCTTTTGTACCTATACCTGTTATTGACTCTACTAGAGTGATAGAATTGTGATGGTGAAACATGTTATTACACGGTGTGGTGCATGACAGGTTTGACATTCTTGGTTTTACCTTGGACTGCAGCCTTGTGTGAACCCAGGGGCGTCACAACTGACATGTAAGATATTTCACTCATGCCTCAGGTCATGAGACTACTATGTACTATATCACTTGAGAACTTCTGTTTGACAGTTAAGTATAATTACCAACTAGATGTTCTTGGTGAGTCGTTCAATTAACTCATTCACTAATGAGTCACCTGTATACTATATCTTGATGTCTCACATCAATGATCCAAGAGATGGATCATCATCCTACCAAAGGAGAAATAGAGTATACACTAGTCTTCCCAAAGTGATGATGTCCCATTTTAACACTTCATCGACTAAGAACATTTTAGAATATACGTTAGCGACAAATCAAATCTCTTCATTACGATCATATCCGAAATATCTGATAGTCTAGTATCATTCTAAGGACTTTATCTGTATTTCATTACGATCATATCCGAAATATCTGATAGTCTAGTATCATTCTAAGGACTTTATCTGTATTAAAATACTAGATAAATCTGACCAAAATAGGATAGTCTAGTATCATTCTAAGGACTTTATCTGTATTAAAATACTAGATAAATCTGACCAAAATAGCATATTACCATTTTGAACATGGATGTTATATTCATATAGGTCCTGTTACAATATACAATTGTTGCTTACTGGGCATCTATATCTAACAAACTCCTACTTGCACTAAGGCCAATCATTGTAGTACCTAATACCCAATACCTCAACAAGTTTTTCAAATTGTGTACGAGCAATTGCCTTTGTGAATGGATCTGCTATATTTACTTTTGTGTCAACTCTTTTAATCTTGATCTCTTGATGATCAACTATCTCCCTGATCAAGTGATACTTTCTCAGAATGTGTCTGGATTAATGGTGAGACAGGGGTTCCTTTGTCAGAGCTATTGCAGCATTACTATCACAGTATAAAGGTACTGGATCTTTAATGGTGGGAACAAGTTCCAGCTCTGAAAGAAACTTCCTCATGGCTGCATCATTTGCCGCAATGTATTTGGCTTCCATAGTAGAGTCTGCTACTGTGTCCTGTTTGGAACTTTTCTAACCGATAGCCCCTCTATTGAGGGTAAAAACATATCTTGAAACAGATCTACTGTCATCGATATCGCTCTAAAAGCTAGAGTCGAAAAAAGCCTCCATTTGGAGATCACTTTTACCGTATATCAAAAATAACTCTTTAGTCCTTTTTAGATACTTAAGTATATTTTTGACCGCTTTTCAGTGCTCTTCTCCATGATTAGATTGGTATCTACTTACCAAACTGAGTGAATAAGCGATATCCGGTCTAGTACATAATATGACATACATGATCGATCCTACTGCCGAGGCATAAGGAATTAGACTCATGCGTTTCCTCTCTTCATTAGTCTGGGGAGACATCTTTTTAGAGAGCGAGATTCCAGGAGATGCAGGTACAAAACCTTTCTTGGAATTTTCCATGCTAAACCGCTTTAGCACTTTGCCAATGTATCTAGATTGGGATATTCCTAATATCCTTTTAGATCTATCTCTATAGATCTGAATACCCAGTATACAGGATGCTTCACCTAAATCTTTCATGGAAAATCTTTTTGATTGCCAAATTTTAACCGCTTGTAATGACGATATATTATTACCGATTAAGAGTATATCGTCTACATACAAAATAAGAAACGATACTATACTCCTAATTATTCTTTTATACACACATGGTTCATCTGGATTTTTAATAAAACCAAACTCTTTGATAGCATCATCACAACAGATGTTCCATCTTCGCGATGCTTGCTTCAGTCCATAAATGGCTTTAAGCAACCTACATGCTTTTTCACTGCTCCCACTGACTACAAATCCCTCTAGTTGAGACATATATATGTACTCTTCTAAATCACCATTTAGAAATGCAGTTTTAACGTCCATTTGCCAGATCTCGTAGTCATAGTGAGCAACTATAGCAAGTAGGATCCAAATAGACTTTAGCATAGCCACTGGAGAAAATATTTCATCATAGTCCAAACCAGGTCTTTGACGAAAACCTTTAGCTACCAGTCTAGCTTTAAAAGTCTCTACTTTCCCATCTACACCCAACTTTTTCTTAAACAACCATTTGCAACCTATGGGTATCACCCCTGTAGGAGCATTGATAATCACATTTTATTATAATTTTACACCCTCATTATCTATTTTATATGAATAAATATACCACTAATAATTGTTTTTATCTTTAAATGCAGGTTAATGAAGAATAAATCCTAAAAATCCCATCTCTCAACAAAGGCCCTTGAGTAAATGAAGAAATGAAACAAAAGAGAAATCAAGAAACCCATTGATTTGATGAAGAAAACAAGTATGAAGCCCAAAAGCCTAAAGCCCAAAGCCAATACAAGAGGAAATCTGCGGATGGTAAAAGGAAGAGACTGGGTATCGATACTAGCATAGATGCTGGCATCGATACCCGTATCTCGATACCTGCATCGATGCTGGCATCGATACCTACGGGACTGTAGCACGTTCTAGGACTGAAGTTTGCTTGTTTTGGATAAGTATTGATTTAATGGCTCACATTCATTGATGTTTACTATAAATAGGGATAGAGAGTGAGGGGTTAGAGGTGTAAAAAATTTTGTAACTCCATTTGGAGAGGAAGGTAACTCTTAATTGAGAAGGCCATCCAAATTTATAACTTTTATTACAATTAATAATTTTTTTTCTCCACTTCAAATCTTCTTCTCTTTGTTGGATGATGATGATGGAGATGAAGAAAAGTTTGAAGGTTTGCTTTTCTTTTATTTTTTTCTTTTATTTTTTTAGTAATTTCTTTATTATTGCTTATTAGTTAGATTTACATTTATGCTTGTAGTTGTATGTAGGAAAAATTGCAATGAAAAGAACAAAAGAAAATTGACTTGTATTTCTTTGATTCCGATTACAATTCGATTACAAAAGAGAAGAGAACGAATTTGGTTCTCTCCTTTGTTTAAAACTGGGTTCTTCATGGTAGCGATGGAGTGCCTCCTTCGATTGTTCGCGTCGAATTTGCTCTCCGTTGACGATCCGACCGTCTTGATTCACTGGAACGATGTCTTCTCCTCACGATTTGACGTTGTGGAGAACTTGCGTGGCAAGTTTTAGAACTCTGGACGAGTTGATAACTATGAACGAGTTTGAACTCTTGATAAAGAGTTAATTTGAACTGAGAATCGGTTCTCAAGCCAAGGCCGAAGGCTTCAAGGAATGCTCCAAAGGATGAATGCCGATCTCTCCCTTTGCTGCCAAGTCTCAGATCCGAAAAATGCCAGCCGAAAAAGCCTTGAACTCCGGACCCCAGAGGCCAACCCCGAACTCAGTTGAGTTTACTCGCTTTTATAGGGGATTAAGGGGGTGTAACCACCCACAAATCATGGGAACCGGTTTTGGAACCTTCCAGCTCGTGTTTGAACGAGTCAAACGCCCATGTTGGCGTTCAGGACCCTAACTCCGTATTTTAGACTGGAGACGCGGAGTTAGGTACCCGCTGGGCATTGAAAAACACGGGTCTGACCCCAGCGTTTTGATGTTGTAACGCGGGTCCGACTCCAGCGTTTTGATGTTGTAACGCGGGTCCGACGACCCCAGCGTTTTGATGTTGTAACGCGGGTCCGACTCCAGCGTTTTGATGTTGTAACGCGGGTCCGACCCCAGCGTTTTGATGTTGTAACGCGGCTCTGACTCCAGCATTTTGATGTTGTAACGCGGGTCCGACTCCAGCGTTTTGATGTTGTAACGTGGGTCCGACTCCAGCGTTTTACTGTTGACACACTGGGAGGACCTCCGCGTTTTGGTGTTGATACACGGGGAGGACCTCCGTGTTTTGGTCGTAGAGCGTGGTGATGAGTTCTGCGTCTTGCTTTGGAGAGATTATCAACAAGTAATCTCTTTTGTCATAGCGTTGCAAAGATCATTGTCTTGTAATCTTCGTCTTGGCTCCTTGAGAATATGAGAGTCGTCAGATTGTAACTCCTGATATTGATTGTGAATGCTGTTGAACTAGAGCTCTCATCGGTTGTCGTGAAGGTTGTCAGATTGTAACCTTCAGCGATATACGTGAAAGTCTTCAAATTGTAGCCTTCTGGAAGTCGTCAGATTGTAACTTCCATCATGGGTGTTTGATGGGGGATAAGCTATTTATTGTGATTTTTAGACAGCCTACAGAACCCCCTCTAAAGTTTTCGAAAGTTCGCGGTTGACTGGGACGAATTTTCGGAATACTTTGGATCTCAACTCTGATCCTGGAGCTGTTGATTCCTTGTTGTAAAGGAGTCGTTCTCTGCACTCGCTTCGAAGGTATCATGGTTGAAGGGATTTGCCATGTAGGACCTGTGTGAAGGTATGCGCCCTAATCCTGCTTCTGGAATGTTGGGGTGTATCCCTACATTTTGAACTTGAGACGTGGTCTCACTCTTGCATGTTGAATTTGGAACACGAGTGTGACCTCGGCGTTCGGTTTTTGCATCGTGAGTCTAACCTCAGCGTCTTGACTTAAGACATGGAAGTGGCTTCCGTGCATTTTTGAATAAGTCTTTGAGACTTATCTTTAGCTCATCTGTTTCAAGTCTCGGCTTACATCCATCAAGCTAATGGACCTACGAACATGCATAGGATTTTTGGCAAACCCTCAGCCATCAACGGATTTGATAAGCCTTTACCGACTACCGTTTGAGTCGGGCTAGCATGTGAATTATTTGAATCCGTTTCATATGTAACGTTGTGCTAAGAGAATGAACCCTCTTAGACTTGATGCTATGATTTTGAATACATATACTTTGTCATTTTTACGGAAAAAGACTAACCGGCAACGCGTGTTAGGCGTAGACTTATCCCTACTTAGGATTTGGGATAAAGTTCCCCATGCGTGTGAGGCATGGATTTTGGTGTTATTAATAACGACTTGCTACGATGTCGAATACGTAGACTTTTATCTTTTTTACGGTGAAAGACTAACCGACAACGCGTGCTAGGCGTTGACTTATCCCTACTTAGGATTCGGGATAAAATTCCCCATACGTGTAAGGCATGGATTTTGGCGTTATTAATAACGACCTGCTACGATGTTGAATACGTAGGCTTTGCTATTATTGAGGGAATAGGCTACCCGGCAGCATGTGTTAGATGCATACTTATCTCTAATTAGGGATCGAGATAAAATCCCCCATGCATGTGAGGCATGGATTTTGGTGCTACGATGTTGAATACGTAGGCTTTGTCACTATTTCTTCATGTATTATATTTTTACTTAAAACACTAAAAGAAAATTGAAAACGCCAGAGGTGTAGTGTTAACTTGGCATGAATTTTCACATATAGTGAAATTCGAAAATTTTCTTTGTTATCACTAGGATAATTCCAGAAAATCTTTAATCCGCCGGGGATTTTATAATAAAAACTTGCTATTCTTGTTGTAAAAGGATTAACAAGTTCATTGGGGGGTTTGACTGTTAGAGGTGTGATAAAAACTTGCTATTCTTGTTGTAAAAGGATTAACAAGTTCATTGGGGGGTTTGACTGTTAGAGGTGTGATGTTAACCTAACAGTATTTTATGGACCTATCGCTCTATTGAAGAGAGTCGACAAGTTGATTTGGTCGGGAATTTATTGCGATCGGAGCAACTTTGTAGACTTATTATCCTATTGAAGAGGATTGATAAGTGGATTTTGTCAGAGGTGTGATATTAACGTGACAGGAAGATGTTGCGATCAGGGTAACTTTGAGGACCTATCGCTCTACTGAGGAGAGTCGATAAGTGGATTGTGTCATCAGAGGTGTGATGTTAACTTGACGGGAGAATGTTACGATCGGAGCAACTTTGTGGACCTATCATCCTATTGACGATGATTGATAAGTGAATTGTCAGAGGTATTATATTAACGTGACAAGAGAATGTTGCGATCGAAGCAACTTTGTGGACTTATCATCCTATTGAAGAGGATTGATAAGTGGGTTGTCAGAGGTGTATTATTAACGTGACAAGAGAATGTTGCGATCGGAGCAACTTTGTAGACTTACCATCCTATTGAAGAGGATTGATAAGTGGGTTGTCAGAGGTGTATTTTTAACGTGACAGGAATGTGTTGCGATCAGAGCAACTTTATAGACTTACCATCCTATTGAAGAGGATTGATAAGTGGGTTGTCAGAGGTGTATTTTTAACGTGACAGGAATGTGTACTTGTGACTTGCACAAGATTTTAGGAATTAGCGTCTCGCTGGGGAAACTTGCTAAATGAGTTTATCATCAAAAGCGATAAATTTTGATGCTTGTGATTTGAACAAGATTTTGAAGACTTAGTGTCTTGTTGGGGAAGATTGTGATTTGCGCAATTTTGAGGACCTATCATCCTATTGGTAAGGATTGATAAGTTGATTGTCAGAGGTGTATGTTGTTAACGTGACAAATTGGGAGTAATGCGAGTTGAATGCATACTCTGTGGGGATGATGATCGTCAGAAGTGTAATGTTAACTCAACGATGTGAAAGATTCATTACTCTTAATCCAGTGGATCCCAAGTAACCAACCCCCAGTCTAGATTAAGACTTAGCAAGGGAATAAAAAGAGGTAGACAAGACACATCGCCTAGTGAGGCACTATCCATGAAGTCGGAATAGAGTCACATCACCAGGTAGGCCATTATCTGATGAGTTTGACTATCAGAGGTAACTGTTAACGTGATAGTTTTTTGTGGACCCGCCATCCTACTTGAAGAGGATTAACAAGAGAATTTGGAGGGAATAGACTATCAGAGGTAATCATTAACGTGATAGTTTTAGTGGACCTGCCATCCTATTAAAGCGGATTGACAAGTTGATGGACGTGATAGTTTTGGTAGATTTTGTGGTTGACAGAGGTATTCTATTAAACATAACAACTCAGAAAATTTATTACTCATAATCCAATGAACTACCAATAAACCAACCCCCAGTCTTGAACAAGTGCAAAGGGGGAAAAGAGAAGACATGACACATCGCCTAGTGAGCCATCATCTAACGAGTTTGACTATCAGAGGTAACTGTTAACGTGATAGTTGTTGGAAACCCGGCATTCTACTGGAAATGATTGGCTTCAGCGGCCGTAGTATCTTCCGGTTCTGACTGGGAAGAGTGAGTTTGGTCTGATTGCTCAGGAGAAGGTTTGGGCTTGGTCCGATTGCTCAGGTTGATCCTGCCTACTTTGTTCTTCAGCTTTGATCCTGGAAATAATCTTTTGAGCCTGTTCGCCTTGAGAGATTAGTTGTCTCCAAGAACGGCATTCTGCAACTCCGATTCGGGCTAGGAGGTCGGTCTGCAAGTTGTGTCGACAGGTCTCTACTAAAGTAGACTGTGTCATACCTGACGAACACCGGAGAGCCATGGTTCGGAACCTTTTGACGAAGGCTTTGATGGATTCCCTCTTCTTTTGCTTAGTGGCGAGAAGGGTATGGATGGAGAATTCTGTATCCTCTTCAAAAAACCTTGACAGGAAGAGTCTCTCTAGATCTGTCCACCTTTGGATACACCCCGCAGGCAGTTTTCTGAACCATTCAAAAGCAACTCCCATGAGGGTGCCAATGAACAATCGAGCCAGAATGGCATCGTTTGATATCACATTCCCAGTCTGTGACTTGAAATAATAGATATGTTGGTTCGGTGATCCCGTGCCGTCAAAAGTTTGTAGCGTCGGGACTTCGAATTTTGGAGGATAAGGGGCTGCATCCCATTCGGCAGGATAGGGTCTGATAACTCCCTCCATGACATTTAGGCGGGCTTCCAATTCTTCCATTTTGGCAGAATGGAGATTACGCTCGTTCTCAGTCTCTCTTCCTTCATCAGAGGAAGATTCCAGGTTGTGGGCTTCTTGGTCAGAAGTCGTGTCATCAACCATTTTTCCCTTCCCTTTGCTTGTGTGAGGTTGGGACGAAGACGTTCTTTCCCTTCAGGAAGATTCTTACCTGAGTGGCGAATCTGTTTTCTGAGATTTAGCCTTGTCTGCGACGAGTTGAGTCAACAGGGCCAGGAGTTCATTGATGGCCTCCTACTGAGATTTGAGCATGGCCTCCTGCTCATCAAGTCTCTTCGCGAGATCTTCACGGTTTCCCGTCATATAAGCGGAGCTCTCATGTTCAACAAAAGAGCTTGATGATTGAGACTCTGCAATGGCTGAGTGTTCATCATCGTAATTGGTTCCTCTGGCTAACCTTCGATAACTGACAGGGGGAATGGCACCTGTTCGCATCCGAGTGCGTTGGTAGATTCCTTCAAACTCGTTAGCGATTTCTCTGACGGTCGGTGAACGACTTGTCTCAGAGTCATCAGAACTAGGACCCGAGGCTTTGCCTCTACTGATCACATTGATAGTGACCCCAGGATACTCGATCTCTAGAGACTTCTTCCTGTGAGAACGTCGTCGTTTGTTGGGTAAAGCAACGTTCGTAAATTGGTTGAACACCAACAGTTGGGCCGCATATGAGCAGCATTGACATCCCGAGAGGACCGTAGAAATCAGTCGTTCATATTGGAATGAACGAATGACTTGTTGCATCGGTCTTGCTCTCAATATGAACTCTCTCAAATCTGTTGTAAAGATTCGAGGAGAATTACTCACTGATTGTGAGGTTTGAATTGGAACCCCCAGTCCATGATTGGACAGGACTGGCTCTTGGTAAACATGGATCTGGTTGAGATGACTTGAATCCATGAACTTCTTATATCCGCCCCTCAATCTAGTCACGCTACGCAGAGTATTCGGGGGTCTCGCATTTTGGTTTGGCAACGCGAGGGTCGCGTTCTTCAGTGTCGATGCGAGGGTCATGTTTTGACTGGGAAACGTGAAGTTGAAGTCCGCGTTCAACGAAGGCTTGAGGTCCGCGTTTTGGTTTGGCGATATGAGGGTCGCGTTTTAATTCTGGGACGCACTCCTGAGAGTTGCGTTCTGCCAGATCAACGCAGTTTCGACGTCTGCGTTTTGATGTTGGAACGTGCCTCTGAAGGCTGCGTTTTGATTGCACGACGTGCCACAGAGGGCTGCGTTTAGCATAAGCTGAGCCCACTCCTTCAGAGGAGGGGCTGTTCGAGCAATCTCGGCTAAACGAGAGGGCTTCCTTCGGCATAGGAGCAACATTTGGAGCTTTAGTCTCCTTGAAGATTTTGCGGATCTTGCGCATAGCCTTGGGGCTAAGGGCTCCGGAGGAGATAGCCTCCTCAAACTTGGCTTGATCAAACTCTACCACGAGAGTTTCGATGGTTGTTTTAGTGAGATGAACATCGGATTGCACCACCACTTCTTCGTCACAGAAGCTTGTCCCCAGCAGAGTCGTCATCTTTTGTATGTATTGCAATGAAAAGAACAAAAGAAAATTGACTTGTATTTCTTTGATTCCGATTACAATTCGATTACAAAAGAGAAGAGAACGAATTTGGTTCTCTCCTTTGTTTAAAACTGGGTTCTTCATGGTAGCGATGGAGTGCCTCCTTCGATTGTTCGCGTCGAATTTGCTCTCCGTTGACGATCCGACCGTCTTGATTCACTGGAACGATGTCTTCTCCTCACGATTTGACGTTGTGGAGAACTTGCGTGGCAAGTTTTAGAACTCTGGACGAGTTGATAACTCTGAACGAGTTTGAACTCTTGATAAAGAGTTAATTTGAACTGAGAATCGGTTCTCAAGCCAAGGCCGAAGGCTTCAAGGAATGCTCCAAAGGATGAATGCTGATCTCTCCCTTTGCTGCCAAGTCTCAGATCCAAAAAATGCCAGCCGAAAAAGCCTTAAACTCCGGACCCCAGAAGCCAACCCCGAACTCAGTTGAGTTTACTCGCTTTTATAGGGGATTAAGGGGGTGTAACCGCCCACAAATCATGGGAACCGGTTTTGGAACCGTCCAGCTCGTGTTTGAACGAGTCAAACGCCCACGTTGGCGTTCAGGGCCCTAACTCCGCATTTTAGACTGGAGACGCGGAGTTGGGTACCCGCTGGGCATTGAAAAACACGGGTCTGACCCCAGCGTTTTGATGTTGTAACGCGGGTCCGACTCCAGCGTTTTGATATTGTAACGCGGGTCCGACCTCAGCGTTTTGATGTTGTAACGCGGGTCCGACTCCAGCGTTTTGATGTTATAACGCGGGTCCGACTCTAGCGTTTTGATCTTGTAACGTGGGTTCGACTCCAGCATTTTACTGTTGACACACGGGGAGGACCTCCGCGTTTTGGTGTTGATACACGGGGAGGACCTCCGCGTTTTGATCGTAGAGCGTGGTGATGAGTTCAGCGTCTTGCTTTGGAGAGATTATCAACAAGTAATCTCTTTTGTCATAGCGTTGCAAAGATCATTGTCTTGTAATATTCGTCTTGGCTCCTTGAGAATATGAGAGTCGTCAGATTGTAACTCCCGATGTTGATTGTGAATGCTGTTGAACTAGAGCTCTCATTGATTGTCGTGAAGGTCGTCAAATTGTAACCTTCAGTGATATACGTGAAAGTCTTCAAATTGTAGCCTTCTGGAAGTCGTCAGATTATAACTTCCATCATCGGTGTTTGATGGGGGATAAGCTATTTATTGTGATTTTTAGACAACCTACAGTAGTGTAGATTTATTTTCTTTTCTTTTTATTTCTTGTTGCACTTTAATTTGTAGAGTAGATTTATTTTCTTGCATTTAATTTTTGTAATTTATTTTGTAGTTTAGATTTTAATTCTTTGTAGTTAGATTTATTTCTTGTTCATAGTTTAGATTTTTCTTTTCTTTTTCTTTTTGTAATTAGTTATTTTTCTTCTTGCTTTTATTTCTTAAGATGTGAAATTAATTCTTGTAGGAATCTTAGAATTGTATGAAACTAGTCTAATTTTCTTTATATTGTATGAATTATTCTATTTCACTTAAAATATTCATGTTTATGATAATCAACTAGAAAACTAATTGGTAGAAGAAGAATTTGATAATCTATACTTATCTTAAATGGTTTGATAGGTTATGCTTATGAATTCTAGGATTACTATCTTGTTGTTGTTCTTATCATAAATAGTAATTTTGACTTAGATAATAATTTGATAGGTTATACTTGCCTTAAATGGTTTGATAGTCTATGCTTAATAAATCTAAGTTGAAATATGACAAAAGGGAATAGTTTGTATTTTGTAATTGAGATTAGCTAGTTGATTAAATTCTAGATTTCTCATATCTTTAATTGAATCCTTCATCTTGACTTTCTTGAATTTTCTTTTCATTCTTGATTTTATTCATTCTTCTTTCTTGACTTGTGATTTCATTTATTCTTTAATTCTTTTTTCTCTCCTCTAAAATTCAATTTATTGTCTCTTGCATATATTCACAACAATCACTCATCACAATCACACTTATTCTTTAATCCTATTTTTGTTATGCACAAAATATAATAACCAATTCAAATAATCTCTTAAAATCACCTTCCTCGTGGGATCGATAACTTTTTATACTATAACTTGATCAATTGTGCACTTACAATTTTGGTACATAATTATACCGCATCAAGTTTTTGGCATCGTTGCTGGGGAACGGTGCTAAATAGGATTTTATTATTTTGGTTCTTTAACTTGTGTGTTTTCTTGTAAAGGAACCGTTTGGAGCTTGAAAATCTTGGATTGAAGATCAAGAACTTGGAGAATTGCTTTCAGGTAAGTCTTCTTTCTAGCGTTTTCAATTCCACATTTTTAGTTAGTTTCACAATTAGAGACAATTAGGATTAAAAAAAAGATTTTATTTTTGTTGACCATAATAAAATTCACCTTTCACTTGGACATTAACTAACAAGGTAATAAATTCAAACAAGAGCTCTCTTCTCACATTTGATTGTTGTTGACCATAATTAAAAAAAGATTTTTTTTTCGCATCCTTTTTAGTCGCTTTTAATTTCTATGGTTGCATTTCATATAGTTAGTAGGAATTCACTAAAGTGATTGTAGCACTTGATTTGGCACATACTTAAAACATTCTTAAGGGTAAAACCCAATAATTAAGATAAGGTAAGGGATTTCATCACCCTTTCCTTAGCTCATAAATCACTAATTCCTCACTTCACAAACCCAAGCCTCCTAAAATTCAATAGACGTTGGCCCCTAAGGACTCGAGCTCAATAAGGAATAAGAAATCCTTATGTGAATCGGTTTAAGTTTTCTCAGATTAGTTGGTGTCTAAGGCAAGGTTTAGGGGTTATGTAAAGTGCTCCATAAGGAATAATGTACTTAATTAATCTCTGATCACCCTCTAGTACTATCCTTACCTAGCTAACTACCTGGGTAAAACTTTAATCTTTTCACTATATGAGTTTTTGGTTAGGAGCTGGTCTAGTTGAGTTAGGCTAAACCGTAGAATTATAATGATTGAAAAGTGATTGCTTTGATTTGTTTTAGTTAGGTTATCTCTATCTTTTTCTTCTAAAAAAACCAATTTTCTTTCTTTCCTTAAAAAAAAGTTGTTTTGGTGTATACAAACTTGAGTTAGGGATAATTCTCATCGTTTAACCCGTATTGAACCAATCCAAGAAGTGGCAAACTAACCCGTTCTCTAGGATATGTGTTGCCCCACTAGAAATGTAATTCCATCTTACATAAGGCTCCCCGAAGCAAATGGAGCAAATTTCGAGCTTAGACCGTATTACATAAACATGCTTCCCAAATTCCTAGGAAATGAAACAGAAGATGCATATATTTTTATCTCGGAATTTAAGGAAGTGTGTATTATGATTAAAATGAGAGAATTAACCGAAGATGCGATTAAGCTCAGATTTATTCCATTTGCTCTTAAAGACAAATCTAAAAAATGGTTATACAGCTTACCGATAAATTCCATCTCAACTTGGGAGGAATTTGTCACCGTTTTTCTAAAAAAAAAAATTCCTATTCATAAAACGGTAAAGCTTAGGAAGAGTATTCAAAACTTTAAAATTATCCCAGGGGAGCCATTCTGGAAATATTTTGACCGATTCAAAGATCTTTTAATCCAATGTCCTCATCATGGTCTAGAGAAATGGCGATTGTGCCAAGTCATATATGAAGGATTGGACTATTCTTCAAAAACATCTTTAGAATCAATGTGTCAGGGAGATTTTATGAGGAAAAACACAGATGAAGCTTGGGAATTCCTAGAGAGTCTATCCGAAAAAATAATGCAGTGGGAACACTGTGATGATAGGGTTTCATCAGTTCCCCAATCTAAGTCTAGTGGTTTTTCTCTGGAGTCAAACATTGCTTCTGAAGCGAAGATGACGACGATTCTGCGGAGGTTAGAAGCCTTAGAAGTTAAGGAACGAGCTCCAGCTCAAATCAATCATGTTTCTGCACCGGGATGTCATAACTGTCAGTCTTCTACCCACGTTTCAGAGGAATGCCCTCTCCTAAGAAACAACCATGCATTAGAACAGATGAACGCTGTATTCCAGCGCCCTAGAAATGATCCATTTTCTCCAACCTACAATCCAGGTTGGAGAAATCATCCCAACTTTGCATGGAATCAATAAAATTCTCCCAGAAATCAAAACTTCATTCTCGCATCTAACCCATAATTCCCTAGGGGAAATACATTTTCATTCAACGCACCAAACAATTTTCAACATGCGAACCCAGTTTTTCCGACCCAACATCCTCATCCTCACCAGCCTACAAATCCTTCAAATTCTGATCATGACAAACGTTTAAGTGTCTTAGAAAAGGATTTAGAAGCTATGATCAAAGCTTCTACACAAACTACCAACATGTTGACCCAGTCATCCACCACTCTAAATTCCTTCATGCAAACCACCGACCAAGTGCTCAACTTGAACACTCAAGTCATAGCCTGGTTAGAAACCCAACTTGGGCAACTAGCCACTGCCGTGAGTGAGAGAGAAAAAGGAAAATTCCCAAGTCACCCTATTGCAAACCCCAAAGACAATGGATTCAGTTCAACCCATCCAACTCATGTGAATGCAGTTCACACACTAAGATCAGGGAAACAAATAGATAATCAGGTTAATTAGAACGCCACCGGATCAAACCCCTTCTCCCATCCAACACATTCCTTTCGATGATCAAAACACTGAACATGAGATTGAGCCTGATCTAGATAGGTATAGGCACGTTGCCCCCTTTCCAGATAGACTCAAACCTAGGAAGCCCCCTTTCCAGATAGACTCAAACCTAGGAAAAACTCCCCACAGGTTGAGAAAATCCAAGAAATGTTTAAACAGGTCAAGATCAACATCCCTCTCCTAGATGCAATCGAACAAATCCCCTATTATGCAAAGTTCTTGAAGGACTTATACAGAAAAGAACCACCAATGTCCCTAAGAAAGTCTTCTTAGCTGCCAACCTTAGTGAATTTTTTTCAAAACCCATGCCATTAAAATACAAGGACCCTAGTTGTCCCATAATTCCATGCGTTATAGGTAACACTCACATTGATAAGGCACTTCTAGACTTGGGAGCTAGCGTCAACCTTCTTTCTTATTCAGTCTATCAACAGCTAGGTGTAGGAGAACTTAAACCGACAAGATGCACTTTACAGTTAGCTGATAGATCTGTAAAAATTCCCAAAGGAGAGGTAGAGGATGTTCTGATCAAAGTTGGAGAGTTTATTTTCCCTGTTGATTTTATTATCTTGGAAACGCAGCCCATTTCCAATCTCAAAAGTCAAATACCTGCCATTCTAGGAAGACCGTTCTTAACCACCTCAAATGTTTTGATCAATTGTAGAACCGGTCAAATGAAACTATCTTTTGGGAACATAACTGTTGACCTCAATATTTCAACTTAGGAAGGCAACCTAGTGATCCATCTGATCAACCAATGGAAGTGAATTTCATTCAGGGAATATCAAGTGAGCAACAAGAGGGAGAGTGTGAGTCAGGTTCAAGTGCATCTGACTTAATGATTGAAAAGTTTTTTGATGACGAACTAGAGTTAGATCTGCTGGTCAATCATGTTTCTGCTGTTAGCTGGCAACGAGAACCTTTGGAGATATAACCCCGAGTCCAGCTTCGCCCATCTGTGGAGGAACCCCCTAAGTTAGAGCTCAAACCTCTACCTGAAAATCTAGAGTATGCCTACTTAGGGGAGAACGAGTCTTTACCAGTTATCATTTCTTCTGACTTAACTACCAGTCAAAAGGAAGCTCTCTTAGATGTTTTAAGAGAGAATAGGGAAGCCATTAGATGGACCATGGCTGATATCAAAGGGACTAGTCCAACCATTATTCAACACCGAATCCATTTGATAGATGATACCAAACCTACTAGAGATCCTCAACGTCGGTTAAACCCAGTGATGAAAGAAGCTGTTAGGAAAGACATTCTAAAATATCTCGATCATGGGATCATTTATCCTATTTCTGATAGTTCATAGGTAAGTCCGGTCTAAGTTGTTCCAAAGAAATCTGGGATCACCGTGATCCAAAATGAGGCTAATGAGCTGATTCCTACTCGGATCCAAACTGGATGGCGAGTTTGTATTGACTACCGAAAACTCAACTTAGCCACTTGGAAAGATCACTTCTCTCTTCCATTCATCAACCAAATGTTAGAGCGCTTAGCAGGGCACGAGTTCTATTGTTTCCTGGATGGATATTCAGGTTACAATCAAATCCCTATCGTTCCCGAAGATCAGGAGAAAACCACATTCACTTGCCCGTATGGAACATTCACATACCGACGCATGCCTTTTAGCCTATGTAACGCACCAGCTACATTCCAACGCTGCATGATCAGTATTTTTTCTGACATGGTAGAGAGATTCCTCAAAATTTTTATGGACGATTTTTCCATTTTTGGTGACACATTTTCCTAATGTTTGCATCATCTTAAACTGGTCCTAGAACGGTGTAGGGAGAAAAATCTGACTCTCAATTGGGAGAAATATAATTTCATGGTCAAACAAGGCATAGTCTTAGGACATGTAGTTTCCAATAGGGGAATCGAAGTGGACAAAGCTAAGGTAGATCTCATTTCTAATCTCCCTCCTCCCAAAACTATCAAATATGTCAGATCGTTTCTTGGTCATGCTGGTTTTTACCGACGTTTCATCAAGGATTTTAGCAAAATTGCTAGACCCTTGACCAATCTCTTAGCTAAGGATACATCATTTGTCTTCTCTCCCGACTGCCTCAAAGCTTTTGAATATCTAAAAAAAAGCTAACCACAGCTCCTATCATTCATACACCGGACTAGACCTTACCCTTCGAACTGATGTGTGATGCATCTGATTCTGCGATTGGTGCTGTTTTAGAACAACGGTTTGATAGAAAATCGCATGTGATCTATTATGCCAGTAGGACTCTGAATGATGCCCAGCAAAATTACTCTATCACAGAAAAAGAGTTTTTAGCTGTAGTCTTTGCCTTAGAAAATTTCAGGTCCTACCTTAACGGTTCTTTAACCAAAGTTTTCACAGATCATGCCGTACTAAAGTATTTTTTGACCAAAAAGGATGCTAAAGCATGGCTCATTAGATAGATTCTCCTACTTCAAGAGTTTGACATTCAAATTCTTGAGAGGGGAGGAACAGAGAACCCCGTAGCAGATCACCTCTCTCGACTCCCAAATGCACCAACATCAACCGTCCCGATCAACGAACATTTTCCAGATGAACAACTCCTAGAAATCCAATCTGTTCCATGGTTCGCCGATGTGACGATCAAATGCACCTAACACTGCCATAGGCTACTGGCCAATACAGAGGGACTGTGACGCCCCTGGGTTCACACAAGGCTGCAGTCCAAGGTGAAACCAAGAATGTCAAACCTGCTATGCACCACACCGTGCAATAACATGTTTCACCATCACAATTAACATCCATCTAGTAGAATCAACAACTGGTGTAGGTACAAAACAGGTAAAAGATAATACAAGGAAGACTGATGAAATGATAATAGTCACATAAATATCTCATCATCCAACAATACAGAAATACATAATCCAGATCTGAATAGATAAACTGAAATACTCAACAAGTCTCAAATACAACTGTCTAACGATAAGAAATAAGGCATACAGCCTTTACAACTTCTAGAACAAGACTCTCAAATGTCTAACCTCACTACAGTGGAGCCCAAAGAAAAAAAGAATAGTACATAGCTAGAAAGTAAAGCTGAACACTAATGTGGTTCGCTATCAACCTGCGGCTCTCCGTGCTCCTAGCTCATGACCTGAAAGGGGGAGGGACAACGAGCGTCAAAGTGCTAGCGAGTAACATCACAACCAACCCCAAGGGAACAGGGCTCGTTGTATAAGAAAATACAGATAATATGTATAATAGATCTAAAATCATTGATCCTACTAAAGAGGGTTTAAGTATTTAGAAATTTACAACACGAGCATAGGTACGTCGAGCGAAATAATCCAAACAAGGAAACCCTCATGTATATACCTTGTATCTCAAATTGTAAATCTCTAAACACCAAACCCGAGGTTCTAGTACAGAAACAATAAATCAAGAAAAATACAGCTAATCTCAGAACAAATTTCAGTGCCATACCATGACTAACATGAATGTCATATTATTACTTGCATGAGTGTCATGTCAACATCATGTCGTGAACTTCTATGAAGAAGTCATATGCAGGGTTAAGAACTATTTACATAAGTGCCTTATCAACATCATGTCGTAGTTTCCAAACTCATGAAATAGGTGTCAAATGTCTAACACGAGGTCTGGAATGAATTTATAGTCCAACACTAGGACTTCTATAAATCACAGTCCAACACGAGGACTTCTATAAATCACAGTCCAACACGAGGACTTTCATAACTCACAGTCCAATCTCAAGGACTTCTATAAATCACAGTCCAACACGAGGACTTTCATAACTCACAGTCCAATCTCAAGGACTTCTATAAATCACAGTCCAACACGAGGACTTTCATAACTCACAGTCCAATCTCAAGGACTTCTATAAATCACAGTCCAACACGAGGACTTTCATAACTCATGAACTGAATATAACCGTTATCCAAAACATGGACCGGATGTGACCGTTGTCCAACTCATGGACCGGATGTGACTGTTGTCCAACGCTTGGACCGGATGTGACCGTTGTCCAATGCATGGACCGGATGGTAATGTATATCCAACACGAGGATTAAATAGCAATGCATGTCCAACACGAGGACTAAGAAACTGTGAAAAGTATCGCTGTGGTATATAGTGAAAACTACTTATATCAATTCATAATCATATCAGTGTATATATCCACAATTGGTGCCCTCAGGTCATCTATTGTGCCTGGGTACATAGCAAGACTAAATACCAATGTCAGATAGTCCAGTCAAACTCCCAAACCTGAACAGAACACTCAAAAATACCCAGAACAGGGAAAATATCACAGACAGAGCGTCGGTCGACCGAGTCGGTCGACCGATCTCTGATACTAACCTGGCGGTCGACCGAAATAATGTCGCGGTCGACCGAAATAATCGGCGGTCGACCGAAATGACGAAGCGGTCGACCGAAATAATCGGCGGTCGACCGAAATAATGTCGCGGTCGACCGAAAACTCAAAACGAGCTCAGCGGTCGACCGCGTCGGTCGACCGCCGAGCGGACAGAAACCCAAATCTGGGTTTCTGTCAGCTCGAAACCTTAAACGAAATTTGCAAATCTCTATGATAACAAGAGTTCTAATGTTTTAAAATCATACTGAACATAAACAACAAATCTCAGGCTTGAAATCTATACTTCCAATATTATAAAAACATGAGAAACAATTTCCAAATCGTTTAAATGACAGTAAAAAAATGATTTTGTTCTTGTTTAGGCAAAATTTCAGATCTAGATCGTCATCAAACAGGTATTGGGTGAGTTTTTTATAAACTAAAACATCTGATTCATATTATTATACCATAGAGAAGTCGTTTCTTAACAAAAATACTATTTTGGCTCATCCAAAACTCAAAAAATCCAAAATAAAGATCATGGAAAACAGGGGTGAGGGATTGGGCGAGATGATACTCGCCTTGAGTGTTGACAAAAGCCCTAGATCTTCAGTAGGTTGCTTCCCTTTGCTGGAATCCCTGAATCCCGCCGAAAAAATCCTCAAGAGCTTCCCCAAATCATCAAAACAGAGGCTTAGGGTTTAAAGGAAGGGAGAGGGGTTTTAGGGTTTTGATTTCAGAACTCCTGGAGGCTCTCTCGTGAGCAGATGCTTATATACCCCCTTCTAAACCCGACCCGAAACCCTCTAAGGCCCAAAACCGAAATCGTAAAAAGAGGAACCTGGAAAACAAACTGACCGCTGCTCGGTCGACCGTACCGGTCGACCGGTCAGCACTAAAATGCCTGGTTCAGGTATTTTTT
>NC_033797.1:123741057-123747904 GCF_001876935.1 Asparagus officinalis | reverse complement strand
TTAATTGGCATTTAATCGGATTAGATTAGCATAAGACCCTAATCACCCCCCCTCTAGGGTCTAACACGTGATTCTAACAAATCAGTACAAATTGAATTTTTCTGGACAGGTGCATGATGCGGCATAAACATGTACCAAAAAGGTTGCAAGTGCACAACCGTGTCAAGTTATAGTATTTAAGATTTCGATCCCACGAGGAAGGTGTTTTGTAGGAGAAAATATGAAATTGGTTCTTATGTTATGTGCGTGACAAGTAGGAGTGATAAGTGAATGTGATTGTAAAGAGATTAAAAGAATGAAAATGGTGTGTGAATAGGTGCAAAGTGTAAGTGAGAGTGGATTTGAGTATGATCAATAAGGTGAGAAGGAAAAATGAATAAAAAAAAATCAAGAATGAAGAACAAAATTCTAGAATAAAAGAAAATGCAAAAAATTAAAGATGGTGGATTCAATTATAGATATGGATAATCTAAAATTGAACCCACTTATTAGAAAAAGGGTGATTCCCTATAGGGTTCTAGCCTAAAGACGAATCAAACAAAATAAAAATAAACAAAAAGAAAAACTAAACCCAAGAGGGTTCTAGCCTCAAGGTGAATAGTATAAGAAATTAAAATCTAACTACAAAATAAATTGCAAAATCTAAACTACAAAATAAAATTGCAAGAATTAAATACACGAAAATAAATCTACTCTATAAGCATAAAATAAATCTAATCTATAAGCATGAAATAAATCTAAGGCAAGAGGGTTCTAGCCTCTTGGCTATTTAACAAGAAAATAAAAATCTAATTACAAGCATGAAAATAAATCTAACTAATAAGCAATAAAAGGGAAATAAAAGGAGAAAAAGAAAGAAATGCAAACCTTCAAATAATTCTCCATCTTCATCTTCATCTTCATCATCCAACAAAGAGAAGAAGAGAAAAATTTACAGTGGTGAAAAAATTATTATTATTAATTGCAACAAAAAGTTACAATTTTAGAAGGCCTTCTCAATTAAGAGTAGCCCTCCTCTCCAAAAGGAGTTACAAAAATTTTCACACCTCTAACCCCTCACTCTCTACCCCTATTTATAGTAAACATCAGTGAATGAGAGCCATTGGATCAAACTTGAGCCCCAAGACAAGCAAAATCAGCCATTGACGCGCGCTACAGTAATCTGGTATCGATGCAGGCATCGATGCAGGTATCGATGCAGGCATCGATGCAGGATACTAGGGGTTCTTACTTCAGAGAAGGGAATTCCTGGTAACCATCTTATATCACATAATCTGGTTGATTTACGGATGCAGAAAAATATCCATGTCCGTATCCGTATTTGTATCTGTTAGGAGACAGGTATGATTACTAAAATCAATATCTGATAGGATATGTTTACAGATACAGATATGTAATGAAATATCTGGATCTGTATTGCTCATAAAGTTGCAATAGTTTTAATCCTTTAGAATTTAGATTACTAAATTTGAGGTTAATTTTGATGATCAAGAGATCTAATCTTAGATTTTCAGATATAACGAACATATTAACAAACTCAATTGTACCATATGAACTATATTTTTTCAATATTATCTAGTTTTTTCTCATGTCCGTTCATGTGCGCATGTATATCCATGTATATATCCTCTTGTATATCCGTATTGATATCCGATATTAGCAGATACGGATATTAATTTTCCTCACAAAGGCATATATGTATTTGTATCTGTGATTGGTAAGCGGGTACGAATAAAGTACGTATCATATCCGAGCCGTATCCGAACCGTTTGCACCCCTGGGCAGATTGGTACAGATCTTCATCCATCTTAATGTAGAGTTCTTTTTCTTTTCCGTTTAATAATATTTTGATTTGCTTCACCATCCACATTGTTTGAGAATACTGGTTTTTAAGCATAAGCCTGATGTATTGTATTGTTCACAAGTCAGTAGTCTATAGTTGAATTTTCTGCTTTCTGAGCTTTCATATGTTAATACTTAGAACAATTAGGTTATTTGTACACATTGACCAAGAATTGTGTTGCAAACGACAGAGAGATACTACTGCTCTGACTGCTGAAAATAACGAGTTGAAGTTGAGGTTGCAAACAGTGGAGCAGCAAGTTCACCTGCAGGATGGTGAGATCTAGATGATATTGTGCTTCTTATTTCGCTGTTATGACATTTACTTCTTTCATTCATCAATGATTCAATTCCATGATACTGTAATCTTCAAGGATATAATGTTTCTTGCACATATTTCTACATAGGAGTTTTTGCATATACTCCTCAAATCTTCCTAATTTGCAATAACCCCCAAATCTTGATATTTGTGAAATTACCCCTCAATTCTCTCACATTGATTTTTTCCCCTTCCCCTGTCACTTAACAATTGACTTTTTTAACGGGAAATTGTTGCAAACCTATAGAAATTTTTTGGAAATTTCGACATTGTTTTGTTCAAAAAACCAACATTCTTAAGTTGGAGCGGGGTAATTTTGCAAATACCAAAATCTGAGGGGTAATTTTGCAAATATTGAAGATTTGAGGGGTACATATGCAAAAATCATACTTCACTGATGGCTTGACATATTATTCCTAAAAAATTAATTTGCAAAAAACAACTGCAGCAACCCTTCTGCTAACGGATCTTATCAGAGAAGTATATATAGGTTTAGCTGGATTTGGTAATCTACTTTCGGTCTGGGTAGGATTGCTGAAACTAGACAAACTTTTATATTTAGCAATAGTTTTTAGCAAGTCAGATTCCTGGTTAATCTTGGTCAGCGTCAGGGGCGGAGCCACCTAGTAGTGGTCCCACAGGACACCGCGGCATTGCATGTTTTATACATACTAGTATGGTGCACGTGCGTTGCACGTGTACTCATTTTTATATATATATTTGTTTTACTTTTTGAAAATTGCATGTATACAATACTTGTTGAGTGTCCATTGCATGTATACATACTTCTTTTACTTTTTGAACGTTTCTATGGCTTGAAAATGATGAAGAGACTTAAAATATACATTTTGGAATGTGGTGTAGTCATATTACTTTTCCATATTTGATGAAATAATTAGGAATATGTTGTAATTATACTAAAAATATAAAAATCATATATTATAACGATATATCAAACAATTAATAATAACATTGATATTATATATGTTGGATATAATTTTATTTACAAATTGTAAATTATTTTTTTGTTTAAAATTAGCAACTAATTATCTTTAATTTTAAAACTCCAGATACTTGGAATAATTGATGGAAAGTCAATTGTTAAAAATTAACATATGGTGCTAAGAATTAAAGAATATGGTACAAACGTAAACGTCAAAATAAAATTATTTAGTTATTTGAACTCAAAAAATTAAAGAATAAATTAATATTTACTTCATTTGACATTAAAATAATGATTTTACTCAATGCCTGATAAGCTCAAAATTACATTAACAAACTTTTATAAATTACACGTGCATTATAGAATTTCTACAAATTGAAGTTCGATCCTCCAAAATAGATAAAAATTCTCTTAAGTGAAAAACTAAAACTCTTCTCAGGTTCTAGAGGAAGCTTGGAAAGCAACCGCTTCTTCTTGCTCCTCAATGATAACACTTGCTTCGGGATTAGAAATAAATATTTCAATCACTATTTTTCAATCTTGCTCCTCAATGATAACACTTGCTTCGGGATTAGAAATAAATATTTCAATCACTATTTTTCAAAAGAATACAAAATAAATTGATAACACTTGCTTCGGGATTAGAAATAAATATTTCAATCACTATTTTTCAAAAGAATACAAAATAAACCCAATAACTCAAGAATTACCATGATTTAAGAATCTCCACATGTCGTGTTGCCATAGTTCACATAGGCCTAAGACACAGACTCATGTGACAGATGGTTGCCTGCAATGGCAGTCCGACGATAGCGAGAAAGGTAAATGAGAAATATTTGGGCAATTAATGATGGATTTTTATTTCTATTAAATTGACCAGAAAACGTTTGATGAGATCAATGCAATTTAAGTACCTTTAATGGAAGAATTATAAAACCATAATTTAATTGCATTTTAGACAACCAACATCCCTTATAAAAAACCTCTGACATCTTTTATAATGCTGCATAAATATACAATATAGACGTTTTTATTCAAAAAGAATAAGAGCAACATTTAATTTTGTGAAGCAAACCTTCAAATGGTATCTTATTTCTATGATATTCCCTCATCTACACCAAATTAAAGAAGAAGAAAATTAGTATGAGAA
This sequence comes from Asparagus officinalis, assembly GCF_001876935.1. NCBI lineage: Eukaryota > Viridiplantae > Streptophyta > Magnoliopsida > Asparagales > Asparagaceae > Asparagus > Asparagus officinalis. The sequence goes on along the minus strand of NC_033797.1, from coordinate 123,743,650 downwards.
AAGGCTAATAACTGGAAGAGAGAAAGAGGATGAGATAAGACTTTATACATTACTTTATGAACTGGAAGAGAGAAAGATGATGAGAATTTCAAAAGTTTTGACTGGATTAATGTCATTTAAGTGGGTTTGATGGAGTTATAAAACCATAAGTTAATTTAATTTTAATTTAACATGCAATAATGGAAATGTAACTCTTGTGTCTAACAACGGTTAGGGTATTCACTGTAAATGAAATCTCTAATGAATACTATGACTTTCCTTCTTAATGGACTAAAAATTTGAGCCGGTGCTAGTGCTGCATTATAATAATAGTAAAGGTTATGTGATGGGAACATTTTGAGGTTTTAGTTGGATGTAATTAAATAGATATAATGGTACAATTAAAAGGCTATCTCTTCATGTATGCTATGTAATTAAGCACGAAATATTATGGATATGATTTCATGTATGCATGTACGAGGGTGTATTTATTATATTTAGTTTTATTTAATTGAGGGTTATGAAAGGGATTTGAAGGAGTATGATTTATGATGTATGTATGTGTTATGTATATGCATGCATGTGTTTTATGTATGCATGTATACATTTTAGAGGGTGTTTTCGGAAGAAATGTTTTAACATACCAACACACTTTTATAATAGTATTAGATTTATAGAACTGACAGTTTTATTTAAGAACAATTTTAGTTTTAGGGACTTATTTTAAAAAAAGGTTATAACAGTGGGCGATCATTATAAGAAAAATATTCAATTACAATAACTACACAATAATAATTAATTCATACATTTCTTTTTAAGCAGTCTTATTATACAATTTTATTTTTTAACGTATAATTTTATTATTTAATAAAAATTTAAAACTTAAAACATGTACATTCACATGCAAATCACGTGCATTATACTAGTATATCTATACATACAATGTATATGAGCTGACAGCCTATTCTGTAAAATGGGTTGTCAGCTCAATGCCATATGAGCCTTTCTGCTAGCCACGTTGGAGTGAGACACACATAACAATGAGCTAGCAGTTCATTTTGTAAAATGAGCTACCAAAATATTGTGAAATGAGCCTATATATGTTTGATGGTTTGTGAGGTGGCGGCTCATTTAGCAAGATGAGCTACCAAGAGAGTAAGTGATGAGGCCCACAACTTTTTATGTGATAACTAATATAGACCTCATCACAAGTACACATCTTGATAGTATATATTGTAAAATGAGCCTATATATGTTTGATGGTTTGTGAGGTGGCAGCTCATTTAGCAAGATGAGCTACCAAGAGAGTAAGTGGTGAGGTCCACAATTTTTGATGTGACAAATGTGGACATCAACACATGTACACCTCTTGATAGTACATTTTGTAAAATGAGCCTATATATGTTTGATGGTTTGTGAGGTGGCGGATCATTTAGTAAGATGAGCTACCAAGAGAGTAGGTGGTGAGGACCATAACTTTTAATGTTACAACTAATGTGGACCTCATCACAAATACACCTCTTTATAGTACATTTTGTAAAATGAGCAGCCGTTACACACACACTGCGCACACACACACACACTAGGTGGATTGCACATGCAATGCACATGATATATTTTTTATCTTTAATTTAACTTTATAATTTTATTTAGGGAATGTTGGTGTAAAAATTTATTGAATGTAAACAATGAAGCAAACATATAGACAAAAACTAAATGCTCATAATGTTTCAACAATGAAATTACAATTAGGGATAAATTGGGCGCTAGTACAGTGGATGCATCGTCAACAATAGAAAACAATGAATAATTATATACATGAATTGCATCTAATATACAGATTTGAATTGTAAATTTTAGCTTAGAACAAAGCAATTCTAACGATAAAAACCACAGGAATCGAACGATCTCTGTACTCGAGCGAGAGTAAAGAGTTTCTGCTCAGATGAAGAAGATTGCCCAAAATAAAAGTTAAACTGTAACCGAGAATTTTTTTTTGAGAGGAATATTTTTTTTCGAAGGAAGAAGAGAGAAGTGAGTTGGAGAGATCTTTTCCTTTTCGTTTCTATGTCTTTCGAGTAGAGTTTTCGGCTGTATATATAGGGTTTTAAAGGGCCATTACAAACCCCGAACGTTACCCAAAATCACGCATCCGTTACCCAAAAAACCGTGCAGCCGTTACGCATGTTCTCCATGTGTAAAACATGTAAAAAGAAGTTGAAAAATTCAAAATGTGGCATGTGTGTGGGGGCGAGATGTGGCGCGGCGAGCGAACGCGCGCGCGCATGATATACAAAGCCCAAACAAATGAAAGCCCAAAACACCACCTTCTTTGGAACCCTCAAAGCCCAAAGGAAAGAGAGCTAATTTAAACAACCAACTATTCATCACACTAAGCAATGTGGGACTATTCATTGAAGACAAAATTGCCTTTTCTCCCACAACATAGCCAACAATTCAAGTGTAACATTGACTAGCCATTTTTGAATGTGGATCAAGTCAAGCCACGTGCTGCACTCAGTGAAGAATTACAGGACATACGTTGTGCCAAGTATGAGGGATATGGATCCTCCCACTACAAAAAAAAAAAAAGAAAGAAACCGCTACATTAGTA
>NC_033797.1:123704062-123740057 GCF_001876935.1 Asparagus officinalis | reverse complement strand
GGCCGATATCGGCCATCTCAGCCGAAACGAACGACTCAGATCGACTATAGGGTTCGATTCGACAGTTCGAATCAAACGGCCATGAACATGGTAGGACATTTAGAATTCCAAACGAATGGCCAAGATTTGGTGGTTCGAGCCATGATCGTTCGTCAAAATGATGATCGAGATCGAGGGTGCTACCGAATCAACGGCTCAGATCTAGTGTGTGAAGACAAGGCGCCCCCATAGCTGGCAAGCATAAGAAACAGCCCACAGACACATAGCTCACCCACCACTGACTTGGGTCTTACCTGCAGTGATCCAGCTTGCTTATAAGCATGAAGCTCGTCTGACGACGCTTAAAGCTCTCCCGCACATTTGGAGCTCGCCTGCTAATGGCTTGAGCTTGCCTGAAGACTCGAGCTCGCCTACACTTCATCAAGCTCGCCTGAAGAGCTCAACTCAACCAAGGGGCTCAAATTCGTCCAAACCAATAAATAGTGATCTTCTTCATTCGAAGTGTTCTAGACCATATACAACCTGATTTAGGTCTGAAAACTTTGAAGGGGGTCTTGTAGGCAATAAAAATTACCTTTATTCAAGAGAGCTCAAACCTTGCCTATTTGAGTTCGCCTGCGTGCTCAAAGAAAACAAAGCTCACCTGCATTCAAGTGGTCAAGCAAAAGCTCACCTATTTGCTTGACTTACCAACACAAGTCAAGCTCGTCTAAGGCCAAGCCATGCTCGCTTGTTTGTTTGGCTTGCCTGCACGAGCAAAACCTCGCCTGTTTGTTTGGCTCGCCTGCACGTGCCAAACCTCGCCAACCTCTCAAGAGAGCTCAAACCTTGCCTATTTGAGTTCGCCTGCGTGCTCAAAGAAAACAAAGCTCACCTGCATTCAAGTGGTCAAGCAAAAGCTCACCTATTTGCTTGACTTACCAACACAAGTCAAGCTCGTCTAAGGCCAAGCCATGCTCGCTTGTTTGTTTGGCTTGCCTGCACGAGCAAAACCTCGCCTGTTTGTTTGGCTCGCCTGCACGTGCCAAGGCTCGCCAACCTCGCATGTTTGGTTGACTCGCTAGGACGAGTCAATCTCCCCTGAGTTTTGAGCTTTCTAGCATGAGCTTGACCTCGCCTGAACGCCTTGCTCACCCGCACGAGTCAAGCCCGCCTACAGTGAGTTTGCTCACACGAACTCAGCTTGTCAACAAATGCCAGCTCATATGCTCGAGGGGCCCACCAACCGACCCTGCCTGTTCTCTAAGCTCTCCTTCAAGTTCACCTACATTCAAGAGGCCAAGCAAAGCTTGCCTGCATTCAAGAGGCTAAGCTAAGCTCGCTTGTTTGTTTGGCTTGCCTGCACGAGCCAAACCTCGCTTGTTCATTTGGCTAGCCTGCACATGCCAAATCTCACCAACTGTGCATGTTTTCTTGACTCACTAGCACTAGTCAAGCTCGCCAGCATGAGCACAACCTCGCTTGAATGCCTTGCTCGCCCACATAAGTCAATCCCACCAGTAATGAGTTCACCCACATGAACTCAGCTTGTCAATGAATGCCAGCTCACACGCTCGAGGGCCGACCAGCCGACCCCGCCTGTTCGCCAAGCTCGCCTACAAACTCGCCTGATTATTCAAGCAGATCTCGAGCTTGCTTGTAAGCTAGTCAGCCCTACCTGAATAGTGCAAGCGGCTGCTTGCTCATAGGAGTGGGCCCACTCATTTCCTATGTCCTAGGCAATGAGGCATGTGTCCCATCACCCCTATAGTGGTCACATCCCATAGCTATAGGGGGAGTATGCTACTCCTTACTCCTATTGATAATCACATCCCACAAATCAAGGGATGACTCATGCCATCCCTTACCTACTTATAGGACCCCTTTGTCAAATACGAAAAGTGTTAGACCCTAGAGGGGGGGGGGTGATTAGGGTCTTATGCTAATCTAATCCGATTATATGCCAATTAAAAATAATTAATGATTTATCCTAGCAAGTATGAAATACAACAATACTAGATGAGCTAGGATAAGCAATATGAACACAAGATATATCCTAACACAAGAATATAGGCAATGTATATGCAAGGATGTATAAAACTAACACAAGGGTAAACAAATATAAACTAGAGATAGTGGATGAAATAAATGAGCAATGCATAATTGCGATATAAGATAAATGCAAAAGAAAATGCGCCAATGACAAACTCAACACACTCAAATGATCACGGAGTTTGGACCTTCCGTCTACGTCTCCGCTCCCCCACTCCGGGAGAAATCCACTATCACAACCGGTTTTCTACGCTCTACCCGAATAATTTTACACCCTCACAGTGTCGTTTTCACATGCTCACCGAACAACGTTCACTCCTCACAAACGGTTTTCTACGTTCACCGAACAACTTCACACACACCCAGTTTTCTAGCTCACCGAAAACTTACAACACTCACAATGTAACAAATATAAATTTTCTGTTCTCTACAATAGATGAGAACTCAATTAAGCACAACTCAATGTTACAATCTCTCACAACCCTAATATACTATGTATGCAAATACAATAAGCTCAAAGTGGTGTGTGTAACAATGAGTGAAATCAAAATCAAACTAAACTCAAATATCCAAATTAGCTTAAGAACAATGATAATCAAACAAGTATATAAATGTAAAGCTAGAGTTTGAGTTTAGAAAACTTCTCAATTGATAACAAGAGATGGAGGGAGGATAGATGGAAGCTCAAACTTCAATAGATAATCTCCTCAAGCTCTTGTGGAATTGATTCACAAAACCGAAACACTCAAATGCTTAAAAGCTTCTTAAAACAAACTTAAACAAACACTAAACAAGTTTAAACCCTTGTTTAAAAACTTCTTGAATCACTTGAAAGAGAACATCAATGGGGTATATATACCCTCAGCAAAAACCCCAAGCAAATGACAAAAACAGCTCCAGAAAAAATCAGCTCAGAAAATAGCCGTTGGGAACCAACGGTCATATCGGCGGTCGACCGAAAAAATTCACGGTCGACCGCGATCCAGATCCCAAGCTGAGAAAACGAGCAGAGACTTCTTCGGTCGACCGGTGCGGTCGATTGATGGAAATTTCAAGCTCTCGGTCGACCGCGGCGGTCGACCGATAGACTCTCTGCTGGCCAATGACCAATGAACACAGGTGCGGTCGATCGGTGCGGTCGACGGAGGACTGATACATGAAAATGATGTTCTAAAAACAGTTTTTCTGATTTTAAAACACTGTTTAAAAATATCAAATAAATTCTAAAAAATGTAAAACTTTGGGGAATGATTGTAGACATGATAATAAATATGCTACAATGATTGGTTTCCAAAAAGGACTTCCCAAATGAAAAATATCATCATTTTGCAAAATAGTCCAAAACACGAAAATGTAAACATATGAATTTTAACATTTAGGCTAAACCATGTTTTAAAACTTTGCACAATGATTTTATAAACTTAATAAAATATGTATATGATTATTATTAAGTCCAAAAACTAAGAAAACAATATTTTCACAAAATTCCATATTCTATGCAATATATACTAAAACACAATAATAAATATGAAACGTGTGATTTCATATTTATAAACACTAAACTAGATTACCCAAGCTTGATCTTGATCTTCATTGTAGCTCAACTTGGTACACGTTGCGGATGAAGCTAAACTTGGATCTTGAACTTGAATTGTACGATGCTTCACTCCACAATTCTGCCAACCTCCTCTTGATATGATCGTGTAGGCTCAATCCATCCAACCTCCAACTCGTTGTTTGCCTAGAATAAATACGAAAACACAAACACTAGATAAACAATATTAGTTGTAAATTGTTTGTTAAACATCATCAAAATAAGAAGGGCAACAAAAAGGGGGTTGGTTCAGCCAGCAATTGGGTGGAGAAGCATGGCATTTTCATGACTCTTTAACCAGGGGATGGATCATTTGGAGACTTGGTCTTAAGGCTTTTGGCTTCTTCCTTTTGGAGACTAGCTAATTGGCTCCCTCAAGGCTCTTCAAACAGAGATCTTTATTGGCTTGCTTGGTAGAACCTCCCTAGTCATAAGCTTAGATTGTTGAAGTAGACTTAATCTGAACTCTCAGATTTGAGACTCATTAGCTCTCTGCAAACTCTTGCATTGTATCCCTCTCTAAGCTTTCGGCCTTGATACTCATCAAGCTCGGGTATAATCAAACTCAATCACATAAGAGCTTCTACTGCGTACTGTAGCTCAATCGCAATTTCAATCGGATCGTCCAAGGGAAGAAAACTCGATGCAAGCATTCGAGGGAGACATCCTATCGCTACCGAAGAATTCACGTTAAACAAGAAGATCTTTCTCTTCGCTTTTGTTATAATTTTGATTTCTTGATTTGTAATAAGCCATTCTTATTAATACAAATCTTCCCTCCCTTTCAAAAGGAATCAATTTTACTCCCCTACAATTGACATAGCTGCTGAAACATAGCTGAAAATTAGCGTAACTATTGGAGTTTTGCTGAATGTGGCATAGCTGCTGGAGCGTAGTTGAATGTTCACCCATAGTTTATATTGTACATAGCTTGAGTATTCTATCATCTCGACCGAGCTAGGGAGATTCATTGTGTGTATAATTTAGGCTCTTGAGTAGTTAGAGCATAGGAAACAGTTTATACTCATGTACATGTTGAAGTCTATACAGCTACAACTCTAAGCCACTAGAGTGTGGAGAAGTAGTTTATATTCACCTACCTATCAGAGTGCAAGTAGCAATTTAACCTCATATACGAGTTAGGGGTTAGCAAGAAATTTAACCTCATATCATGTTGGATGTTAGGAGAGATTGATAGAGGTGTAAGCTTAGTATATCAACTCGAAAGGGGACTGACAGACGTGTAATGTTAACCTGACAGAGGTGTAATGTTAACCGATCAAGTCTAAGGGTACATACTGTTAAGAAGTGTAGTGTTAACATGATAATACTAGGATATTTGATGAATGTGTAATGTTAATTTGCCAAATGGAACAACCAATAGAGGTGTAATGTTAATCGGTCAAGTTTAAGGGAGTCCAAATGACAATTACTATGTAGAAGTGTAATGTTAACTTAATGATAACAAGATTGATAGAGGTATAATGTTAAACAGTTGATTTTTGAAGGAGGATTGACAGAGGTGTAATATTAACCAATCAGATTTAAAAAGTAAAGTTGACATAGGTGTAATATTAATCGGTTGACAAAATGGCCTAACAGAGGTGTAATGTTAACCGATTAGATCATAGCGGTGCAAACCATTCAAAGTTGTAATGTTAACATGATGGTGGCATGGTATTTGTAGTTAAGCAGAGGTGTGATGTTAACTTGAGGACTCGCTGGGTATTTTTTTTGGGATTTTAGATCATGATGATCAATGAGATTTATTTTCATGGTTATAGGTTGAAACTTAATCATGACCGATATCTCTGTGGGGAGATAGGAATGGCCAAAATCAAGGGTAATAGTTCTTGACAAACTTCCCGTTGATTGGTGCTATAAGCCTATTACCATTTGTGTCAATTAGGCGATATGCTCTATTTGTGTGGACTGTCTCTACCATAAATAGGCCTTCCTATTTGGGTTGGAATTTTCCTTTAGTCTTGTAAGTCATGACCATAGGTTATGGAAAAGCTAAGACTATGTCGCCTTCTTTGAAGGATCGTTCTCTGACTCTCCTGTTGAAGTCTCTAGAGATTTGAGATTGGTAGATCTTAATTCATTGCTAATCTTTAAGTCTAAACTCATCTAGTGCCTCTAGTTCTTAGAGATGCTTTTGGTGATGTTCTTCCATCATCATTTCTCAACAAGAGTGATTTTTCTCAATGATGATATCTGGATCTACAATGGCATTATAGCTTCACATCTGTAGACCATGCAAAAGGTGGAGCACCTGAAGGAGTGTAGATTGTTCTTCGATAAGTCCATAGACACTCTCCAAGCTTTTCCTCCCAAACTCATTTGTTGGAGGAGAAAAATTTCTTTTGAAGCATGATAATGGTTTTGTTGAAAGCTTTGGCTAGGCTATTAACTTTCAACAAAACCATTATCGGCCGGGTTATATCATGTGGAAGCAACATCTTGAATTCAAAACTTGTCGCATAATTTGAAGAACGGTCGACTGGTGAACTGTAGACCGTTATCATGGACAATCCTTCGAGGAATGCTAAATTGGTAGATGACATTGTGTTTTAAGAACTTAACCATGTTAGAAGTCTTGACTTCTCTGAGTAGGATAGCTTCGGCCCACTTGGAGAAGTAATCGGTGATTGTCAAAATGAATCGATGGCATTTAATAGACAGTGGGCTAATTTGCCTAATGATGTCCATTCCCTACATCTCTAACGGTCATGGGGCAATAATCGGATGTAGTTCTTTAGGAGGTTGATGTAGAAAGTCAACATGGAATTAGCAAGCACGACATCATTTGCTATAAGCGATTGCATATGCAATCATCATTGGCCAATAATAGCCTAAAAGAAGACGTCAGCCTTGAATTTTAGGACTAGATTGATGAGCTCCACATGTGCCATTATGGGCTTCTTTTTTGAGAGCTTATTGTGCTTCACTTGATGATAAGTATCTAAGTAGTATGTTGTTGAATGATTGGTGGTACAACGTCTATGTGACGTGATCATAGAAGAAGTGGCGGGCTCTCCTTAGAGATTCAAAAATATGTCATGCAAGGCATTGTCAATGATCTGGTAACACCAATCATAGGGTTTAAAACCCCCTGGCATGGTGTGAATCTCATTGGATTCCAATATTTTCTTGAGACAACACAACTAGTGGTTAGCTACTGTGATGTATTTGGTAGATTTTGAAGACAATACCAAAATAACTACTACAGATGCTATAGGCTGTCTAAAAATCACAACAAATAGCTAATCCCCATCAAACATCGATGATGGAAGTTATGATTTGACGGATTTTAGAAAACTACAATTTGAAGACTTTCACATAGATCGATGAAGGTTACAATCTGACGAACTTCACAATAACTGATGAAAACTCTAATTAATAGTCTTCACAATCAACTGTGAGAGTTACAATCTAATGACTTTCACACCCCAAAATAGCCAAGATGAAGATCACTCAACAATGGTCTTTACAATGCTCTACAGAAGAGGTTATAAGTCATTAGCCTCTTCTAAACGCAGAATTCACCTTCGTGTTTTAGTTCTTGAGACGCAGGCAACCAATGCGTTTCCAGCCCTCAGCAAACAAAAATGTGGGTGACCCTTGCATTTTTCAACATCCAGCGGGTGCCCAACTCTACGTCTCCAGTCTAAGACACGAAGTTAAGGTCCTGAACGCTAACTTGGATGTTTGACTCATTCAAACATGAGTCCAACGGTTTCAGAACTGTTTTCCCCACGATCTAAGAAAATTACGCCCACTTAGAAGCGAATTAAGGGGGCGGTTACACCTCTTAATCCCTATAAATAGGGGTAAACTTAACTGAGTTCGGGTCCTTGGATCCTCCATCCTTCAGCCTTCGATTTGGTAGTGAATAAGAGATCTTTGGCTCGGCTTCTTCAGATCTTCTTGGAGCTTTGGAGATCAGCAACTTGGAGGAACTCTTGAATCATCTTGGATGGCTTTTATTGAAGCCTTTGAGATTACTCAGCTTGGCTTTTGAACTCTTTCTAAGAGTTCTTCTCAAATCAATCAGAATTCAAAACTTGCTCTGCAAGTTCTTTTAAACTCGTTCAGAGTTCTAAAACTTGCTTTGCAAATTCTCCATAGCGTCAAATCGTGAGGAGAAGACCACGTTCTAGTGAAAAAAGACATTTGGATCGTCAACAGAGAGCAAACTCGACGTGAGCATTCGAGGGAGGTACTCCATTACCACCATGAAGAACACAGACTTAAACAAAGAGGAGAATTCGGATTAATTCTCCTCTCTTTTATAATAGGAAATCCAAATTGTAATTGAGATTGAGAGAATACAAATCAAATATATTTCTTTTAATTTTTCTTTTTACTATAAATTTCCCACCAAACAAAAGATGGCGACTCCGTTGGGGACTAGTTTCTTTGATGAAGAAGTGGTGGTGCAATCCGACATCAAGCTTGCTATAACAACTGTTGAAACTCTAATCATCGAGTAAGATCAAGCCAAGTTTGAGGAATTACTCTCCTTCAGACCCCTTAGCCCCAAGGCTATGCGAAAGATCTGCAAAGTCTTCAAGGAGACTAAAGCTACAATTGTTGCTCCTATGCCGAAGGAAGCCCTCTCCTTTAGCCAAGATTGCTCGAACAGCCCCTCCTTCAAAGGAACAGGCTCAACTTATGCCAAACGCAGCCCTCGATGGCGTTTTGTACAATCAAAACGCAACCTCTTCAGGTGTGTGTTTCACAAACTAAACGCAACTCTCAAGAGTGTGTTCCAGAACCAAAATGCAGATCTCAAGACTACGTTCCAGAACCAAAACACAGATCCCAAGACTGCGTTTCATCAGCAAAATGTAGACCTCAGGAATAGTCTGTGTAGCGTGGCTAAATTGAGGGGTAGATATAAGAAGTTCATGGATTCAAGGAAAATCAACCAGATTCATGTTCACCAAGAGCCAGTCCTGTCCAATCATAGACTGGGGGTTCTAATTCAAACCTCACGATCAGTGAGTAATTCTTCTCGCGTCTTTATAACAGATTTGAGAGTGTTCATATAGAGAGAAAGACCAATGCAATGAGTTATTCGTTCATTCTAATATGAACGACTAATTACTACGGTCCTCTCGGGATGTCAATGTTGTTCATATGCGGCCAAACAATTAGTGTTCGACCAATTAACGAACGTTGCCTTGTCCAACCAATGATGATGTTCGCATAAGAAGAAGTCTCCAGAGACCGAATATCCTGGAGTCACTATCAATGTGATCAGCAGAGGAAAAACCTCTGGTGCTAGTTCCGATAACTCTGAGATAAGTCGTTCATCGACCGTCAGAAAAATCGCTAACGAGTTTGAAGGAATCTACCAACGCACTCAGACATGAACATGAGACATTCCTGTGGTTAACTATCAAAGATTAACCAAAGTAACTAATTCCGATAATGAACATTCAGTCATTACTGAGTCTCAATCATCAAGTTCTTTCGTTGAATATGAGAGCTTCGCCCATGTTCGCGGGAAAAATTGTTTTCTTCATTGAATTCATTATACTCTCAAGTAATTGTTTATCGATTACAAAAGATCCGGTCTTTTTATAAGATCCGGTTACAACAAAATCAAAAGAAAAATGAAAATTACAACTTTCCTTTTATGTCGAACGAATCACGAGATCCTGTTTTGCGGTCTCTCGCTTTTGTGGGTTCTTCGCCTGCGCCGGGGTTAATCCGTGGACCACCGCGCGATCTTGATCCGGTCGGATCTACACGATTTGACGGGTGATATTTCACGAAGGAAATAACAGCCGGGGGTACTATTTCACCAAGGAAATAATAGCCTTTAGTTCTCGGGATCAAAGGCCAAGCTTTGATCCGGAGGGAAACCGTGCAGATCTCAGATCTGATCTCTCTCGAACTCCTGCCTTATTTGGCGTGGACGATCACTAAGAACCAAATCTGGAAGTCGAGTCTACAAAGCTCCGAAAGTTCAAGTCCAATTCTCAATCCGGCAGAGTTTCGGCTCCAAAAGTTCTAACCCCTCAACAATGAGCCCCCTAGCCTATTTATAGGCACTCAGATCTGTGCCTTGGCATAGGTGGCCGGCCACCTTGGTGGCTCGCCACCGACCAACCTTTTGTGGCTCGGTTTTGCCTGAGTCCTCAAATGTTGGTTTTCGAGCGTTTTTCGTTTAGCACTGTTGATTTGGCACTCATGATTTGTTGAATCTGAATCTAATTTGGCATAAACCCGCTTCGTGTTTGAGTTCGAATCGGCTTCTATGGTGGATGACGTCGTTGATCTCAGGCGAACGTTAGCCTTGATTCAGCATTGCGAGTGGAGTGTATTCCATTGTTTTGCGAGGCCTGCGGTTCTTAGCCTCGATCGCCTCGTTGATCCCGCTTCTCGCGTGTCATTTGGCTTTGGTATTATGGACAACGATGTGTTTTGATATGTCGCCGGATGGTTTCGTTGGTTGTTTATCGAGACACCATGCCGAGCTGTAGCTAAGGGACCATAGGCAGTTTATACGCCTGTAGCAGCATACCGCCCTCCAAAGTATTTCAGGCCTCGTTCTTTAATAGAAGAGTCTGAATACTTTGGATATACGATTGTCCAACCTTCAGTTCCCGTGTGTAAACGGGACCTTGGAATGGCTTCTGTTCTTGGATTCCTTCGAATCCTTCAGGCTATTCGGTCTTCGTGCGAATGTCTGTAAGGTTTCCGGTGCTGCATTTATTGTCTGACCGTTGTCGGTAATTTCGAACTTGAAGTCGATTCCTGATTTTCTGATCTTAGCTCGGTGTTTGTTGGTTCACGTCGACGGGTGAACCATCCGATTGTTGGCGTTGAGTCTTCATTTACAACGCGTTGTCCAGCGAAGTGTTGTTGAGTTATCCTTAAGAATATTTTTAGAGAAATATTCTCCAGAAACTTCTCAACCAAAAATAGGAAATAGTTTATACTCGTATACCTTATTGGAGTATTTTTCATGTTCGAATGAGCTGAACCGGCCTAACAATGAGCTGAACCGGCCTGATATTGACCCAAAAAAAGGTAGTAATTAGGCTCAAAAAATCTTTCGACCCTTCCGAATGTGTGGGAGAGGAAAGAACAGACAAGGGACTGAACCCTCGGTCGATTTGAAGTTGTTTCGATGCTCGGTTCAGCTTCAATTTGAATTCTGGTTCAAATCTGGTTCAAACTGATTCAACCTGATTCAAGACTGGTTCAACCTGGTTCAAGGCTGGTTCAGGACTGGTTCAAGACTGGTTCAGACTGGTTCATCCTGGTCTGGTCTGGTTCAGTTTGGTTTGGCCTGGTTCAGCCTGGTTTGGCCTGGTTCAGCCTCCTTTGAACTGGTTTAGTCTGGTCTGGTCTGGTTCAACCTGGTTCAGTCTGGTTCAAGGCTGGTTCAACTATAAAAAGCCTCCTTTTTCTCCTTTCTAGGGCCCCCCCCCTTGTCTCTTTTTTTGATTTTCTCTTCCTTCGTGCATCCTTTCTCCCTCAAATCTTCACGATTGTCTTAGATCCATCCTTCCTTTTGATCTTAGACTGAAAAATCCCTCCAAAATCTCCATATAAAAATTCCTCTCAGGCCCCTCGAGTACGTGGTTCGAGCCCCTTTCAAGATCTGATTTTTTGTCGGATCCTCGAGCTTTTCTTCAGGTAAATCCTCCATAATTTTGGGATATTTTATGTTTAATTTAGTACATGAATTTGTGGGATTACATATAAGGGTGAGGGTTTATGATTTGATACCTCGAGCTCCTCTTTCAGGGGGTAGAATTTGGCGATTTGAGGGGCTTAATTGCAATAAATAAGGGAATTTTTTTTTTGGATCTGATCCTCTGATTTATTTTGCAGGTCACCATGTCATACACACCGAGAGGTCAATCCCCTACTGCGTCGGCTGATGGCGTGCTGCCCTCGTATGCTGGTGAGCCCTTTTTTGGCATATTTGGAAATTTGCAAATTAGTCCTTTTTCCCCCATTTTGTTCTCCTTGGTGAGACAATCGGGAAGAGCCTTGATTCTCCTTGGTGAGGATCGACGCTTTAAAGATGGGTTTTGCTTGGTCAAAACCATATCTCAAAATAAATAAAGGGGGCGTTTTGACGCTGCATTGTGCCTTATAAGGCAGGGATATGTTTTTGATATATCCTACCTTACAAGTGCATGATGTGGCCAAATCGTCTCACCCTTTATAAGGCAGTGACTCTATCTTACTCATTTGTAAGATGAGTTCAACTTCCTTTTATAACTGAGACTAACAAACACTTAATTGCTTGTTTTCAGTGGAATATCCTTCTAGAGCGTTCTCATCTCATGCAGTGGACGGACGTCGTGACGAGTATTATTCAACCTTCGATGATCTTTCACATATCCCGGTCACTCTTCAGTTTGCTCCGGGCACGTCGACAGAGGTTGCCCAAGTGGTGAAGGAAGGTGGACATCGAGCTCTTCGACAGTTGATTACGGATGCGCCTTTCGTGAAGGATGCCGGTTCTGTTCAGTCTCTCAGGAAGACTGGCTTTTTATTTGGCGACTCTGTCAGAGATCCTGATGCAGTGTTCATTGATGCCGAGCAGTGGCTTCATAGTATTTGGCGACTCTGTCAGAGATCCTGATGCAGTGTTCATTGATGCCGAGCAGTGGCTTCATAGAAATGACAATGGTTTTTTGTATTTACCTAAGATTCCTCGACACCGCTCGTTGACTGAGCTCAGGCGTCAGGCTGTGACACGGGAGATGTCGTGGCGCTTGACGGAGGAGCATGAGAGCGTTCACTGTGGCTATATCACTCATCAGGCGGCTCTAGGTTTGAGCAGGAGTCCTATCATTGGATTGCGTCCTGGAGTATTGGGGCTGGATGCACCGCCGCGTAACGAGTTTCTTGCCTCTGCTTCTACTTTGAAGAATCGCCTCGCTGACTTAGGACAGGAGATGCCTACGACGCGTCATAGATTTTATGGCTGGGTCCATTCTTTGGACAAGCTTTGGTGGACTCGCACGACGAAATACGTCTTAAGCCGATGGAGCGAGGAGTTGCACGCTTGTGGTCTATATGCAGCTATTCGTTCCACCATGTATGGCTTACCCGTCAGCGCTAAGCATTTCTTTGCTTTGTGCGAGCTCTATAACCCGGATTCGAACACTTTTCTGACCAAGCACGGAGAGTTGGGCTTGGCCCTCCATGAGATGCACAAGATTTCTGGTTTGCCCATGGATCAAATGCTATATCAAGAGTACTTTCCCTCCAACCATGAGTTGAGTCAGCTGAAGGACCGTATGCCCGACCGCTATGAGACTTTATGGGATCTCACATGTCACTATCATATTGCTTTGGTGCAGTCTGAGCCTTTAGCGAAGAGGACTAAATCACATGTGAGCCTGAAGCAGTTCGCGTCTTATTTGTTCAGAAATCTAGAGAGCAATTCTGGCGAGGCTATTTGTGAGCTGGCACCACTCACTCCTTCAGGGGTTAATAGACTACTGAAGAAGATTGACGTTCATTCCTATACCATTAGCAGTCCTGAGAGCGACTTTCCTGCAGGGACCAAGTTTAAATCATTCTTATGGCATGCGACCGCACCGATTCGGCTGATGACCCTTCTCGCCGGTTACCTCGCTATCTGGTTAAAGAAATGTGTGGTCCCGTATCAGTCTGGTGATATTTTGCCATTGGAAGTGCTCTACCCAGCGGTTCAACTTGCCTACAAAAAGGAACTTTCGCTTCTTCCGGTGATGGTGGCTAACATTCATCGAGGGCTTCGACAGATTTCTAGTACTTTTACACGGAAAGGAGGCGACCCGCCGGATCAGATTCCTACTATTAAGGTGGAGCTTCCATACACTTATCTGATGGCTTGGTTCGTCCTTCATCGTTCTGATATGATGTCGGTACCGAACGCCCCAGACCCCTCTGTTCCCCTACTACAGTTGCTTGAGAATAGCAGGTGGGAGGGACGAGGATTCCCTGACATCAGAAAGCAGTTACAGGCCCTCAAGTGTTGGGCATTTTCCACTTGCTTTCCGCAGTTCTCTAGCCGATATGGTGAGTGTTTGATTGATGAGGAGAAGCTGAGGGAGTATCGAACTCATTTAGATATCGGCTGCTTTAATTGGCTAGTGAACATTAGGCCGGGTTATCTGACCTTCCGGGTGAGGAATCAGTGTTTTATAGAGCCATATCTACCCTGCCGATTCGCCCGCTAGTTTGGTTATGATCAGCTTTATGTCGGGAATCCACGTCAGCAGCTTCGGGCTCATGGAGGTTTGGTGGATGGTCTCCGGGCATGGTTGTGGACCGTGACGGGCTGTACTGCTGCTAAGTTCAGTCTCCAGAGTGCTGAGCGGTAGTTGAATCTTACCTTCTTAAGCTGCAGATGGTTGTTAGCAGCTAATAAAATTGTCCCCGTGAAGCCGATTGCAGAGCTGGTGGCCAAGGAAGCTTCTCAGGCTGATTCTCGTGCGATTTGGGGAAATGCTCGATCACAGAGGGCACGGAGTAAGACTCGTCGGATTGACGAAGAGGGAAAGAAGATTTTCCATTCTGCTGATGAGGCTTCAGGTGGAGATCCTGAAGATCACGAGGACTGTTCCGAGCGAGGTTAGCTACCTATTCTTTCCTTCTGTCTTTCAAAATCATTAATCTTGACAGTTGTTTGATGTTTCAGGGACCACAGCTGACAAGGATAAAGAGTTTCGTCCTTTTCCCCAGGCGAGACCTTCGATTGTTGTCCCCGCTGCCAGGCGGAAGAGATTAGCTCACAAGCCGTATGTAGGTTCGTGAGCATCTGAGATGGATTTGGCTGGTGATGATCCTGTTAGCGACGGAGGTAACATCTACCCTATAGATCATCCTTTTGATCATTTAGAACTTCGACTCATGCTTTTCCATCTCTATGTAGGAGAGCGTGTGGATAGCGAGATGAGTCCTGATCCTGCTCCTCATGATTTTGTATCTTCTGGTGAGCCTGACTCACCGCACCAGGTAGAAAAGCCTGCAGATGCTATTGACGTTAGGGAGACTGTCAATGTAGGACCCGATTCGACGAATCCAGGTACCTCTACCATTGACAATGTATCCTTTAGATGGCACACAAAGGAGTTGAACAATTCAAAATTCGTGGATTCCCTAATTGTCTCTATGTTTCTTGCTCTTTTTAGATAAATTGCAGGAGGCAAACGTGGATCTTGGGAATAAAGAGGCTAGCCCACCCATAAGAGGTAACTCATTTCCATTGGTCGTAGTCTCTTTATTCTTCTTTTGCACTTATTTTCTCTTGTGTCAGATTTCTCGACTGATGATTTTGACGAGGAAGGTTTGCTTATGGACACTCCTATGCTCCACTTCATGTACGGCTCTCCTCAGATTGATGACCAAATGCCTGAGGATATGTTTCTTGAGTCTACACTCCCTAAGAATCCTGAGGATGGTTCTTTTGAAGGTACGTGCCTCTTCTCAAGTTAATTATAGGACTAGCCAATTTTTGACTAGTGCAGCTATAATGTGGTGCATCTGAGAATTCCGTTTTGTGTTTGACAGGAGCTTTTGTCGAAACTGATCCTGTTGAACCGGCTGCGAGACCAACTACATCAGCTGGTACATTCACAGCCGTTACACCTCCACTACCCCCAGTGACTCAAGGGGAAGAAGGTATAAATTGAGCTACTGAGAAATGTTATTTATTTCTTCATCAAGGCTTTTGATGGATTTCTCCTTTTTTGTGTAGGGCTTTCTTCTCGGCTTCATGTCCTTGTGAAAGAGTTATTGTCAGACAACGATCCAGAGAAGATCGTCATCTGCATAGAAGTCCGCTCTTTCTTCTCCTTTGTGAATGCTATGATTGGCAAACTCTTCCACGGCAGACTTTTCCCTCACCAGTTTAAGCCATTCCTTGATTCTAGGATAAATTCAATAAGGGATGCAGGATACCCGGATCTGGCGAAGGCTATAGTTGATGATCTTGACTACCTAGAGCATGAGCTTCAGATGTTTCGCGAGCTTCGGGATGCAGGTGTCTCTTCATTCGTTGCTGCCGAGTTGGATACTCGCTTACAGACATAGCGTGATACTCGAATTCTTGCTGAGTTCGAGATTCAGGTGCAGCGGGATCGGATAGATCGAGTTGAGGCCAACCTTGCTACTAGATCATCTTCACTCGACAAGCTTGATTTTTCCATTACCTCTTGTGAGACCAAGATAGACCAGCTCAGAAGAGAACTCCGTGAAGAAGAGGAGACTTTGAGTATTCTTCAGATGACGAAGATACAGGATCAGCAAGCCCACACTGCTTTATCTGATGAGTTGAAATCCCTGAAGCAGAAGCTGGTTGAGACGGAGGAGATTGCTGCGAAGACTTTAGCCTCCACTGAAGAGTCCATCAGAGCCGAGTTGCAGGATGAGCTTAGGCAAGCTTATGAAGAGAAGTTGTCTAAGTTTAGTCAGCAGATTTTTAGCCATGGGCTTGATGTATGATTTCATTTGCTGAATACTTTGACTTTTGGTTCTCTTAGTGGAACAAGTTTTTATCTTTATCTTTATTATGATTCCTCATTCCGTTTGAAATGATTGACCATAATACTCATAGGATTTTTGGCAAACCCTCAGCCTTCAACGGGTTTGATAAGCCTTTACCGACTACCGTTTGAGTCGGGCTAGCATGCGGATTGTCTAAATCCGTTCCGCATGTAACGTTGTGCTAAGAGAGTGAATTCTCTTAGACTTTGTGCTATGATGTTGGAATACATAGACTTCCCATTTGTTACAGGAATAGGCTACCCAGCGACACGTGTTAGGTGTTGACTTTAGGATTTTTGGCCAACCCCCAACCTTCAACGGGTTTGATAAGCCTTTACCGACTACTGTTTGAATCGGGCTAGCATGCGAATTGTCTAAATCCGTTCCGCATGTGACGTTGTGCTAAGAGAGTGAATTCTTTGAGACTTTGTTGCTACGAGTTTGAATACGTAGACTTCGCCATTGTTACGGGAATAGGCTACCCGGCAACGTGTATTAGACGCTGACTCATCCCTACTTAGGCTTCGGGATAAAATACCCCAGAACCGAACTCTGGTGTCTTTTTCTACGGAAAAAGACTAAACCGGCGACGCGTGTTAGGCGTCGACATATCCTTTCTTAGGATTCAGGATGAAATTCCCCATGCGTGTAAGGCATGGATTTTGGTGTTATTAATAACAACTTACCACAATGTTGAATATGTGGGCGGGTGTTCTTTTTAACGGTTAAGAACTAACCGGCAGTGCGGGTTAAGCGCAGACTTATCCCTGCTTAGGTTTCAGGATAGAATACCCCAGAATCGAACTCTGGTATCTTTTTCTACGGAAAAAGACTAAACCGGCGACGCGTGTTAGGCGCAGACTTATCCCTGCTTAGGTTTTAGGATAGAATACCCCAGAATCGAACTCTGGTGCTTTTTTCTACGGAAAAAGACTAAACCGGCAGCGCGTGTTAGGCGTAGACTTATCCCTGCTTAGGATTCGGGATAAACTTCGTAGGATGAATCCTAGATTGATAAATTTTAGAAAAGATCGGTGCGGGAAAGGAAGAATTTTATATTCTATTTCCCTGTCTTCTTTTAAGGTGAAGGCGAACCCGAATACAAGGAAGGAAGAATTTTATATTCTATTCCTTGTTTCTGGAAAGGAAGAAAGGAAGGAAGAATTTTATATTCTATTCCTTGTTTCTGGAAAGGAAGAATTTTATATTCTATTTCCAGCTTAAAAGAAATCAGAAGTGGGATCTCCACTCCGAGAATCTGGAAGATCTAGATAAACTTACCTTTTATAGGACTGGTTATCTAATCTGAAGATGAGTTCTTCGTTTATCGAAGTGGAATTTCAACTTAGGCTATAACCATGGGAAGGCTTAACCAAAGAGAAAAAGAAGGGAGTTCTTTCGTTTATCGAAAGGGGACTCTGAACTGAAAGCGGACCTCTTGTTCATGAAGAGAATAAAGAGGGGAAATTGATAGTGGTTTGGGCCAGGAAGACACTTTTTGTGGACTCACTGTCAATTGAAATTGATCAGTGAGGGATTTTAGTGGTAAAAAATGATTTTGGGTTATCCTCTGTAATATTCTTCGAGGAACTTCCCGGTAAATAAGTTATCCTGAATGTACTAGGGATAGTACTTTTTTAGGAACTTCCCATTTATTGGCATTAATTGCCTGGCGCCCTCTTGGGTAATCAGGCGATATGCGCCGTTTGAGTAGACTGTGTCTATTACAAACGTCCCTTCCCATTTGGGTTCAAATTTACCTTTCTTCTTGGAGTTGAGGATTATCGGTCGGCGAGCAGTGAGGACCAGATCTCCTTCCTTGAAGCTTCTCTGTCGGACCCTTTTGTTAAAAGCCCTAGATATTCTGGCTTGATAGAACTCAATGTGTTGTTGAGCTTCCAAGCGCTTTTCATCCAACCTTTCGAGTTCTTCGAGACGTTTTTGATGTTGTTCTTCTGTCGTCATCTCGGTTGCGAGAGCGATCCGAAGGGACGGGATTTGGATCTCTAATGGTAGTACAGCTTCACATCCATATACCAATGAATATGGGGTGGCCCCTGTAGGTGTACGTATGGTGGTGCGATAAGCCCAGAGTGCTTCACCGAGTTTATCGTCCCAGTCTCGTTTATTGGTCTTCACGAGCTTTGACAGGATCTTAATGTTCGTCTTATTAAAAGCCTCCGCTAATCCATTCGCAGCGAGATAGTAAACTGTTGACAAAACATCTTCAATTTTGAACTTGTCACAAAACCTGATGAATACGTTGCTTATGAATTGCGGACCGTTGTCATGAATGATCCGTCTTGGCACGCCGTGTCGGTATATGACATGATGCTTGATGAAATTGATGATGTTGTTCGTCTTCACTTCTCTAAGTGGAATTGCTTCAGCCCACTTTGAAAAGTAATCCGTGATTACGAGAATGAATCGATCACCTTTGACTGAAGGGGGAAAAATAGGACCAACAATGTCCATACCCCATGTCTCGAACGGCCAAGACGTGATTGACGTGTGCAACTGCTCTGGTGGTTGATGCATATAATTTGCATGTATTTGACAAGCATGACACTCTCGGGCGTATTCTCACGAACCATTGTTGGCTAAAAATATCCCATTCTCCTGATGCGATCATACAGTTTGGGACCGGGCTGATGCGCACCACATTCTCCTTCGTGTGCTTCCTTAAGAACTTCTTCTGCTTCTTTGTTCGAAAGGCATCGGAGTAATAAACCATCGTACCCTCTACGGTATAACGTATGGGTCTCGGTATTATAGAAGAATCTTGGTGCTCTTCGGCGGATTGATTCCCTTTCTTTTACGTCCTCTGGCAAAATACTATATTGGACGTAGTCAATGATAGGAAAACGCCAATCTCGGGACTCAGACCCAATTTGAGTTGAATTCACCTCCTTGGCGTTTATGTTTCTATCCTCTTCCTCTTCAATATCCATATCGTATATGGGTATACAGAGTTGATACGTCCTTACTGTGACTAATAGTTTAGTTTCGGGAGGCTACGCAAGTGATACCGCCAGTGCTGCCAGTGCGTCCGCATAAGCGTTCTGGAGACGAGGGATGTATTCAATAAAGAATTCTTCAAAAGAATCTGCCATTTTGATGGCCTCCTGGTGGTACGGGATCAGGTCTTGGTTCCTGACTTCATACTCTCCACGGACTTGGTTGACTATCAATTGAGAATCCCCAAAAGCTTCGAGATATTCGACCCCCAGCTCTTTGGCGAAACTGAGTCCAATGAGAAGCGCGTTGTACTCAGCTACATTATTGGAACATGGACTAGTCAATGAATACGCCCGAGGCATCACATGCTTCCCCGGGGAAATTAAGACCACTCCAACTCCAGAGGAGACTTTAGGACATCCAGGGGTGATTGCCTTATTAACTACCCTTGAAGCACCATCAAAGTATAATTGCCATACTTGTTGATGCGATGTAGTGTTAACCTCGTGGGTTTCATCTGGCAAGTCATCATATACTTCTGCCGTATCCGTTGTCGGGTTTGCCGCCAAAAGATCACAAATCGCCTGTCCTTTGACCGACTTCTGCTGTTTGAAGTGCAAATCGTACTGGGACAAGAGAAGGGCCCACTTCGCTAACCGCCAATTCATAGAGGCTGGTTGCGTCATAAATACCTATACTGGATTAACATTAGAAATGACGTAAACCGTCTGTCCTACCAAGTAATGCCGCATCTTTTGCATTGCGAATACTAATTCGAGGCATTCTTTCTCAATCATAGGATATCGAGACTCGACGCCTATCAAGGACCGACTTAGGTAATAGACTGCCTGTTCGTGACCGTTATCATCATCTTGTGCTAGTAAAGCACTTATCGAGTGGTTCATCGCCTTGAGATAAATCAAGAACGGTCTACCTGATTTTGGTGCAACGAGAACAGGAGGATTCGTCAGATAGGCTTTGATATCTTCGAATACTTTTTGGCAGGCGTCGTCCTAAATAAATGACACCCCTTTCTTGTTTAGTTTAGAGAATGGTTGGCACTTCCCAGAAAGATTTGAGATGAACCGCCGGATGTAAGCTAAACGCCCTTGCAATCCTCTGAGTTCTCTTAGATTTCTAGGAGGTTGAAGTTCATGTATCGCCTTCACCTTATCAGGATCGATATGTATACCTTTAGTGGTGACGACGAATCCGAGGAATTTTCCGCTGGACATTCCAAGGAAGGATTTAGTGGGGTTCATCTTCAATTGATGGCTTCGCATGAGATCGAACATCGTCTTCAAGTCTTTGATGTGATCTTCTTTGTTGTGGCTTTTTACAACCAAATCATCAATGTAGCACTCGACTATTTTCCTAAGATGTTCTTGGAAAATCTTAGTCATTGCTCGCTAGTACGTGGCGCCTGCATTCTTTAGACCAAAAGGCATCACCGTGTAGCAAAAGACACAAAGGGGCGTTCTGAACGCTGTATGCTTCTCGTCATCGGGGTGCATCTTGATTTGGTTATATCCTGAAAAGCCATCCATAAAGGACATTCTCTTAAATCCGCATGTATTGTCGATAATGACATCCGTGATTGGGAGAGGAAAGTCGTCTTTTGGACATGCCGCATTCAGGTCCCTAAAGTCGATGCAAATCCTGATTTTACCGTTCTTCTTCATGACTGGAACGATATTGGCTAGCCAGTCTGGATGTTGCTCCTCTCAGACAAATCCTGATTCGATCAATTTCTTAACCTCTACCTCAATGGCTTCCATAATCTGTGGACGAAACCGTCTTTGTTGTTGTTTGACAGGTTTGGCATCCGGCTTGATATCGAGGCGGTGCATTGCCACATTGGGGTCGAGCCCTGGCATGTCTTCATAGTTCTAAGCGAAGACGTTAATATACTCTCTGATGAAAGCAATTAACTCCTCCTTCTCATTTGGGGGAAGACTATCACTGATGAATATGGGCTTTGGGTTGGCCTCGTCACCCATGTTAATTTGGACTATTTTATCCTCAGTGGGGGGTTCCCTCTGTTCAAACCTATCGCCGTACTGCATGTTCAGGTGATGAACCCATGGGTATTCCCACGTTGTCATTTGATCGTCGTCCTCCATTGTGGATGGGTCAGCCGTAGCCATGTTCGTCATTAGGGCTTTGAATGCTTCCCCCAGACTTGTATCGGAATCCCATTTTGAAGAATCTGACGGGTATCCATCTTTGTATTGCTCAGATGATTGGTTATTGATTAACCAGCAACATTCATCTTCTGAAGAAGATTCATACCCTAACCCTCATTTGTATTTATAATAATCATCCGGTTTCCCTTTTGGTACATATGCCGCTTTGGCTGGAATACGAGGACCTCGATCGAAGTATAAACCTTCTCCGAGCGTGAAATCATATCCCTGTTTTTCCATAAGCTTGCGCGCTTCTGGGCTATATTTAGATAGATGCTGACCAGGTTTGTCATCATTCTCATCTTCCATTAAGAAATGATCTGGTAATGAAAAACCCTCTCCTTTACCATAAATCACTTCTCTTTCGCCTCCTATTTTGGTAGGAATGACCAGGGTTGTTCCGAAAGAGTGCTGGAGGTGTTTCTTTGTTACATAGGACGATCGAAGCGGCATATATAAATCGGGATTATCATACAATTCTTTTATCACATCATCAAGAGACAGGGAGTACTCTAAATCATTATTTATTTCATTATTGGCAAGTTGCCAGTTACAACTGCCATCTGACGATTGATCATCGTCAAGGTTGATTACAAAGGGTACAATGTCATTTAAAACATAACCTCCATTTAAAACATAACCTCCATTATAATCAAATCCGGCTTCGGTATCAGCTTCTTCTCCGCTGTCCGTGCCATGGTCCGATGATTCGGTATCGGATTCGTTACCATAAAAGAGAGAATCAGTAAAATAATTCTCATACCCTTTGAATGGTTGCTTATCCGCGACCACCGTCCTAACTTTATTATCAGTGTCGACATATTTCAGACACTGATGGAGAGTGGAGGGGATTATAACATTACTATGGATCCAAGGTCGACCCAATAGTAAGTTATATGAAGTCTCGTCATCGATCACATAACATATGACTTCCGTCTTCAAATCACCCATTTGACATTTTATCCGGATCTTACCCAAGGGTCTTGACCCGCTAGTATTGAATCCATAGAGAGGATATGCATCAAGCGAAGCGGCATAATACTCACAGCAGAACCCGGATCCACTTGGATTCGGTTGACTTTGCTGGAGCCGATGTACCCAACGAAATATAGGGGTCGATCATGGTTTGAATTCTTCGTCTGCATGTCCTCTTTGAAGAAGGTAATGCAGGGAAGGTTTTTAGCCGCTATATTGCAGTGTTGAATTGATGGTTCTGGTCCTTCAAGTGCTGGCTTGATCTGAGTAAGGAACACCTCTGAATTGGCCAAGGCTTCTTGCAAGGCTTCTCTTGATTCTTTAGACAACCGCAGCAACTCATACAATGTTATCCGTGCTGGGATGTTAGCTAGTTGAGCCATAATATCGAAGACGTGCGGAGTGTTCGAGCTTTCCGGTTTATCTCTTCCAATCGGACGATTGAAACGAGACTGCTTCGGATTCTGAACCTCCTGGGGATTCTTCTCTTTCGGTTTATTCACCGACTGTCGTCGAGCCTCTTCGCCCGGTGTAGGACTTGTAATCACCCCCATCTCCGTGAGAGTTTTGGCTGGTCCCCGTTTAGTTACCCCCTGCTCAGCTAACTGATCACTAGGTGATGGATAGTTGAAGTGATACTGATTTCCGCTTCTAGTGGCAAAGACTTCTTGTTCTTCTTCAGAGAGCGGGAAGGTAGGAGCTTCATTATCATCTTCTCCTGGGATAGCAGAGACTCCGCAGCAAGACTTTCCTTTCCCTTTGGACTTCTTCTTGGATGACGACCCGGCCCATTGTTCATCTTCAATCAGGTCGGGGTGAACCCAGAGGATTTCGCCGTTTGGAGCTGTATGTGGCACAAGTCCTTTTTGGCGCTATCCATATGGGTCGTCATTCACTATCTTCATTCCAACTTTGGTGATGCGTTCTGGTTTAAACCATGCTGTGGCCATCGATCCAAAGCTAATTGATACTGCATTTGCTCCGACATTCTTGGACGGCTTCGGGGTTATAACACCTACATCAAATCAACGCTCTGGATTTATCCTTGAGGTGGTAGCATGTACTTGTAGGTGATGCGCCGCTCTATGGATGCGCAATACTTCGCATCCGTCACTTTGCTAGCCCCTTCGTTGATTCTACGATCCGACGGCAAGCTGGGATTTGTTATTCTCCAACAAGGTACCTTAAAGTTCCAGCGAACTCTCGTCTGTGAAGGAGTACACCTTTAGGAAACTGCGCTGCCGAGATTTCTGGCTTCTGAGGCCAGTTGTTGGCCATTGCGACCAAGATTGTGTGGTGCTTGTTCGTTGTGGCTGTTGCTGAGGTTGCTCAATTGGAAAGTTGATTAGCATCAACCTGCATTAGCAATGTGCGCTACCTTTCCCTCGTGGGACGAAATTCTGTTGCGGAGCATTCGTCGCCTGTTGGCCTCTTTCCGCCTTTTTCCTTCTGAGGAATCGCTCGGCCTGCTCTCCTCGGACTTTCAAATCCTTCCATGTTTTGGACGGTGCTGTTCCCATTGCTTCCAACACGTCCAATGCAAGGTTGTTGTGGCAAGTCTGGAGAATGAACTCCTCAGTGATCGGGTCCCAACAGTTCATCGCCTTGTTTCGGAACCTTTTGACGAAGGTATCAACCAATTCCCCGTCTTTTTGTTTCTCGTCGAGCAACGATCCGATGGATATCTCGGTGTCGTCATCGAAGAAGTTAGCGAGGAATTTAGTCTCCATATCGTCCCAGCTATTCACGCTTCCTGGCTTAAGGTGGCGATACCAATCGAAGGCGGCTCCACGAAGAGTGCCAACGAAGGACCGTACCATCAGAGGCTCATTACCAGAGATAACCCCTAGGTGTGATTCGAAGTAAATCAAATGCTGAGTGGGTGAACCCATCCCATTAAACGGCGTGAAGTTAATGAGATTGAACTTCGCCAGATATGGGATTGATTCCCATTCTCTCGGGTATGGACAAGGAATGCCTGTCTTCTTCATCTCTTGAGCAGAAATCAACGTATTGATTTTGCTCTCGAGGTTTTTGATCTTCAAGCTTTCCCCTGTGTTTTCACTAGCATTCTCGTTACCACCCCCTGCATTGACGGGAGGGTTATTAGCATTATGCACTTCATTCGCATTCGTGTCCTCATCTTCCTGATGAACCTGGTTGCGACGACTTGGTTCGCCTTGCTGGTTCGCCAGTGCTTGGATTTGTTGCTCATGCATTTCTCTCATATTCTGCATGGCCATCTGCGTTTCGAACCTGAAGCTCTCCTGTTGTTTAGTCATGGCTTCTTCAAGCATCTTGGCCACTTGCTCCGCACTTATCATAAATGCCTCATGGGGTTGTCCCTCGCTGGATACCGTATTATCTGATGCGACCGCAGAGCTGGCATCCGATTCTTCATCTTCTGAAGGTAATCTTGTCCGAACCCTACCATAAGTTCCTCGCTTGATGGCTCCAGACTGCAGACGTGTTATACGCCTGGATGCTTCCGGAATCGACTTGGGATTATCCCGTGTAGATGTCCCTTTGCTGGTCATATTTGTGGTGACCCTCGGAAATTCTCCGTCTTCAAACACTGCTCTCCTTCGTCGGAAACGCCTAGGCCTTGGTTTTGGCGTTTCGGTACTGAGCCTCTCGAAAACCGAAATTCTTTCGGGGACTGTGTTGGTGCAGTTGCACTCTGACAATACTGCCCGAATGAGCTTGGAACAGGGGCATTGAGTTTCTAGTTCTCGAGGACTCCTTTTCCTGGTTCTACTCGTACCCCCAACACGATAGTACAACTCATCTGTATGAAGGTCGGAGTAACCTATCGTGTGTTGGCACGACTTCTCAGGTATAACGCTATCGTCATCAGACGATAATGTTTCCTTCTGAGGGCGAACTGCCTTCTTTGGGCTTTCAAGGGTCACACGCCTCGAAACATGCCTTCGTGAGCGTGAATTCTCAGCTGGCTCCTGGACTTCGATGCGCAAACTGGTGCGCCTAGCTGCCATGATTTCTTTGTCATGCTGAGGATGGCGGCGACTCCCAGCATGTTGCGTCATTCGGGGCTTCTTTATCGGGCCCAGACGTTCTTGAACTGGAGCTTTGCCTCTCTCATCGGGAAGTGGACCGAGGTGCTCCAAAATTGGCTTCTTTCTTCAGGATGATTCTACGGGATCTCCCGGAGTAGCTATGGGAATTCTCGGTGATTTAGGTTGGTTCGCCGGAGGTTGAACTTTGGCTGAAGGCTGCAAAGGTTGGTCTTTAGCCTGAATCACAGCTTCAGACTTCGGCCTCCATACTTGGCGGGTAGGTGGCGGCTTCTTGGCCACTTCCTTCCGCAGTCTTTTGCGGGCTTCTTGGACTTGAGCCCGTGCTTACGCTAAAAGTGTGTGACGCTTGCGAATGCGCTCTTCAAGCGTCGAATGATTCCGTTTGACACGGATCCATTCGTTCGTTGGCGGTTCGGAGGATCCGCCATTCATCATTTGTTGAGGCTGTTTGCCTCTCTTGTTCTTCAGATCCGCGTTATAGCGGATTCCGTCCGTGGACTCCATCGCCTTTGTGAATTGCCGCGCCAGGCGTTGACGTCGCCTCTGGCGAGCTCTCTTGGAGAGAGAGTCATTACTCCTTCAACGGCGGAGGCGTTGGCAGGAACAGATTTGACCTGGTTGGAGGTCGGTGGAACTTCACCCGATGCAACTTTGGCATCAATTGGGGTGAGAGCTTCGTCGGCATTCTGTACTTCTTCGTACCAACGAACTTTTCTCCTGGAGGAGAACTTCTTGGACTTGCGGGGGGAGGTAGATCCGGACGAGGATGACAGATAATCCTCGAACTTTTGCTGGTCGAATTCATACTCGACCTCCTCCTCGACCGGGATCGAGATCCGCGGCTGCGACTCAACGATCTCGGCAGCGAGATCAGTGGCTCCTACTGTGGTCGCCAGATTGTTCGCGAGAAAAATTATTTTCTTCATTGAATTCATTGTACTCTCAAGTAATTGTTTATCAATTACAAAAGATCCGGTCTTTTTATAAGATCCGGTTACAACAAAATCAAAAGAAAAATGAAAATTACAACTTTCCTTTTATGTCGAACGAATCACGAGATCCTGTTTTGCGGTCTCTCGCTTTTGTGGGTTCTTCGCCTGCGCCGGGGTTAATCCGTGGACCACCGCGCGATCTTGATCCGGTCGGATCTACACGATTTGACGGGTATTATTCCACGAAGGGAATAATAGCCGGGAGGGATTTAATCAGATTAGATTAGCATAAGACCCTAATCACCCCCCTCTAGGGTCTAACACGGCCGGCCACCTTGGTAGCTCGGCCACCGAGCCACCAAAAGGTGGCTCGGTTTTGACCGAGTCCTCCAAATGTTGGTTTTCGATGTTTTTCGGTTTCGCTGTTGATTTGGACTCTGATTTGTTGATCTGAATCCTGATTTGGTAATAAACCCGCTTCGGTGTTTGAGTTCGAATCCGTTCTATGGTTGGATGACTCGTTGACTCACCGAACCGTTAGCTTGATTCCGCATGCGAGTGGATGTATTCCATTGTTTGCGTGCGGTTCGTTAGCCTCGTCGCCTCGTTGATCCGCTTCGTCACGTGTCATTTGGCTTTGGTATTATGGACTAACGATCGTGTTTGGATATGTCGCCCGATGGTTCGTTGGTTTGTCGAATCACCGTGCCGAGCTGTGCTAAGGGACCCATAGGCAGTTTTATACGCCTACAGCCCACATGGCAGAACATTCTGAAGATCTCTCAAAGAGGGTTGCTAAGCAAGATACCATGCTCAAACCACAGTAGAAGACCCTCAATGAACTCCTGGCCCTGTTTACTTAAATTGTCGCAGACAAGGTCAAATCTCAGAAGACAGTTTTGCCACCTAGGTAAAAATCTTCCTGGAGAAGAAAAGCATCCTCATCCCGACCTCACACAAGCAAAGGGAAGGGAAAAGTGGTTGATGACATAGCTTCTGACCAAGAAGCCCACAACCTGGAATCTTCCCCTGATGAAGGAAGAGAGACTGAGAATGAACAAAATCTCCAATCTGCCAAAATGGAAGAATTGGAAGTCCACCTCAATGTCATAGCCTACAGGAGCGAGCTCCAAGATGAGGAAGTTGCTAGATCCTATCTTGCCGAATGGGATGCAGCCCCTTATCCACCAAAGTTTGAAGTCCCGACGCTACAAACTTTTGATGGTATGGGATCACCGAACCAACATATCTATCATTTTGAGTCATAGACTGGGAATGTGATATCAAACGAGCCCATACTGGCTCGATTGTTTATTGGCACCCTTAAGGGAGTTGCCTTTGAATGGTTCAGGAAACTACCTGCGGGATGTATCCAAAAGTGGACGAATCTAGAGAGACTTTTCCTATCAAGATTCTTTGAAGATGATACAGAAATCTCCATCCATACCCCTCTAACCACTAAGCAGAAGAAGAGGGAGTTCGTCAAAGCCTTCGTCAAGAGGTTGCAAAGCATGGCTATCCGATGTTCGTCAAGTATGACATAGTTTACACTGGTGGAGACCTATCGACATAACTTGCAAACCGACCTCCTAGCTCGAATAAGAGTTGCAGAATACCGTTCCTAGAGACAACTAATTTCTCAAGGTGAACAGGCTTAAAAGATTATTGCCAGGATCAAACCTGAAGAACAAAGTAGGCAGGATCAACCTGAACAATCAAACCAAGCCTTATCTTCTCAATCAGGAGGGGAAGATACTACGACCACTAAAGCCAATCCTCTTCAGTAGGATGGCAGGTCTAACAACTATCATGTTAATAATTGCCTTTGATAGTCAAACTCGTTAGATAGTAGCCCACTAGGCGATGTGCCATGTCTACCCTTTCTCCCCCTACACTTGTTCAAGACTGGGGGTTAGTTTATTTATAGTTCATTGTATTATGAGTAATAAATTTTCTAAGTTGTCATGTTCAATAGAATACCTTTGTCAACTACGAAATCTACCAAAACTATCATGTTAATGATCACCCCTGATAGTCTATTTTCTCCAAATTCCTCCACCAATCATCTTCAATAAGATGACAGGTCCACAAAACTATCACGTTAACAGTTACCTCTGATAGTCCGTCAACTTCCTAATCCTCTTCAATAGGATGGCAGGTCCATAAAACTATCACGTTAACAGTTATCTCTGATAGTCCATTTTTTCTAAATTCCCCCACCAATCCCCTTCAAGTAGGATGGCAGGTCTACCAAAACTATCACGTTAATATTTACCTCTGATAGTCCATTAATTTATCAATCCTCTTTAATAGGATGACAGGTCCACAGAACTATCACGTTAACAGTTATCTCTGATAGTCCATCAACTTACCAATCTTCTTCAATAGGATGGTAGGTCCACAAAACTATCACGTTAACAGTTACCTCTGATAGTCAAACTCATCAGATAATAGCCTACCAAGTGATGTGCCTCTATTCCGACTTTATGGATAGTGTCCCACTAGGCGATGTGCCTTGTCTACCTCTTTTTATTCCCCTGCTAAGTCTTAATTAAGACTGAGGGTTGGTTACTTAGAATCTATTGGATTAAGAGTAATAAATCTTTCACATCGTCGAGTTAACATTACATTTCTGATGATCATCACCCCCACAGAGTATGAATGCAGCTTGCATCACTCCTAATTTGTCACGTTAACAATACACCTCTAACAATCAACTTATCAATCCTTATCAATAGGATGATAGGTCCTCAAAATTGCTCAAACCGTAATCTTCCCCAGTAAGACACTAAGTCTTCAAAATCTTATTCAAATCATAAGTATCAAAATTTATCACTTCTGGTGATAAACTCACCTAGCAAGTTTCCCTAGCGAGACGCTAATTCCCAAAATCTTGTGCAAGTCATAAGTACACATTCTTTTGTCACGTTAATATCACACCTCTGACAAATTAACTTATTAATCCTCTTCAATAGGACGATAAGTCCACATAGTTACTCCGATCGTAACAAATTCCTGTCATGTTAATATCACACCTCTAATAACCCACTTATAAATCCTCTTCAATAGGATAATAAGTCCACAAAATCGCTTCGATCGCAACAAATTCCCGTCATGTTAACACCAAACCTCTGAAAATTAACTTATCGTCTCTCGTCAATAGAGCGATAGGTCATCAAGGTTGCTCCGATCGTAACAAATTCTTGTCACGTTAATATCACACCTCCGACAAATTAACTTATCAATCCTCTTCAATAGGATGATAAGTCAACAAAGTTGCTCCGATCGTAACAAATTCCTGTCATGTTAATATCACACCTCTGACAAATCAACTTATCAATCCTCTTCAATAGGATGATAAGTCCACAAAGTTGCTCCGATCGCAACAAATTTCTATTATGTTAATATCACATCTCTGACAAATCAACTTATCAATCCTCTTCAATAGGATGATAAGTCCATAAAATTGCTCCGATCGCAACAAATTCTTATCAAATTAATTCCACACCTCTGACAAAATTCACTTATCGACTCTCCCCAATAGAAAGATAGGTCCTCAAAATTACCCTGATCGTAATATTCTTCATGTCATATTAATATCACACCTCTGACAAAATTAACTTATCGACTCTTTTTAATAAAGTGATAGGTCCACAAACCCGTCAAGTTAACATCACACCTCTGATGACACAAACCAACTTATCGACTCTCTTCAATAGAGCGATAGGCCCATAAAATACTGTTAGGTTAACATCACACCTCTAACAGTCAAACCCCCCCCAATGAACTTGTTAAACCTTTTTTCGACAAGAATAACAAATTTTCATTATAAAATCCCCAGCGGATTAAAGATTTCCTGGAATTATCCTAGTGATAACTAAGAAAATTTTTGAATTTCACTCTAAGTGAAAATTCATGCCAAGTTAATACTACACCTCTGGTACTTCTAACTTTCTTTCAGTATTTCAAGTGAAAATATAACACAGGAAGAAACAGTGACAAAGTCTATGTATTCAATATCGTGGCTAGTGATTATCATTAAATTAATAATCTCTGAATCCATACCTCGCATGTATGGGGAATTTTATCCCGAATCCTAAGTAGGGATAAGTCAACGCCTAATACGCATTGTCGGTTAGTCTTTGACCATAAAAATGATAAAAACCACAATGCCAAGGTCACACCCGGTTTCCAAATTTAAAACGGAAGGGTGAGACCCGCGTCTCAAGTTTAAAATGTAGGGGTCTACCCCCGCAATCCAGAAGTAAGATTATGACGCATACCTTCATACGGGTCCTGCGTGGAAAATCCCTTCAACCAAGATGTGTTTGAACCGGGTGCAGAGAATAACTCCTTTACAAGAAGGAATCAACAGCTCCAAGATCAGAGTTGAGATCCAAAGTATTCCGAAAATTCATCCCAGTTAACCGCTAACTTTTGAAAACTTTGGAGGGGGTTTTGTAGGCTGTCTAAAAATCACAACAGATAGCTAATCCCCATCAAACACCGATGATAGAAGTTACGATTCGACGGCTTCCAGAAGACTACAATTTGAAGACTTTCATGTAGATCGATGAAGGTTACAATCTCATGACCTTCACAATAACTGATGAAAGCTCTAATCAATAGTCTTCATAATCAACTGTGAGAGTTACAATCTGAAGACTTTCACATCCTAAAATAGCCAAGGTGAAGATCACTCAACAATGGTCTTTATAACGTTCTACAGAAGAGGTTATAAGTCACTAGCATCTTCTAAATGCGGAATTCACCTTCGTATTTTAGTTCTTGAGACGCAGGCGACCCCTATATTTCAGGCCCTCTGCAAACAAAATGCGGGTGACCCTAACGTTTTTCAACATCCAGCGGGTGCCCAACTCCACATCTCTAGTCTAAGATACAGAGTTAGGCTCCTGAACACCAACATGGGCGTTTGACTCATTCAAACATAAGTCGAACGGTTTCAGAACCGTATTCCCCACGATCTGAGGAAATCGTGCCCACTTAGGAACGAATTAAGGGAGCGGTTACACCCCTTAATCCCCTATAAATAGGGGTAAACTCAACTAAATTCGAATCCTTGGATCCTCCATCCTTCAGCCTTCGATTTGGCAGCGAATAAGAGATCTTTGGCTCGGCTTCTTCATATCTTCTTGGAGCTTTGGAGATCAGCAACTTGGAGGAACTCTTGAATCATCTTGGAAGGCTTTTATTGAAGCCTTTGAGATTACTCAGCTTAGCTTTTGAACTCTTTCTAAGAGTTCTTCTCAACTCGATCAGAATTCAAAACTTGCTCTGTAAGTTCTTTTAAACTCATTCAGAGTTCTAAAACTTACTTTGCAAGTTCTCCACAGCATCAAATCGTGAGGAGAAGACCACGTTCCAGTGAAACAAGACATTCGGATCATCAACTGATTGCAAACTCAACGCGAGCATTCGAGGAAGGCACTCCATCACCACCGTAAAGAACCCATATTTAAAACAAATGGGAGAATTCAGATTAATTCTGCTCTCTTTTGTAGTCGGGAATCTAAATTATAATTAAGATTGAGAGAATACAAATCAAATATATTTCTTTCAATTTTTTTTACTATAAATTTTTCACGAAACAGATGCCAAGGCATCAGCGTAAGTGTTCTCGAGGGCAAGCTACATATTTAATGTAGAAGCTTTCAAAATAATGAATGAGCTTCATTCCTATTTCATGGTAGGATAGGAGATCTTCATGTCGGACCTCATATTCTCCTATGATTTGGTTGATGATCAGCTTAGAATCGCTAAAAGATTGAAGATATTTTGCACCCATGTCTTAGGCAAGTTGTAAGCTAATTATGAGAGTGTTGCACTCTACCAAGTTAATAGAATATGGATAGATCAATGAATATGCCCAAAGAAATGACGTGACCATGAGGAGCGATGTACACTACCTTCACACTTCGACGATAGTTCCTTCATGATGATGTGCCATTAAAGTAGAGTTGCCACACTTAATGGTTTGAAGTAACCTTCAATTCAAGCACCTCATTTGAAATATCTTCCTAGAGCTTGGAAGACTTGGGGATAAGATGATCCATAAGGAAGTCTGCGGTGGCTTGTCCTTGGACTGCTTTTTAGGGTACGAACATCATATTATATAGGTGGCTTACTTCGCAAGCCTAGAACACAAAGATCCAAACTTCATCATGAGTACCCACAGATGGTTGATTCCTAATGTCATGTAGGGAATAAAGGATATAGTCAGAGGTGTAATGTTGAACTTGATAATTAATTTCTTCGGCATAGCTTGTACTATACCGAAGAAAGAGGTGTTGTCGTTAATGGCTCATACCCTACGAGATGAAGCCAAAAACCTAGGCTGGCATTGCTGGGAAAGTGTTGTCATAGTCATAGGAGGTTGGGTTGGTGTTGCTCAAGAAGCATTACCATAGCCATAGTAGCCTGTGTTGGCATTGCAAAAGAAGTATTGCCATAGCCTTTGGAGGCCATGTTAATAGCTCTACTTAGCGAGATTCAAAGTGTGTTATAGGCGTCAAAAATTATCTATAGGTTTCTGCACACAGCTCAAAATGAAAAGAAGGTGATGAACGCCATTATCCGAGTCAAAAGAGGATTATCCAATACCTGGAGAAGAAAAGCGAGTCGGTAAAGCATACAAGTCAAAAAAACGTCGAAATGTGCGCAAAACGACTGAATAAGACCAAAACAAGACATAGTCGCTTGGAAATCGTATCAAAGTGACCTGCACTCGTGCCGATCATCTTAATATGACCCACACTCGTGCACGTCATCTTAATGTGACCCTCACACCCGCGGGTCACTTTAATGTGACCCTCACACCCGCGGGTCACCTTAATGTGACTAACACCCCGGTTCTCGAAAACGCGTATTTTGATGTTTTCTCGAGATTTGTTCATTCTCAAGCCTCACAACTACTTGGATATCATCCCTAAACATGGTTAGTACATTATTAACTGAAGTTTAGGCTGTTCGCGGGGAAAATCGTTGCTTTCTTCATTGATTCCATTGCAAATTCTTGTAATAGTTTATCGATTACAAAGATCCGGTCTTTTTTAGATCCGGTTACAACGAAAATCAAATAACACAAGAAATAAAGAAAATTACAACTTTCTCCTTGTTTGTCGAACTAATCGTAAGATCCTGTTTTGCGGTCTCTTGCTTTGTGTGGGTTCTTTGCCTGCGCCGGGGTTTATCCGTGGACCACCGCGAAATCTAGATCCGATCAGATCTAAGCAGTACGACGGGTATTATTCCACGAAGGAAATAATAGCCGGGGAGGATTGATTCACCAAGGAAACAATCGTCCAAGTCTCGGGATCTAAGACCAAGCTTAGATCCGGAGTACGTCTGCGTAGATCTGAGATCCGGTGCTCTCGAACACCTGCCTTATTTGGCGTTGACGGTCGCCGAGCACCAGATCTGAATGAGCAAGTCCTCGAAGTCCCAAAGTTGAGATTTTTTTTAGATCTGAGTCTCCAATCCAGCAGGGCTTCGCCTCTCTCCAAATTTTCCAACCCTTAAAAATGAACAATGCCTAGCCTATTTATAGGCACTCGAAACTGTGCCCGTGCACACATGTCAGAGGCCGGCCACCTCAAGGTGGCTCGGCTCATGCCGAGCCACCCTGGGGTGGCTCGGCTTGGGGATTCCTGATTTGGCAGTAAATCCACTTCTGAGTTCGAGTCCGAAACCGATCTTGATTCGATCGTGGTTCGTCCGAGTATGCTCTTGGTTGGATGACTCGTTGACTCTTCGAACACTTGGCTTGATCCCGCACGCGAATGGACGTATTCCGTTGCTTGCGTGCGATTAGTCAATCTCGTTGCCTCGTTGGTTTGTCGGTTTGTGCCGAGCTGAGCTAAGGGACCTATAAGCAATTTTATATGCCTACAGATACCCCCTCCAAAGTATTTCAGTCTCGTTCTTTTATAGAAGAGTCTGGAATACTTTGGATATGATCGTCCCAACCTTCAGTCGGTGTAACGGGACTTTGGAATGACTTCCGTTCTTGATTCCTTCAATCTTCCAGGCTATTCGGTGCTTTGTCGAATGTCTGTAAGAGTTCCGGCGCTGCATTTATTGTCTGACCGTTGTCAGAATTTTAAACTTGAAGTCGATTCCTGACTTTCTAATCTTTAGCTGACCATCGATTGTTGGCGTCGAGTCTTTATCTGCAACGCGTTGTCCGGCGAAGTGTTGTTGAGTTATCCTTAAGAATATTTATGAAAAATATTCTCCAGGAACTTCTCAACAAAAAATAGGGAACAGTTTATACTCATATACCTTATTGGAGTATCAGGGAGCAGTTTAACCTCTTATACCGGTCGGAGGATTGAGAAACAGTTTATACTCGTATACTCTTTGGAGTTATGATTCTTTCATTGCAACGCATTGATTGGCGTTGACCTAGGGTTACGCGTTGACCGGCGTTGACCTTAGGGTTTTAAACATCATACGCTGACTTTTTGATCGCAACGCGTTGATTGGCGTTGACCTAGGGTTACACGTTGACCGGCGTTGACCCTAGGGTTTTGAACATCGTTGGATGCTCAAGTCACGAGACCAGCTAATGAAGTTGATGCATCAGTGACTCTCGTATTTATAGGATTTTTGGTAAACCCTCAGCCAACAACGGGTTTGATGAGCCTTTACCGACTACCGTTTGAGTCGGGCTAGCATGCGGATTATCTAAATCTGTTCCGCATGTGACGTTGTGCAAAGAGAGTTAACGTTCTTAGTGCTACGATATTGAATACGTAGACTTCGTCTTTCTCACGGGAATAGACTACCCGACGACGCGTGTTAGGCGTTGACTTTAGGATTTTGGCTAACCCCCAGCCTTCAACGGGTTTGATTAGCCTTTACCGACTACCGTTTGAGTCGGGCTAGTATGCGGTTTGTTTAATCCCGCTTTCATGTGACGTCAAGCTAAAAGAGTTAACCCTTTTAGTGCTACGATATTGAATACGTAGACTTCGTCTTTCTCACGGGAATAGACTACCCGGCAACGCGTGTTAGGCGCTGACTTATCCTTACTTAGGATTCAGGATAAAATTCCCCGTGCGTGTGAGGCACGGATTATGGTGTTATAATAACAACCTGCCACAATGTTGAATATGTGGTCTTTTGTCCTTTTCGCGGTCAAGGACTAACCGGCAATGCGTGTTAGACATAGGCTTTGGGATTTTTGGCAAACCCCCAGCCATCAACGGGTTTGATGTGCCTTTACCGATTACCGTTTGAATCGGGCTAGCATGTGAATTATTAAAACCCGTTTCACATGTAACGTTGTGCTAAGAGAATTGCTTCTCTTAGACTTAATGCTATGATTTTGAATACATAGACTTCGTCTTTCTCACGGGAATAGACTACCCGGCAACGCGTGTTAGGCGTTGACTTATCCCTACTCAGGCTTCGGGATAAAATTCCCCGTGCATCGAGTGCCCGGATTTGACAATCGTGTCTTTTCTAAAAGCAAAGACAGATTGAGAAACGGGAGAGGAAGAATTTTATATTCTATCTCCCGGTGCTGAAGAGGAAGAATTTTATATTCTATCTTCGGCCGGAAAGGAGACTTGGGGTGGGATCTCCACCCCCAGAATCCAGAATGGTGAAACTAGGAGTGGGATCTCCACTCCGAGAATCGAAAAGATTCGGATAACCCTAACTGTCGGAAGGTTTGATTACCCGATTTGGAAGTGGACCTCTCGTTCATTGGGGGGAATCGAGAGGGGATTTTGGCTGTGG
>NC_033797.1:123673599-123699850 GCF_001876935.1 Asparagus officinalis | reverse complement strand
CGGTCCTAAATATTGGGCTGCAGGACCAACTATTAAAGCTGATTCATCTGCACGTGTGGATCATATCCCGAATTTGTTGGATGTCTAAGTCACGAAACTAACTGTTCGCGGTGAAAATCGTTGCTTTCTTCATCATTGATTCCATTGCAAATTCTTGTAATAGTTTATCGATTACAAAGATCCGGTCTTTTTTAGATCCGGTTACAACGAAAATCAAATAACACAAGAAATAAAGAAAATTACAACTTTCTCCTTATTTGTCGAACGAATCGCAAGATCCTGTTTTGCGGTCTCTTGCTTTGTGTGGGTTCTTTGCCTGCGCCGGGGTTTATCCGTGGACCACTGTGAAATCTAGATCCGATCAGATCTAAGCAGTACGACGGGTATTATTCCATAAAGGAAATAATAGCCGGGGAGGATTGATTCACCAAGGAAACAATCATCCAAGTCTCGGGATCTAAGACCAAGCTTAGATCCGGAGTACGTCTGCGTAGATCTGAGATCCGGTCCTCTCGAACACCTGCCTTATTTGGCGTTGACGGTCGCCGAGCACCAGATCTGGAAGAGTGAGTCCCCGAAGTCCCAAACACCTTGAGGTGGCTCGGTTTGAGCCGAGCCCCTTCGGGTGTGTGGGTTTGTCGTTTTCCGTCTTTCGGTCTTGTCCGTGATTCGGTTGACCTAGACTCTGATTTGTTGATCTGCTTTGGCGGTAGATCTGATTCTTGATTTGGCAATAGATCCACTTCTGGGTTCGAGTCCGAAACTGATCTTGATTCGTCCGAGTATGCCCTTGGTTGGATGACTCGTTGACTCCTCGAACACTTGGCTTGATTCCGCACGCGAGTGGACGTATTCTGTTGCTTGCGTGCGATTAGTCAATCTCGTTGCCTCGTTGGTTTGTCGGTTTGTGCCGAGCTGAGCTAAGGGACCTATAAGCAATTTTATATGCCTACAGAGGCCAAATCACTTGTTCTTATCTAAAAATACTATAACTGAAGCCTATAAATACAAGCCTATGGTCCTACATGCAGGGGGCTAGAATTTAGGTGAGGTGCTGCTCTTGAGAAGAGTGATCCACAAATTTAAGAGAAGGGCTAGCAAATCTTGGTGCACTCCAGCATAAAGAGGGAGCTATTCGAAGGATCTAAGCCCTGTTTCGCTATTCCTTGAGATTAGAATTTGTATGATCTCGAGAAGAGTAGTAATCTCACTTAGTTGAGATTATTTACTTCTGTTATTGTTTTTTTTGTGAAGCAACAAACATTTAGCCTTCTGATCAACTAGATTTGATCCGTGGTGGTCCACAGATAAACCCGATAAAGGCAAAGACCTCACACCAGTAGCAGGTGATAAACATTCTCTGCGTGTGTTTTAAAGAAAGTTGTAATCTTTTTTTCATTGTGTAAGGAATCTTATAAAAAGTCCTTCCTTTTGAACTTATTATAACGACTGAAGTTGTAATGAGTCCTACAATGAAGAAACCAACTTTCGACATAAATACACCGGCGACCACAGTGGGAGCTAATAGCCTCTCGGTTGAGGCTGTAGTGTTGCAACCAAGGATCTTAATCCTGGTTGATACAGAGGTCGAGTACGAGTTCAACCATCACAAGTACTGGAATACCTATCGTCTTATTCCAGATCCTTATCCCCTCGCAAGTACAGGAAGATCTCCTCCTCCAGGAAGGTCTGCTGGTCTTCAGATCTAAAGACCCAGGGCGATGATCATCATCCCTGTAGGCATCAAAAATCACTTATAGGTCCCCGAACGCGGCTCGAGATAGAGAAAATATGATGAACGTCGTTATTCGAGCCACAGAAGCTCATTTGACGATGACAAACGTATGAAGTGAGTCGACGGACCATGCGAAGCAACGGAATTTCGGAACAACGAAAACATGAATGGACCGGGAGCTGCACATCACTTACGAAAGAAGAAGCACTCCTCATGTCCCATTCATTCCACATATGATTCAATCATGAAAGCTTATAGATCTCCTTGTCGGTTTTTTGAAGCATTTTGAATTGCGTGATTCTGAGTTCGGATGACGAAAATACAGCGAAAACGAACAAAATTCTCAGAGCCAAACCTCGGCGAGACACACGAGGTGTCTCGACCAAAGCTTAGCCGAGACACCAAGAGGTGTCTGGCCCAAGGTTGGCCAAGACACCCACGAGTGTCCGCAGACCCGAAAATCAGATTTTGGCAGATTTAAGCCGTTTTTCGACCGTTAACCATCTGAATTCACTCCAATTAATAAAATATTATCTATGAACGTGGTTAAGTGGTTACAACTGAGGATAAGGGGAATCAGTTGTTCTTATCCGAAAACAGAGGTCCCAAAGCCTATAAATACAGCCCCAGGGCCTTCATTTTTCAGATCTGGAATTCTTGAGCGTTGGCAAAGCCCTGTTGAACTGAAGATGGAAGAAGCATGAATTTTAGAAGAGAGGAGGAGATCGGATCGAGTTTGTCAGCATAAAGAAGAGGGGCTCGTCAGATCTACATGTCCCGATCCTTTGCCTTGAGATTGCCCCGTTGTGGTGATCTTGAGAAGAGTGATTATCTCTCCATTGCCAAGATAATTGCTTCAGCTTCTTGATTCCTTCACAAATCGACAAAGCTCTGGATCTGATCTGATCATTTGGTGGTCCACGGATACCAACATCTCAGTCACAGGCTAAGATCTCACGCAATCAGCAAACAATAAACAC
Organism: Asparagus officinalis; assembly: GCF_001876935.1. Taxonomy (NCBI): domain Eukaryota; kingdom Viridiplantae; phylum Streptophyta; class Magnoliopsida; order Asparagales; family Asparagaceae; genus Asparagus; species Asparagus officinalis. The sequence goes on along the minus strand of NC_033797.1, from coordinate 123,697,135 downwards.
CCGTTGCGCTGTTTGACAAGAGTTGTACTTTTTTTTTATGTAAGGGTCATATAAAAAGACTATTTTTTTTGTTTTCATTGTAACGTTTAAAGTTGTAATAAACATAGTAATGAATACATCAACTTTCTCCCCAAATAAGCTAACGACCGTAGTGGGAGCTAACTGTTTTGCTGCCGAAGCTATCGTGATGCAACCAGCGATCAAGATCCTGGTGACTGAAGAGGTCGAATTTGAATTCGACCAACAAAAGTTTGAGGAATACTTGTCCTCCTCCAGATCCGCCTTTCCTCACAGATCCAAAAAAGTCCGCTGGTCTTCTGACATGAAGACCTGAGAAGATGATCTACGCGTCGCCGCCGCAGCAGTTGTAAGTCGCGACGTGTCGCCGATATCCAACGAAGTTAGATCAGCAGATCCGAACTCCTCCTTGACCAAAGAGTCAGTTGCTGAAGCTGCGCCAATGTTGTCCAAGAGGGCACACCAAAGACGACGTCAACGTCTTGTGCGTCAACTTGCTAAGGCTTTGGAGCCAATGGACGGAATCCGATATAATGTGGATCTAAAATCTAGACAACGCCAAGAACAACAACGGTGATCGAGCGATCTCTCCTCTAAAGCAGAGAGGAATGAATGGGTTCGCGTTAAGAGGACCCGCTCTACCCTTGAGGAGCGAATTCAAAAGCGTCGCGTGTTGCTGGCACAAGCCCGAATCCTTGTGCAAGAAGCACGAAAAATGCAGAAGGAAGAAGTGGTTAAAAATCACCCAAGCAGAAACGGGTTTGGATGCCAAAGGTCAAATCAGTGGCTAAGGTAAAAGTAGACGAAGTTATCCTTCGACCTTCGTCAACTCCGGATCCCACTCCCCTTGGTAGTGTGGACCTTTCCAAATCCAGAATTTCTCTGAAAGACCGCCTTGGTCCTCTCCCCGAAGATTGAGGTAAAGCACCTGTTAAGGAGCGATTGGGACCGTTGAAAAATTCCCAAACAACCATTCAGGCTGGGGGTCGTACTATTCCCCCCAATAATAATAAAGGGAAAGCTCTTATGACTGACCGCATTAGATTGTGAGTTAAAAGTATAAGAGCCCATTAGAGTTTCATGCTCACGAAGGCGTAAATCTGAATGAGTGACTCTTAGAGACGCCAATGAAGCGTCATATTCCCAGAAGGAAACATGTTCATCTGATGACGATGTTATACCTGGGAAGCCGTGCCAACACATGATAGGTTGCTCCAGTCATCAGACTGATGAGTTGTACTATCAGACAGCAAATACGAACAAGTCTCGGAAGAGAAATATCCGAGAGACAAACTCTCGTTGTCCATGCGTGAAAATCATTAAGGCAGTGTTTTCAGAATACAGCTGCCACAGGACTGCTCCCTAGAGGGTCTCAGTATTTGAACAAATCTTTACTGAAACATCCAAACCAAACACCAGGCATTTTCACAGAAGAAGGCCAACCAGCTTAGGTGATGAGTTCCCTCGAGTAACTATCAACATGGCCGACAAAGGCAAGTCCTCGAGATGCTTTAATCCTGAGCCTTTTGCAAAAGTATCTCAGTGCATGACTTAGCTACGGTCTAGAACTGTCAGACCTAGACCCAGGAGGTCATGGTCCTCCGACGATGAATCGTCAGATGCTTGCTCTACGTTGGCTTCTGACAATACGGTATCCAGTGCAAGGCAATCTTATGAATCATTCATGATTAATGCCAAGCAAATGGCTAAAATTCTCAAGGATGCTTTAGCCAAACAGAAAAAGAATTTTAAATTCGAAATGGAAATGTCCATGTAGGAGATGAGGGGTATGCATAGTCAACAAATTGCGGCATTGGCAAATGAGCAAGGAGAGTCCAGCCATCATAATAATCCTAACCAAGTTGATAGTGACAGGGAGGAGGACAAGAATACTAACATGGATCCCCCTCATGTTAACAACAATACCGGGGGTAGCCCCTCAGATGATAACAATACAAAGGAGGACCATGTCACTTCTCTCCAGAATCGCTCGAAGAAAGATACGAGCGAGGATAAGAAGATGAGGGACTTGGAGAGCAAAATCAATGCGTTGATGAGCGCTCAAGAAGTAAAGAAGTCCGGAATACTCTGTCCTTACTCAAGAGAGTGGGAATCAATCCTATACCCGGTAAAGTTTAATTTGATCAACTTCACGCCGTTTGATGGAAAGGGTTCCCCCACTCAGCACTTAATATATTTCAAATCTCATTTGGGAATAATCTCCGGAAATGAGCCATTGATGGTACGGTCATTCGTCAGCACTCTTCACGGAGCAGCCTTCGATTGGTATCGCCATTTAAGTCGGGAAGTATCAGCAGTTAGGATGATATGGAAGACATGTTCCTCATGAATTTCTTCAATAACGATACCGAGGTTTCAATCAGAACGTTATTCGATGAGAAGCAGAAGGACGGAGAGTTTGTCGAAAGTTTCGTCAAATGATTCTGGAACAAAGCTATGAATTGTAGAGATCCGGTTAGCGAGGACTTCATCCTGGAAACTTGCCACAACAATCTTTCTCTGGATATCCTTGAAGCCATGGGAATGGCACCATCCAAGACTTGGAAGGATTTAAAGGTCTGAGATGAACAAGCCTAACGCCTCCTCAAAAGGAAGAAGGCTGAAAGGGGTCAGACAGCAACTAATGACCCGCAACAGAATTTGTTGCCCAGGGGTAAAGGGAAAGTGCAAGCGAACACCGTCGACGCAAACCAAACGTTTGAGCTGCAAGCACAACCACAACCGCAATAACAAAAGCAAAAGTTGCCTCAGCAGCCACGTTGGCAACAACAACCCCAAAAGCAAAAGGTCGCGGAACCAAATTTCCTAAAGGTTTACTCGTTTAAAGAAGACGAAGTCCCCAATATTTTCAAGTACCTCATAGAGAAAAACAAGATCAAGTTGCCTCCAATCCAAGATCAAGAGTACGCCAAAAGGGTTAATGATCCAAAATACTACGCATTCCACAAAGCGGTTCACCACCCAACTAAGTCATGCTATACCCTTAATGACAAGATCCAAGCTTTGATCGTCGTTAGGGTCATTACTATAGAACAGTCTAAGGAGAAGAAGGTGGGTGCGAATGCAGTGTCAATCAGCTTTGGATCTGTTCCCCTAAATTGGTTTCAGCCCGAAACCATAGTGAATGTGGTGGTGAAGACTGTCAACGATGATCCTTATAAACAATGCCAGAAAGAACTTGTGCCACACACAGCCCCAAACAGCAAGATTCTCTGGGTCCATCCCGATCTAATTGAAGATGAACAATGGGCCGGATCGTCATCCAAGAATAAGTCAAAAGGGAAAGGGAAATCTTATTGCGGAGCCTTAGCTATCCCAAAAAAAGAGGATGAGGAAATCCCAGCCTTCTCGCTCTCTGAAGATGAGCAAGAAGCCTTTACGACCAACGAACAACCGGTCTTTACTAGCCGGAGTGGAAATGAATACCATTTTAAGTATCCGACCAGCTCTGAGAAATTAGCTAAGCAAGAGGTAACAAAAATCATTCCCTCCAAGACATTAGCGGAAATGGGGGTGGTCACAACTCCCCCGGCACCTGTTGAAAAGAATTAGCAAAAGCTAAAGGAGAAAGAGCCTTTATACCAAGAGGGCCAGAACCTGAAGCAGTCTCGATTCAATCAACCGATTGGGAAAGAAAAACCGGGAAGCTCGAGCACTCCTCATCGCTTCGATATTATGACGCAGTTAGCCAATATACCAGCCAGAATAACTCTATATGAGCCACTACATCTTTCAAAAGACACGAGAGAAGCATTTCAAGAAGCCTTGGCAAATTCTGACGTTTTCCTGATGCAGATCAAGCCATCTCCTGAGGAACCAGAGCCGTCAGTCCAACACTATAACCTCGCGACAAACCACTTTCCCTGCATTTCTTTCACTAAGGAGGACATGCAGACAAAGAATTTAAGGCATGACTGGCCCTTGTATTTCATCGGGCACATTAGCTCCAGCGTGGTCAACCGGATCCAAGTCGATCCGGGTTTCGCTGTTAGCATCATGCCACTCCGATTGATGTATAATCTCAGAATACCGACTAGTAAGTTGGCCTCTATGGGCACTACAATCTACAGATTCAACACCAGTGGGTCCAGACCACTAGGTAAAATCCGAGTGAAGTGCCAGAATGGAGATTTAAAATCGGAAGTCACATGTTTTGTGAACGACGCAGAGACTTCCTATAACTTACTGTTGGGTCGACTATGGATCCACGGTAACGTTATAGTCCCTTTCACCCTCCATCAGTGTCTTAAATATGTAGACACTAATAATGAAGTCAAGACGGTGGTCGTAGATAAGCAACCGTTTAAGGGATTAGAAAATTATTTTACTAACTCCCTTCTCTACGGTGTTGAATCCGATACTGAACCATCAGCCCAACATATGAACAGCAGAGAAGAAGCTGATACTGAGGCTGGGCTTGATTACGATGGTGGTTTTGTACTTAATGACATTGTACCCATTGTAATTGATCTTGATGATGGAAAATCATCGGATAATAGTTGTAATTAGCAACTTACCGAAGAAATAGCAATAAATGATGATTTAGAGTACTCATTGTGTCTTGATAATATCATGAAGGGATTATACGATGACCCTAACTTGTGTATGCCACTTCAATCATATTGCATGATGAAGAAGCATGTTCAAGATTCGTTCGGAATGACACTTGTTGTCCCCGCAAAGGCAGGGGGTGAAAAAGAAGTCGTTTATGGTAAAGGGAAGGAATTTTCAGTACCAGATCACTTCTTGAGAGAAGAGGATGATGATGATAAACCTGCTCCTCATTTATTCAGATATGATACAAAAGCATGAAACCTCATGGAGAGATACGGATATGACTGTAGGCATATAAAATTGCTTATAGGTCCCTTAGCACAGCTCGGCACAAACCGACGAACCAACGAGGCGACGAATCGCACGCAAGCAACGGAATAAATCCATTCGCGTTGGGAATCAAGCCAAGTGTTGAAGAGTCAACGAGTGATCCAACCAAAGACAAACTCGGACGAATCACGATCGAATCAAGATCAGTTTCGGTTTCGAACTCAGAAGCAGATTTACTGCCAAATCAGAAGCGGATTTACTGCCAAATCAGATCAACAAAATCAGAATCTAAGTCAACCGAATCACGGACAGAACCGAGAAACGGATACAGCGCAAAACGACGGAAAACAGCAAACCCAGAGGGGCTCGGCCAAAACCGAGCCGCCTCAAGGTGGCTCGGCCAAAGCCGAGCCACCCTGAGGTGGCTCGGTGGCCGAGCCACCTTGAGGTGGCCGGCTGCACTGTGCCCAAGGCACAGTGAGGGTAGCCTATAAATAGGCCCCCTTTTGTTCATTTTCAAAGGTTGGACTTTTGAGAGCCGAAACTCTGCCGGATTGAAGATCGAGCTTAGAGTTTTGAAGACTTGAAGACTTGGACATCCAGATCTGATCCTCGGCGAGCATCCACGTCACAAAAGGTAGGAGTTCGAGAGAGGGGAAGAACAGATCTGAGATCTACACGAGATCACACTCCGGATCTAAGCTTGGTCTTAGATCCCGAGATCCGAGCGATTATTTCCTTAGTGAACTAATCCCTCCCGGCTATTATTCCCTTCGTGGAATAATACCCGCATACTCGTGTAGATCTGACCGGATCTAGATCGCGCGGTGGTCCACGGATTAACCCCGGCGTTGGCAAAGAACCCACAAAAGCGAGTGACCGCAAAACAGGAGCTCGCGATTTGTTCACAAGGAGAAAGTTGTAATTTTTTTTTATTTTCTTTGATTTCGTTGTAACCGGATCTAAAAAAAAAGACCGGATCTTTTGTAACCACAAAAAGTTGTTATTTTGAGATCACAATGACATCAATGAAGAAAACGATTTTCCCCGCGAACAATTTGGCGACCACAGTGGGAGCCGCCGATCTCGCTGCCAAGATCATCACGTCGCAGCCGCGGATCTCAATCCCGATCATGGAGGAGGTCGAGTATGAGTTCGACCAAGCCAAGTTCGAGGAGTACGTGTCCTCGTCCGGATCTACCTCCCCCCGCAAGTCCAAGAAGTTCTCCTCCAGGAGAAAAGTTCGTTGGTTCGAAGAAGCTCGGAAAGCCAACGAAGCTCTCACCCCAGCTGATGCCAAAGTCGCGTCGGATGAAGTTCTGCCGACCTCCAACCAGGTCAACCCAACTCCCGCCAACGCCTCCACTGTTCAGGGCGTTGTGACTCTCTCAAAGAGAGCCCGCCAGAGGCGTCGTCAACGCCTTGCGCAGCAACTCGCCAAGGCGATGGAGTTTACAGACGGATTCCGCTACAACGCGGATCTGAAGAACAGAAGAGGCAAACAGCCTCAACCACCAATGAACGGCGACTCCTCCAAGCCGCCAAAGAACGAATGGGTCTGCGTCAAACGGAACCGTTCGACGCTTGAGGAGCGTATCCGCAAGCGCCGCGCGATGTTAGCACAGGCACGGGCTAAAGTCCAGGAAGCCCGTAGAAGACTGCAAAAGGAGGTGACGAAGAAGCCACCACCAACCCACCAAGTCTGGAAGCCGAAGTCTGAAGTGGCGACTCAGGCCAAAAAGCAACCATCGCAGCCTTCTAAGCAAGGTCAAACTCCGGCGAATCAACCAAAGTCGCCGTTAATTCCTATGGCTACTCCGGGAGATCATGCAGAATCATCCCGAAGGAGGAAGCCAGTTTTGGAGCGCCTCGGTCCACTTCCCAAAGAACGAGGCAAAACTCCAGTTCAAGAACGGTTGGGGCCAATGAAGAAGTCCCAAACAATTCAACATGCTGGGGGTCGCCGCAACCCTCAACATTTGGAGAAAATCGTGGCACCCAAGCGCACAACTTTGCGCATCGAAGTGCAGGAACCCGCTGAAGATTCACACCCACAAAGGCGCGTTTCGAGGCGTGTAGGTCAAACTCCGGCGAGTCAACCAAAGTCGCCGTCAATCCCAATAACTTCTCCGGGAGATCATGCAGAGTCATCCCGCAAGAAGAAACCAATTTTGGAGCGCCTCGGTCCAATTCCTGACGTGAGAGGCAAAGCTCCAATTCACGAGCGTTTGGGCCCGATGAAGAAGCCCAGAACGACTCAACATACTGGGGGTCGCCATCACCTCCAGCATGACAAAGACCTCAAGGCAGCTGCGCGCACCAATTTGCGCATTGAAGTCCAAGATCACGCCGAAAATTCACGCCCAAAAAGGCATGTTTTGAGGCGGGTAACCTTTGAAAGCCCAAAGAAGGCAAGTCAACCTCAGATGGAAACATTATCATCTGATAATGATTGTGTTGTACCTGAGAAGGCGTGCCCGCACACGATAGGTTACTCTGACTGTCAAAATGACGAGTTGTACTATCGTGCTGGGGGTACGAATAGAACCAGGAAGAGGAGTCCCCGAGAACGGGAAATTCAATGTCCCTGTTCCAAACTCATTCGGGCGGTATTGTCGGAATGCAATTGCATTAAGGCGGTCCCCGAAAGAGTTTCAGTTTTTGAAAGACTTAATGCGGAAACGCCAAAACCAAGGCCTAGGCGCTTCCAACGAAGAAGAAGGGTGATTGAAGACGGAGAATTTCCGAGGGTCACCACCAACATGACGAGCAAAGGGACATCGGCACGAGAAGATTTCGAGTCGATTCTGAAAGCTTCCCGACCTAGAACCCGTCTGCAGTCCGGAACCATAGAGCGAGCAACCTATGGTAGGGTTCGGACAAGACGCCCTTCAGAAGATGAAGAATCTGATGCCGGCTCCGCGGTTGCATCAGATAATACGGTGTCCAGCGAGGGACAACCCCGCGAGGCACTTATGATAAGTGCGGAACAAATTGCCAGGATGCTTGAAGACGCCTTAGCTAAGCAACAGGAAACCTTCAGGTTCGAGATGCAGATGGCCATGCAGAACATGAGAGAAATGCATGACCAACAAATCCAAGCATTGGCGAACCAGCAAGGCGAGCCGAACCGTCGTAACCCGGTTAATCTGGAAGATGAGGATACGAATGCTCATAATATCAATGATCCTCCCGTCAATGCAGGGGGTGGTAATGAGAATGCTGGCAAAAACACCGGTGAAAATTTGAAGATCAAAAACCTCTTGAGCAAAATCAATACATTGATTTCCGCTCAAGAGACGAAGAAAACAGGCATTCCTTGCCCATACCCAAGAGAATGGGAATCGATCCCATATCCGGCGAAGTTTAATCTAATTAACTTCACGCCGTTTAATGGGATGGGTTCACCTACCCAGCATTTGATTTACTTCAAATCGCACTTGGGAGTTATCTCTGGTAATGAGCCTCTGATGGTGCGGTCATTCGTCGGCACTCTTCGCGGAGCCGCCTTCGATTGGTATCGCCGCCTCAAGCCAGGCAGCGTAAACAGCTGGGATGACATGGAGACCAAGTTCCTGGCCAACTTCTTCGACGACGACACCGAGATATCTATCGGATCGTTGCTCGATGAGAAGCAGAAGGACGGAGAGTTAGTCGATACCTTCGTCAAAAGATTCCGGAACAAGGCGATGAATTGCCGGGACCCGATCACAGAGGAATTCATCCTCCAAACTTGCCACAACAACCTCGCACAAGGCGATGAATTGCCGGGACCCGATCACCGAGGAGTTTATACTCCAGACCTGCCACAACAACCTCTCGCTGGACGTGTTGGAAGCAATGGGCACGGCACCATCCAAGACGTGGAAGGATTTGAAAGTCCGAGGGGAGCAAGCTGAGCGGTTCATCAAAAGGAAGAAGGCGGAGAGAGGTCAACCGGCAACAAATCTTCCGAAGCAGAACTTTAACCAAAGAGGAAAAGGTAAAGCTCAGTTTAATGCTGTTGATGCTAACCAAACCTTTCAGTTGCAACCTCAGCAACAGCAGCAGCAACGGGCACCGCAACAGCCACAGCAGCAACGAGCGCCACAGCAATCCCAACCTCATTGGCAGCAGCGGTCCCAGAAGCAAAAGTCTTTGGAGCCAAGGTTTCCAAAGACATACTCCTTCAAAGACGACGAGGTGCCCGGCATTTTCAAATATTTGTTGGAGAACAACAAAATCCAGCTGCCAGCAATCGTGGATCAGGAGGGAGCAAACAAGGTGACGGACCCAAAGTACTGCGCGTATCACAGAGCGGTCCATCACCCTACGAGGTCGTGCTACCACCTCAAGGACAAGATCCAGGCGCTAATTGATGTAGGCGTTATCACCCCGAAGCCGTCCAAGAATGTTGGAGCAAACACGGTGTCAATCAGTTTTGGGTCGGTGCCCATAACATGGTTCAAACCAGAGCACATCACCAAAGTAGGGATGAAGACAGTGAACGATGACCCACATGGATAGCGCCAAAAGGGACTTGTGCCACACACAGCCCTAAACGGCGAAATCCTATGGGTTCATCCTGATCTTATTGAAGATGAGCAGTGGGCGACTTCACACAACCCCAAATGGCGAAATCCTTTGGGTTCATCCAGATCTGATTGGAGATGAACAATGGGCCGGTTCGTCATCCGGGAGGAAGTCTAAAGGAAAAGGGAAGTCTTGTTATGGAGTCTCTGCTATCCCAGGGGAAGATGACGAAAGAATCTCCACTTTCCTGCTCTCTGAAGAAGAACAAGAAGCTTTTGCGACACGGAGCGGAAATGAATACCACTACAATTATCCGCCACCTAGTGAGCAGGGGGTGAACAAGCGGGGACCAGCCAAAACTCTCACGGAGATGGGAGTGATTGCAAGTCCCACACCGGGTAAAGAAGCTCTACGACAACCGGTGAATAAACCAAAAGAGAAGAATCCCCAAGAGGTACAGAATCCGAAGCAGTCTCGTTTCAGTCGTCCAATTGGAAGAGACAAACCGGAAAGCTCGAAGACTCCGCATAGCTTCGACATTATGGCGCAATTAGCCAACATTCCTGCACGGATAACGCTGTATGAGTTGCTGCGATTATCCAAAGAAACCAGGGAGGCCCTACAAGAAGCTTTGGCCAATGCAGAGGTATTTCTGACTCAAGTCAAGCCGATACCTGAACAGCCAGAACCGCTGAGTCAACAGTGCAACATAGCGACTAAGAACCTTCCCTGCATTACTTTCACCAAAGAAGATATGCAGACGAAGAATTCGAACCACGATCGGCCGTTATATTTCGTCGGATACATTGGCTCCAGCCAAGTCAACCGAATCCAAGTGGATCCGGGTTCTGCTGTGAGTATTATGCCGCTTCGATTGATGCATTTCCTCGGCATCCCAGTAAGCAAGTTGGCGTCCACAGGCACTGTTATTTATGGATTCAACACTAGTGGGTCAAGACCCTTGGGTAAGATCCGGGTGAAGTGCCAGATGGGAGATCTGAAGACAGAAGTCACGTGTTATGTGATCGATGCGGAGACTTCGTACAACTTACTATTGGGTCGGCCTTGGATCCATAGTAACGTGATAATTCCCTCTACTCTCCATCAGTGTTTGAAGTATGTCGACACTGACAATGAGGTTAGGACGGTGGTCGCGGATAAGCAACCATTCAAGGGGTATGAGAATTATTTCACCGATTCTCTCCTTTATGGTAACGAATCCGATACTGAACCATCGGCCCAGGGCACAGACAGCGGAGAAGAAGCTGATTCTGAAGCCGGATTCGATTACAATGGCGGTTTTGTTTTAAATGACATTGTACCCTTTGTAATCAATCTTGACGATGAACAATCGTCAGATGGAGGTTGTAACTGGCAACTTGCCGATATTGCAATAAAAGATGATTTAGAGTACTCCTTGTCTCTTGATGATGTGATAAAAGAGCTGTACGACAATCCTGAGTTGTATATGCCGATCCGATCATCCTATGTAACGAAGGAACACCTCCAGCATTCTTTCGGAACAACCATGGTCATCCCGAACAAAGTAAGAGGTGCTAAAGAAGTGATTTACGGTAAAGGAAAAAGCTCTCCGTTACCAGATCATTTCCTAAGTGAAGACGAAGATGATGACAAACCTGGTCGACATCTATCCAAGTATAGTCCAGAAGCGCGCAAGCTCATGGAAAAGCAGGGCTACGATTTCACACTCGGAGAAGGTTTATACTTCGATCGAGGTCCTCGTAATCCAGCCAAAGCAGTATATGTACCAAAAGGTAAACCTGAGGATTATTATAAATATGGGCGAGGCTTAGGTTATGTTTCATCAGATGACGAATGTGGTTGGCAAATTATCGATCAAATTGCTAACAAAGCCAAGAAGGGATACTCTCCCGATGCTTCAGAGTGGGACTCCGATACAAGTCTGGGAGAAGTTTTCAAAACCCTAATGGCGAACATGACTACAGCTGATCCATCCACCATGGAAGACGACGATCAAATGCCAACATGGGAAGACCCGTGGGTTCACCATCTGAATATGCAGTATGGCGATAGGTTCGAGCAAAGAGAACCACCCACTGAAGATAAAATAGTCCAGATTAACATGGGTGATGAAGCTAACCCAAAGCCTATATTCATCAGCGACAGTCTTCCCCCAGATGAGAAGGAGGAATTGATTGCTCTCATCAGGGAATATATCGACGTCTTCGCATGGAATTATGAAGACATGCCAGGGCTCGACCCCAATGTCGCAATGCACCGCCTCGATATCAAGCCGGATGCCAAACCTGTCAAGCAACAGCAAAGACGGTTTCGTCCGCAGATTATGGAAGCCATTGAGGCAGAGGTTAAGAAGTTGATCGAATCAGGATTTATCCGAGAGGAACAACATCCAGACTGGTTAGCCAACATCGTTCCCGTCATGAAGAAGAATGGCAAAATCAGGATTTGCATCGACTTCAGGAACCTGAATGAAGCATGTCCGAAAGACGATTTCCCTCTCCCGATCACGGATGTCATTATCGACAATACATGTGGATTTGAGAGGATGTCCTTCATGGATGGATTTTCGGGATATAACCAGATCAAGATGCATCCAGAGGATGAGAAGCATACGGCGTTTAGAACACCCCTCGGCGTTTTCTGCTATACGGTGATGCCTTTCGGCCTGAAGAATGCCGGTGCCACATACCAGCGAGCGATGACTAAGATTTTCCAAGAACATCTCAGGAAAACAGTCGAATGTTACGTTGATGATTTGGTTGTGAAAAGCCGCAACAAGGAAGATCACATCAAGGATTTGAAGACAATGTTCGATCTCATGAGGAGTCATCAGTTGAAGATGAACCCCACTAAATCATTTCTTGGAATGTCCAGCGGAAAATTTCTTGGGTTCGTCGTCACCACTAAGGGTATACATATCGATCCTGATAAGGTGAAGGCGATACATGAATTGCAGCCCCCGAGGAATCTGAGAGAACTCAGAGGATTGCAAGGGCGTTTAGCTTATATCCGGCGTTTCATCTCAAATCTTTCTGGGAAGTGCCAACCGTTCTCTAAGCTGAACAAGAAAGGAGTATCATTCATCTGGGATGATGCCTGCCAAAAAGCGTTCGAAGATATCAAAACATATCTGGCGAACCCTCCTGTTCTCGTTGCACCGAAATCTGGTAAACCGTTCCTGATTTATCTCAAGGCGATGAACCACTCGATAAGTGCCTTACTAGCGCAAGACGATGATAACGGTCACGAACAGGCAGTTTATTACCTCAGTCGGACCTTGGTAGGCGCTGAGTCTCGATATCCGATGATTGAGAAAGAATGCCTTGCATTGGTATTTGCGATGCAAAAGATGCGGCATTACCTAGTGGGACAGACGATCTACGTTATCTCCAACGTTAATCCAGTACGGGTGTTTATGACGCAACCGGCCTCTATGAATTGGCGGCTAGCAAAGTGGGCCCTTCTCTTGTCCCAATACGATTTGCACTTCAAGCAGCAGAAGTCGATAAAAGGACAGGCGATTTGTGACCTTTTGGCGGCAAACCCGACCACAGATACGGCAGAAGTATATGATGACTTGCCGGATGAAACCCACGAGGTTAACACCACATCACACCAACAAGTATGGCAATTATACTTCGATGGTGCCTCAAGGGCAGTTAATAGAGTAATAACCCCGGGATGTCCTACAGTTTCCTCTGGAGTTGGAGTCGTCTTAATCTCCCCTGGAAAGCACGTGATGCCTCGGGCTTATTCGTTGACTAGTCCGTGCTCCAATAATGTTGCCGAATACAACGCGCTTCTCATTGGACTCAGTTTCGCCAAAGAGCTGGGGGTCGAATATCTCGAAGCTTTTGGAGATTCGCAATTGATAGTCAACCAAGTTCGCGGTGAGTATGAAGTCAGGAATCAAGACCTGATCCCGTACCACCAGGAAGCCATCAAAATGGCAGAATCTTTCGAAGAATTCTTTATTGAATACATCCCTCGTCTCCAGAACGCTTATGCAGACGCACTGGCGGCACTAGCAGTATCACTGGCACAGCCTCCCGAAGCTGAGCTGTTAGTCACAGTACGGACGCATCAACTCTGCGTACCCATATACAGTACGGAGATTGAAGAAGAAGAGGATAGAAACGTGAACGCCAAAGAGGTGAATTCAACTCAAATTGGGTCTGAGTCCCGAGATTGGCGCTTTCCTATCATCGACTACGTCCAATACGGTATTTTGCCAGAGGATGTAAAAGAAAGAGAATCAATCCGCCGAAGAGCACCAAGATTCTTCTATAATACCGAGACCCATACATTATACCGTAGAGGGTACGATGGTCTTTTACTCCGATGTCTTTCGAACAGAGAAGCAAATGAAGTTCTTAAGGAAGCACACGAAGGAGAATGTGGTGCGCATCAGCCTGGTCCCAAACTGTATGATCGCATCAGGAGAATGGGATATTTCTGGCCAACGATGGTTCGAGATGCAATCGAACACGCGCGAGAGTGCCATGCTTGTCAGATACATGCGAATTATATGCATCAACCGCCAGAGCAGTTGCACACGTCAACCACGTCTTGGCCGTTCGAGACATGGGGTATGGACATTGTCGGTCCTATTTTTCCCCCTTCAGTCAAAGGCGATCGATTCATCCTCGTAATCACGGACTATTTCTCAAAGTGGGCTGAAGCGATTCCGCTTAAAGAAGTGAAGACGAACAACGTCATCAATTTTATCAAGCATCATGTCATATACAGACACGGCGTGCCAAGACGGCAAGAAGGATCATTCATGACAACGGTCCGCAATTTATAAGCAACGCCTTCATCAGATTTTGTGACAAGTTCAAAATTGAAGACGTTTCATCAACACCTTATTATCCCGCCGCGAATGGATTAGCGGAGGCGTTTAACAAGACGATCATTAAGATCCTGTCAAAGCTCGTGAAGACCAATAAACGAGACTGGGACGATAAACTCGGTGAAGCACTCTGGGCTTATCGCACCACCATACGCACGCCCACAGGTGCCACCCCGTATTCGCTGGTGTACGGATGTGAAGCTGTGCTACCGCTGGAAATTCAGATTCCATCCCTTCGGATCGCCCTCGCAACAGAGATGACGACAGAAGAACAGCATCAGAAGCGTCTCGAAGAGCTTGAGAGGCTGGATGAAAAGCGCTTGGAAGCTCAACAGCAAATTGAGTTTTATCAGGCCAGGATGTCTAGGGCTTTTAACAAAAGAGTCCGACAGAGAAGCTTCAAGGAAGGAGATCTGGTCCTCGCTGCTCGCCGACCAATAATCCTCACTTCCAAGAAGAAAGGTAAATTCGAACCCAAATGGGAAGGACCGTTTGTAATAGACACGGTCTATTCAAACGGCGCATATCGCCTGATTACTCAAGAGGGAGCCAGGCAATTAATGCCAATAAATGTGAAGTTCCTGAAAAAATACTATCCCTAGTATGTTCAGGATAACCCATTTACTGGGAAGTTCCTTGAAGAATATTACACTTAATATTCTAAAGGATAACCCAAAATTATTTTCTCCACCAAAATCCCTCACTGATCAGTTTCAATTGACAGTGGGTCCACCAAAAATGTCCATCTGACCCTCCTGACTCTTTCCATGAACAAGAGGTCCACTTTCAGTTCGGAGTCCCTTTTCGATAAACGAAAGAACTCCTTCCCTTTTTCTCTTTTGGTTATAGCCAAAGTTGAAATTCCACTTCGATAAACGAAGAGCCCATTTTCAATTTAGATAACCCATCCTATAAAAGGCAAGTTTATCTAGATTTTCCAGATTCTCGGAGTGGAGATCCCACTTCTAGTTTCTTTTGTGCTGGAAATAGAATATAAAATTCTTCCTTTCCAGAATCAGGGAATAGAATATAAAATTCTTCCTTCCTTGTCTGTTGGGTTCGCCTTCACCCTAAAAGAAGACCGGGAAATAGAATATAAAATTCTTCCTTTCCCGCACCAACCTTTTCTAAGAATCTATCAATCTAGGAAAGAATCTAGCAATCTAGGATTCATCCTAGGAAGTTTATCCCGAATCCTAAGCAGGGATAAGTCTGCGCCTAACACGCGCTGCCGGTTTAGTCTTTTTCCGTACAAAAAGACACCAGAGTTCGATTCTGGGGTATTCTATCCTGAAACCTAAGTAAGGATAAGTCTGCGCATAACCCGCGCTGCCGGTTAGTTCTTAACCGTTGAAAAGAACATCCGTCCACATATTCAACATTGTGGCAGGTTGTTATTAATAACACCAAAATCC
Organism: Asparagus officinalis; assembly: GCF_001876935.1. NCBI lineage: Eukaryota > Viridiplantae > Streptophyta > Magnoliopsida > Asparagales > Asparagaceae > Asparagus > Asparagus officinalis. The sequence goes on along the minus strand of NC_033797.1, from coordinate 123,681,490 downwards.
ATGCCTTACACGCATGGGGAATTTCATCCTGAATCCTAAGAAAGGATATGCCGACGCCTAACACGCGTCGCCGGTTTAGTCTTTCGCCGTAGAAAAAGACACCAGAAGACCAGTCTGGGGTATTTTATCCCGAAACCTAAGTAGGGATAAAGTCAACACCTAACACGTGTTGCCGGGTAGCCTATTCCCGTAACAATGGCGAAGTCTATGTATTCGACATCATAGCACGAAGTCTAAGAGAATTCATTCTCTTAGCACAACGTTACATGCGAACGGAGTTAGACAATCCGCATGCTAGCCCGACTCAAACGGTAGTCGGTAAAGGCTAATCAAACCCGTTGAAGGCTGGGGGTTAGCCAAAAATCCTAAAGTCAACACCTAACACGTGTCGCCGGGTAGCCTATTCCCGTAACAATGGCGAAGTCTATGTATTCGACATCATAGCACGAAGTCTAAGGGAGTTCATTCCCTTAGCACAACGTTACATGCGGAACGGATTCCGACAATCCGCATGCTAGCCCGACTCAAACGGTAGTCGGTAAAGGCTAATCAAACCCGTTGAAGGCTGGGGGTTAGCCAAAAATCCTAAAGTCAACACCTAACACGTGTCGCCGGGTAGCCTATTCCCGTAACAATGGCGAAGTCTATGTATTCGACATCATAGCACGAAGTCTAAGGGAGTTCATTCCCTTAGCACAACGTTACATGCGGAACGGATTCCGATAATCCGCATGCTAGCCCGACTCAAACGGTAGTCGGTAAAGGCTAATCAAACCCGTTGAAGGCTGGGGGTTTGCCAAAAATCCTATGAGTATTATGGTCAATCATTTCAAACGGAATGAGGAATCATAATAAAGATAAAGACAAAAATCAGGTCCACTAAAGAGAATCAAATGTCAAGGTTTTCAGCAAATAAAATCATACATCAAGCCCATGGCTAAGAATCTGCTGACTGAATTCAGATAACTTCTCGTCATAAGAGCGTCTAAGCTCCTCCTGCAACTCAGCTCTGACAGACTCTTCGTTCGCGGCTAAAGTCCTCACAGCAACCTCCTCTGTCTCAGCCAGTGTCTGCTTCAAGGACTTCAGCTCATCAGATAAAGCAGCATTTGCTTGCTGATTCTGCATCTTTGTGTCTTCCTTCTCACGGAGTTCTCGTCGGAGCTGATCTATCTGAGAATCAAGCTCCTCAAGGGAAGATGATCTAGTGGCAAGATCAGCCTCAACTCGATCTATGCGGCCCCGCTGCACCTGAATCTCGAGCTCGGCAACCATCCGAGTACTGCGCCATGTCTGTAAGCGAGCATCCAACTCGGCAGCAACGAATGAAGAGGCACCTGTATCCCGGAGCTCATGAAACATCTGAAGCTCACGCTCTAAGCGATCAAGGTCATCAACCATAGCCGTCGCCAGATCCGGACATCCTATGTCCCTAATCAAATTTATCTTGGAATCGAGGTAGGGCTTAAATTGGCGAAGAGAAAGTCCGTCGTGGAGGAGTTTGCCAATTATAGCAGTCAGGGAGGAGAAATAAGAGCGGACTTCTACGCTGATGATGATCTTCTCAGGGTCATTCCCCGATAACAACTCCTTAACGAGGACATGAAGCTGAGAAGGAAGCCCTACACAAAGAAGAGAAATTCGTCAAAAGCCTCAATAAGGAAATGAATGGCTTTGCTCAGTTAATTAAATTATACCTCCTCCCCCTCGAGTCACTGGGGGTGGTGGAGATGTAAGGACTGTAGCTGCATCGACTGGTGGAGTTGGTCGTACAGCCGGCTCAACAGGGTCAGCCTCAACAAAAGCCCCTGTTAGGCACAAAACAGAAACATCATATTATAGTTGCATTAGTCAAGGAATTGGCTAGTCCTATAGTTAGCTTGAGAAGAGGCACGCACCTTCAAAATAACCGTTCCCGGGAGTCTGAGGGAGTACAGACTCAGGAAACATATCCTGAGGCGGCTGGCCATCGATCTGAGGAGAGTCATACATGAAGCTGAACATAGAAGTGTCCATAGGCAGGCCCTCCCCATCGAAGTCATCAATCGAAAAATCTGACATAAAAAGATATAAGGGAAGAGGAAGGAAACTATGGCCAATAGAGACAAGTTACCTCTTGAAGATGTACCTGGAATCACCGAACTGGGTCCTTCATTGACAGACTCCCCAACATGGGCGGTCTCTGCAGGCTTTTCTACCTGGTGCGGTGAGTCAGGCTCACCAGGAGATGCACAATCATCGGGACTCATCTCGCCTTCCTCACGATATCCTGCATAGGATGGGAAAGCATGAGCCAGAAGTTCTAAACGATCAAGAAAATGATCTATAGAATAGACGTTACCTCCGTCACTAACAGGATCCTCATCAGCCAAGTCCATCTCAGATGCTCGTGAATTTGCATGCGGCTTGTGGGCTAATCTTTTCCGCCTATCAGCACGGACAGCAATCGAAGGTCTTGCCCGGGTAAAAGGACGGAATTCGTCGTCACTATTGGTCGCTGTCCCTGAAATATCAAATAGTGGTCAGGAATAGCAACTTGGAAATGCAGAGAAAAAGAAAAAATAGGTGACTAACCTTGCTCCAAATCTGCCTCGTAGTCTTCAGGGTCTCCGCCTGAGGCCTCTCCAGCAGAACTAAAGGCCCTGTGACCTTCTGCATCAAGTCGGCGGGTCTTGCCCTGAGCCCTCTGTGATCGAGCACCGTCCTGGATAACACGAGAATCAAGCTGAGAGGCTTCTTCGGCCACCAACTCTTCGATAGGCTTCACACGGACAGTCTTATTAGCTGCTAGCAACCACTTGCAGCTCAGGAAAGTGAGGTTCAACTGTCGCTCAGTACCTGGGAGACTGAACCTAGCTCCAGTGCAACCAGTCACGGTCCACAACCATGCACGAAGACCGTCCACCAGACCTCCATGAGCCCGAAGCTGCTGGCGCGGGTTCCCAACATAAAGCTGGTCATAACCGAACTGGCGGGCGAATCGGCAAGGTAGATACGGCTCTATGAAGCACTGATTCCCCACCCGGAAAGTCAGGTAACCCGGCCTAATGTTCACTAGCCAATTAAAGCAGCCCATATCCAGATAAGTCCTATACTCCCTCGGCTTCTCCTCATCAATCAAACACTCGCCGTACCGGCTGGAGAACTGTGGAAAGCAAGTGGAGAATGCCCAGCACTTGTGGACTTGTAGCTGACGCCTGATATCGGGGAATCCTCGGCCCTCCCACTCACCATTCTCAAGCAACTGTAGAAAGGGGACAGACTGATCTATGGCATTCGGTATTGACATCACATCGGAACGATGAAGAACGAACCAAGCCATCAAATAAATATACGGGAGCTCTACCTTAATGGTAGGAATCTGAGTCGGTTTATCATCATCTCTCCGTGTAAAAGCACCAGAAATCTGCCGAAGCCCTCGATGAATGTTAGCAACCATCACCGGAAGAAGCGAAAGTTCCTTCTTGTAGGCAAGCTGAACTGCAGGATAGAGCACTTCCAGTGGCAGAGCGTCACCAGACTGATACGGGACCACACATTTCTTCAACCAGATGGCGAGATAACCGGCAAGGAGAGTCATCGGACGAATCGGTGTGGTCGCATGATATAAGAACGATCTGAATTTAGTCCCTGCAGGAAAGCCGCTCTCGGAACTGCTAATGGTATAGGATTGGGCGTTAGTCTTATTCAGCAGCTCATTAACCTCTGAAGGAGTCAGCGGTGCCAGTTCACAAATAGATTGGCCAGAATGGCTCTCCAGATTCCTGAACAAGTATGATGCGAACTGCTTCAGGCTCACATTTGCTTTGGTCCTCTTCGCTAGGGGCTTAGACTGCGCCAAAGCAATGTGATAATGACAAGTGAGGTCCCATAAGGTCTCGTAGCGGTCGGGCATGCGATCCTTCAGCTGACTCAACTCATGGTTGGAGGGAAAGTACTCCTGGTATAACATCTGTCCCATGGGCAAACCAGAAATCTTGTGCATCTCATGTAGAGCCAAGCCCAACTCTCCGTGCCTGGTCAGAAAAGTGTTGGAATCTGGATTGTAAAGCTCGCATAGGGCAAAGAAATGCTTCGCGCTTGTAGGCAAGCCATGCATAGTGGCCCGAATGGCTGCATAAAGACCGCAAGCATGTAACTCCTCGCTCCATCGGCTCAAGACATACTTCGTCATACGAGCCCACCAAAACCTGTCCAAAGAATGGACCCAACCATAGAATCTGTGGCGCGGTGCAGGCATCTCCCGTCCTAAGATAGCGAGGCGATTCCTCAAAGTAGAAGCAGTGGTGAGGAACTCATTGCGAGGCGGAGTATCTAGCCCCAGTACTCCAGGATGTAGTCCAACAATGTGATCTCGACTCGAACCAGGAACTGCCTGATGAGTAATATAGCCGCAGTGAACGCTCTCATGTTCCTTTGTCAAACTCCACGACATCTCCCGCTTCACAGCTTGGCGCCTGAGCTCAGTCAAAGAACGGTGTCGAGGAATCTTCGGCAAATACATATAACGACTGCCAGTCTGGTAAAGCCACTGCTCAGCCTCAATAAATACTGCATCGGGATCCCTGGTAGAGTCTCCAAACAAGAAGTCAGTCTTCCTAAGAGACTGAACGGAACTGGCATCCTGCACGAGAGGCGCATCTGTGATCAGCTGGCGAAGAGCTTGATGGCCACCTTCCCTCACCACTTGGACAACTTCCAACGACGTGCCCGGAGCAAACTGGGAGGTGAACGGAATGGGCGAAAAGTCATCAGATGTGGAATAATACTCATCACGACGTCCATTCACCGCATGCGATGAAAAAGCTCCGGAAGGATATTCCACTGAAAACAAGCAGTTAAGTGTTTGTTAATTTCAGATATAAAAGGAAATTGAATTCATCTTACAAATTGGTAAGATAGAGTCATTGCCTTATAAAGGGCGAGACGATTTGGCCACATTGCGCATTTATAAGATAGGGTATATCGACAATATATCCCTGCCTTATAAAGCACATATTTCAAATATCACTTCCCATTTGTAAAAACTCATTAGTTTTGTAAAACATGCACGAACATGTGCACGAACTAAAACGTGAATTTGTAAATTCCTTTAAACATAACAAATCAATTTCAAACTTGATAAAACTTTGAGAAATGTTTGCAAATAATATCTTTAAACATAACAAATCAATTTCAAACTTGATAAAACTTTGAGAAATGTTTGCAAATAATATTTTGAGCATGTTACAAAGAGAATTTTCCAATTTGCATTTCCCAATTGTGAAATCTCATTATTTTGCAAAAGTGTTCAAAACATGAAAACTCAAAATCATGCATGTATATATATAACTATATATATACATAGAAACCAAATACGTGTGTGTATATGATATTGAGCTTAAGGTACTTCACACACATAATATAAAATCTAAACTAGATTACCCAAGCTTGATCTTGATCTTCATTGTAGCTCAACTTGGTACACATGTGGATGAAGCTTGAACTTGATCTTTAACTATGAATTGCATGTTGCTTCACTCCACAATTCCGCCAACCTCCATTTGATATCGTCGTTATGGCGCAATCCATCCATCCTCCAACATATTATTTGCCTAGAATAAATATAAAACACAAATACTAGACAAACAATATTAGATGTAAATTGTTTGTTAAACATCATCAAAACAAGAAGGCCAATAATCTCCCCATTTTTGATGATGACAAACAATTTACAAAAAAGATATATGCATGAAAGAAAATGAATATACAAAGTATAATATATCATGCAAATAAACAAGAAGGGAAATACTCACAATATTTCTCCCCCTTTGACAACATAAAAAAGGGGACAAAAGGAATAAGAGAGCGAAAGCTCCCCCTAACAATATGCATGGGTGAGTATAACACATAGAAAGATATAAGGATTGCTCTCCCTATCAAAATGCCATATAGAATATATGAAATGAAGTACAAGGCAAACATGTGAGCGAGCATAGATGAAAATTATTCTAAATATTACTCACATACAAGAGGATAATGATGACACATAGATATATCATTTATGAAAGAAGTGTCTCATTACACAATTATAAAAACATAGTATAAAAAATAGATTTATGAAATCAAAGATAGAACATGAGAATCATGCAAAAAGTTTTCAAATGAAAACAAAGTAATTAATAAAAATCATAAATCAAAGTTTATATTAAAAAACAATGTTTGATCCAAAAAAAAAAATTCTTTTGTAAAACTTGATCAAATCACATATAGAATACATTATAAGGCACGAATAGATGATCCATGAGCACAAACATATAAATATCATCATATAAGTGAAATATAATGAATTCAAAGCAACAAATCAAAACAAAATCTTTGACAAAAGAATTTCAAGAGAGGCAATAATATATCAAGCTCTTAAGCTTGTTCTAACCCATATAATCATTCTAGCATCCGGTAAACATGATTTGGGAATAAACACCCAATAAACCTGGAGGGTTATATAAATGCAAACCTCTCATTAAAGCAAAACCAATGATCATGAAAACAAAAGAATTTAGCCAATACAAGAAATTGTTTTCATAAAAGTTTAAAATGCATTTTTCAAAACCAAGAAAAAAAAAGATAAAAACACTAAAATTCTTGGTTTAAAAATTATTTTGGCACCCAAGCATTCTTGGTGCCGGATTGTTTAGGGACATGACCCCTATCAATAAAGCTCAAAGCCCTAGGGTTATGAACCCTCATAGGCACATATGGTGTACGAACACGGTCAAAACAAAAATTATGTAAATGGCCTTTCCGATTGCAATTAGTGCAATGAAAGAGGCCCATTTGATTTTGTTGACCATAAACATGTGCACGAGAAACATTAGAAACATTTGCAAACATGGATGATCTTTTAAAATTATTTTGCAAATGTGAAACTCTCTTTAAATCAAAACAAAATTTGGCCAAATGACCAAATCGACCACAATGATCACATTTAAACACATGAGCATGCTTATGATGAACATGATGAGTATGTGCATATGTATGTGCAAAATGTGATAATGAAGCTTGATGAGATGTACAAGAAGGATTAATATGAGCCTTAGTGGGTTTATGTGCAGCATAGCAAAATCTAGCAAGATGGCCTTTTCGACCGCAAATGGAGCATTTGTAAATCTTGCTATACATGTGTGCATGATGTGTAATGTGTCTAGGTGTAGTAGCATGAGACTTAGCACACATGTCCATAAGCTTATCATTGTTAACCATACATGTTTTAAAGGTTGAATCTAAACAAGATATGCGATGTTTAACTTGACTCAACTCATCATTTTGCATACATGTATTGGACATAGAAGTAGATGAAACATGATCATTTCTAAAAGAACTAAACTCATTTCTAATAGTTTCTACTTCTATCATGGCATCATTATTAGCATGAGTTAAGCTAGCAATAGATGAAGACATGTTATTATTTTCCAAACTTAATAACTCATTGTTTTCTTTCAAGATAGCATTCTCTTTAACAACAATATCAAATTTGGAAGCTAGCGACTCATGATCGGATTTTAAACTAATATGCTTGCTTTTAAGATCAATAAAATTATTTTGCAATTTAGTATAGGCGTGAGATAATCTTTCATATGCACAAGCGAGTTAATCAATAGATAAATTATTATCGGAATCGGAATCGCTTACTACACAAGAGTTATCCTCTTGTGGCCGAGTGCATGATGCTCCACATGAACTTGAAGAAGAATCCTCCAAAGCTTGTCGGATTGCCTCCAAGTTCCCTTGATGTGCTTCAATAAATTTCCAAAATTTGTAAGCACTATCAAAATGAACAAACTTGTTAGAAATGGATGAGTCAAAAGCATTAAGCAAAAATTCTAACAAACGCTTGTTCATTGAAAACATT
>NC_033797.1:123610187-123672599 GCF_001876935.1 Asparagus officinalis | reverse complement strand
CGAGCCCCCAAATGGTGACTCGCACGCATGCGAGCCACCACAACTATTTTGACCTCCCAAAACCTCCTAAAACATAGATTTTGATATTTTATTAGAATTCTTTCGTCCCAGAACCTCCCCAATTGTTCTGAAGCTATCCTTAAGTGCGCCTGGGCGGTTATCAACTGCAGATGATGGCAAAATACTTGATCTTATCAGAAAACACGACAACAAAAGCCTATAAATAGAATCCCAGGGTCTTCATTGGAGAGGATCTAAAATCTGAGTGCGAGGTACTGTGAAATTGAGCAGTAAACCATAAATTTCAGAGGAGAATTGGCAGATCTTGGCGAACTTTTTCATAAAGAAAAAGCCTTCGAAAGATTTGAGATTCTCTCTCCCTCTTTCCTCCAGATCAAACTTTGTTATGATCTCAAGAAGAGCCACAATCTCGCTTAGTCGTGATTGTCACTGCTGCAATTATTTCCTTCGTGAAACAAGAGCATAATTAAACTTGTCAACCGGATATGATCCGCGGTGGTTCACAGACTAACGCATCCCCAGCACAGACAAAGATCCCACGCAAAACAACAGGAGATAAACTACTGTTGTGTTTTGTTGGATAAAGTTGTAATATTTAATTTTCATTGTGTAAGAAGATCTTATAAAAAGATCGATTTGCCTTTCAGTTTGAACTTGTAATTGATAAACGATATAACAGGTTTGACAACAATGAAAACGATAACTTTTGACCAAAACAATTATGATGCCGACTTTGCCGGATGCAAGGTGGATCGCAAGAGTACTAGTGGCATGTGTCAACTCTTAGACAACTCTCTTGTTTCTTGGTCATCCAAGAAGTAAAATTGTGTAGCTTTATCCACTACGAAAATGGAATACATGCCGCCGGCTTATGTTGTGCTCAATTATTATGAATGAAACAAAATTTGATTGATTTCGATTTACATTTTTTATGATACAAATTTTTTTTGTGATAATACTAGTGCTATAAATATTTTAAAAAATTCAGTTCTTCATCCTAGAATCAAACATATAGATACTCGACATTATTTTTTATGTGATCATATAGAAAGGAAAGATGTGTCCCATATTTATATTAATACAAAATCATAATTAGCGGACATCTTTACCAAGCCTCTTTGCGAAGAAGATTTTTGTCGCATAAGAGGTGAATTAAGCATGTGCATCCATTGATTTATGTTTGTTTGATCACTTACGATTACTTTTGGTTTTCATGATTTTTTCTTCTTCTCCTCTCTTCATCTTTGTGTACCCCATTTTGATGTTGCCAAAGGGGGAGAAAATCTCCTAAAATTTGTACACATAGATAGGGGGAGAGTCTTACAGATAGGGGAGCATCTATCTATAAGTAATATTTTTATTTCTTTATTTTATGCTCATTTATAATGGTGGTTTGTCATCATAAAAAAGGGAGAGATTGTTAGGTCTCGTGTTTTGATAATAATTTACAAACTCTATAATTGGTACTAATTACTTGTTAAGTGATCTTACGCAGGATATGTTTATCAAGTAATATAGTTCCATTAAAGGAGGATGGTGTTGGCCTTCTTGTTTTGATGATGTTTAACAAACAATTTACTTCTAATGTTGTTTGTCTAGTGTTTGTGTTTTTGTATTTATTCTAGGAAAACAACGAGTTGGAGGATGGATGGAATTGTGCTTCAACGATGATATCCAATGGAGGTTGGTGGAATAGTGGTTGGTGGAATACAATTCAAGTTGAAGATCCAAGTTCAAGCTTCATCCGCAAGTTTACCAAGTTGAGCTACAATGAAGATCAAGATCAAGCTTGGGTAATTTAGTTTAGGTGTTATATTATGTGTGTTAAGTATGTTAAGCTCAATATCATATACACACATATTTTATTGGTTTCTTCGTATATATATGTAGTCATATATATATACAAAACAAGTTTTGGCTTTCATGTTTATAAATATGAAATTACATGTTTCATATTCATTTTTGTGATTTGGTTTAACTACTTAGATATGAAACAAATATATTTTCATATACATACTCATATGTTTCATTTTCTATTGTATTTGTGAAAATATTGTTTTCTTGGTTTATAGACTTCATAACAATAGTTTACATCTTTCTTCAAGTTTATAAAATTATTTTGTAAAGTTTCAAAACATGGTTTAATCAAAATGTCAAAATTCATATGTTTACATTTTCATGTTTTGAACTATTTTGCAAAATAATAATATTTCTCATTTGGGAAGTCCTTTCCCAAAGTTTATCATGTCTACAATCATTTCCCAAAGTTTCATAATTTTTAGAATTTATTTGATATTTTTAAATAGTATTTTAAAATCAGCAAACTGTTTTCAAACCTAAAAATTTCATATATCAGTTCACGGTCGATCGCCACGGTCGGCCGCGTCCTTGTTTTTCCCTCAGGATGCAGCAAAAACTTTCGCGGTCGACCGCCACGGCCGACCGTCAAGATGAAAATTCCCACGGTCGACCATCGAACTCTCTGGAATTTTTTTGAGATTCAAAAGTGCCTCGCGGTCGACCGCGAGAATTTCACGGTCGACCGCCGATAGCCCAACGGTTATTTTTGGTACAGAATCGTATTCCTAATTTTCTGGGATTTTTATTGTTTTGTTTGGGGTTTTGGCTGTTGGTTTCTCTTCCTATATAAACCCCTCAACCCCTCTTCTATCAGTAACCAAGGAGTAAGTTTTAAACAAGTTTAAGAGGGTTTTACAGTTTGTTTAGTTTGTTTTTGGGGTTTGCTTTTACAAAGAGGAGCTTGCATCATCTGTTGAGGAGTTCATCTTCAATATCTTCTCATCCTCTCTTTGTGTTTATAGAGAAGTTTTTCTAACTCATTTCTCTAGCAATTTTATTATTGATTTTCATATTCTTATTATTGCTAGTTTGCTATTTGAGTTAGATTTTATTTCACTCATTGTTTACACACACCCACATGAGCTTATTGTATTTTCATACATAGTATATTTGGGTTGGTGAGAGTTGTAACAATTGAGTGTGAGCTTTCATTGTGTTCTCATCCATATTAGAGAACAATCATTTGTTGTATTTGTGTTTATTATGAGATACACTTTGTAATACACTTGTACACCGAGAGGAGTGTGTGGTGAGAGTCGGGGATCGTCCCAAGAGGAGTGGCGTCGGTTGACGAGCCTAGGGAGAGGTTGTGACCGAGCACTTGAGGGAGACACGGCTAGGTCCAACACTTAGTGGGTGTAGAGTGGGTTTGCAAGAGTGTGAGTTGTAGAGTTTTCGGTTAGCTAGAAAACCGAGTGTGTAGAAGTTCCGGCTTCCAAACCGGATTGTGATAGTGGATTTCTCCCCGGGAGTAGGGAGCGGAGACGTAGGACGGAAGGTCCGAACTCCGTGATTATTTGAGTGTGTTTTAGTTTGTCTTTGACGCATTTGCTTATGCATTTATCTTATATCGCCAATTGCCTTTACTCTTGTATATTTTTGCCCTATCACATTTGTAGTTTGATTATGTCACCCTTGTGTTAATTATATATCATTGCATATATCTCATAGTATATCTCATTGCTAGGATATATTCATTTGTTCATATTGCTTATCCTTACTCATTTATCTTGTTGTATTTCATACTTACTAGGATAACTTATTAATTAGTTTTAATTTGCTTAAAATTAGATTAGATTAGCATAAGATCCTAATCACCCCCCCTCTAGGGTCTAACAATTGGTATCAGAGCTTGGTGCTCTTTGATTTAAGGTCTAATCGTCTTGAGTTAAAGATCCAAGTTATCTTTATGTGCTAATCTTATTTTGATTGCATTTTAATCTTGCTTGCACATATATATTTATCATGGTCATGAAGTGTGCACCTTTGTTAGGCTATGAATCAAATGTTGCTCCTAAATTCATTAATTTTCCCTATGCCCAATAGGCTTCTAGATTTAAACTATTTGTACAATCTAAAAATATTGATTTATGGGGAATTATTGATAATGCTTATATTGCACCCACTATGGAGAAATCCAAGTGGAGTAAAAATGACAAAAGATTATTTACCATGAATAAGATTGTGTTAGAATATATGCTTAATGCACTTGATTCTTCTATTTCTAACAAGCTTGCTCATTTTGATAGTGTTTACAAATTATGGATATTCATAGAAGCACATCATGGTAACTTGGAGGAGATCCAAAGGATTCCGGCGGATTCTTCCTCAAGTAATATTGGAGCTTCATCATGCACACGACCACTAGGCGATAGCCCTAGTGTGGTAAGCGATTCGGAATCCGATGATGATTGATGAACTTGCTTGTGCTAGTGAGAGATTATTGCATGCCTACAAGAAATTGCAAAATAACTTTATTGATTTAAAAAGCAAGCATGATAATTTAGAATCCGATCATGAGAAGTTAGCTTCCAAATTTGATATCATTTCTCAAGAAAGTATTGCTCTTAAAGAAAATAATGATATGCTAAATTTGGAAAATAATAATTTAAAATTGGATATTGCTAACTTGACTCATGACAAAAATAATGCCATGTTAGAAGTAAAGAACATAAAAAATGATACTGCTTCTTTTATAAATGACTATTTATGTTCTACTTCTAATAAAAATGCATATGTGCCAAATGATGAGTTGAATGTTGTTAAAAATCACATTTCATCTTTAGACTCAACTCTAAATTCATGCATTATTAACCATAAGAAACTTATGGACTTGTGTGCGAAGTCCCGTGTTGACACTTCTAAATCAAACACACACTATGCACACTTGTATAACAAAGTTTACAAATGCAGTCCCGTGTTGACACTTCTAAATCAAACACACACTATGCACACTTGTATAACAAAGTTTACAAATGCTCTATTATGGTCGTAAAGGCCACCTTGCTAAATTTTGCTATGATGCACACAAACCTAAGATTGCTAATACTCCATGTGCATCTCATAAGGCTTCTTCTTCATCACATGTACACACACATGCACCCATTGTTCATCATAAGCATGCTAATGTGTATCATTGTGATTTTTGTGGTAGAGTTGGTCACTTAGCTAAGTTTTGTTTTGATTTGCAAAAAGTTTCTAAATCGCAAAATATTTCAAGTAGACCAACATTGTTTCAAAATATTTCTCATTTGCAAAACAATCTTAAAAGACCATCTTTATTTACAAATGTTCCTCGTGCACATCCACATTGTCAACATAACCAAATGCATCCTCTTCATTACACTTATTACAATCGAATGAGTCATTTGTATAATTATTGCTATGATCGGATCCGTGCACTAAATGCGTCCAAATGGGTTCATAACCTAAGAGTTTTGAGCTTTATTGATAGGGGTCATGTCCCTAAACAAACCGGCACCAAGAAGACTTGGGTGCCAAAATAATTTTTTAAGCCAAGAATTTTAATGTTTTTATTTTTCTTTTTCTTGGTTTTGAAAAACGTATTCTGAATTTTTATATATGAAAACAAATTTTAATTGATTAATTATTTTATTTTCATGACTATTAGTTTCAATTTTCATGAGAGGTTTATATTTATGTAACCCCCCGAGTTTATTGGGTGTTTATTCTCAAATCATGTTTATCGGATGCTAGAATGATTATATGGGTTAGAACAAGCTTAAGAGCTTGATATATTGTTACCTCTCTTGAAAATCTTTTGTCAAAGATTTTGTTTTGATTTGTTCTTTTGAATTCATTATATAAGCACAATCAAATATGCTTTATAATGTATTCTTTATATGGTTTGATCAAGTTTTACAAAGAAAATTTCCTTTTTTGATCAAACATTGTTTTTGGACTTAAATCTTGATTTATGATTTCATTAATTACTTTATTTTTATTTGAAAACTTTTTGCATGATTCTCATGTTCCTCTTCTTTTATTTTCATAAATCTATTCTTTTATATGACTTTTATTTTTTTTGTTAATGAGACACTATTTTTATTTTGACATATTTATATGTGTTCTCATTGTCTTTTTGTATGTGAGTTGTGTTTAGCATGTTTCTTGCTTGCTCACATATGTATGCCTTAGCATTCATTGCATATATTTATTAAGGTATTTTGATAGGGGGAGCAATCCCTATATTTTTTATGTGGTATGCTCACCCATGCATATTGATAGGGGGAGCTTTCGCTCTCTTCATTCCTTTGTCCCCTTTTTGATGTTGTCAAAGGGGGAGAAATATTGTGAGTATATTTTTTCTTGTTTATATACATTTCTCCCCTAAACTAACCCACAATAATTTCCCAAATTGTTTGTCATCATCAAAAAGGAGGAGATTGTTGGCCTTCTTGTTTTGATGATGTTTAACAAACAATTTACTTCTAATGTTGTTTGTCTAGTGTTTGTGTTTTCATATTTATTCTAGGCAAACAACGAGTTGGAGGATGGATGGAATTGCGCTTCAACGATGATAACCAATGGAGGTTGGTGGAATAGTGGTTGAAGCCATACAATTCAAGTTGAAGATCCAAGTTCAAGCTTCATCCGCAAGTTTACGAAGTTGAGCTACAATGAAGATCAAGATCAAGCTTGGGTAATTTAGTTTAGGTGTTATATTATGTGTGTTAAGTACGTTAAGCTCAATATCATATACACACACATTTTATTGGTTTCTTTGTATATATATGTAGTCATATATATATACAACACAAGTTTTGGTTTTCATATTTATAAATATGAAATTACATGTTTCATATTCATTTTTGTGATTTGGTTTAACTACTTAGATATGACCATATACATACTCATAAGTTTCATTTTCTATTGTATTTGTAAAAATATTGTTTTCTTGGTTTATAGACTTCATAACAATAGTTTACATCTTTCTTCAAGTTTATAAAATCATTTTGTAAAGTTTCAAAACATGGTTTAGCCAAAATGTCAAAATTCATATGTTTACATTTTCATGTTTTGAACTATTTTGCAAAATGATAATATTTCTTATTTGGGAAGTCCTTTCCTAAAGTTTATCATGTCTACAATCATTTCCCAAAGTTTTATAATTTTTGGAATTTATTTGATATTTTTAAATAGTATTTTAAAATCAGCAAACTGGTTTTAAACCTGAAATTTTATATATCAGTTCACGGTCGACCGCCACGGTCTAACGCGTCCTTGTTTTCCCCTCAGGATGCAACAGAAACTTTCGCGGTCGACCGCCACGGTCGACCGTCAAGATGAAAATTCCCACGGTCGACCGCCACGGTCGACCGTCGAACTCTCTGGAAATTTTCTGAGGTTCAAAAGTGCCTCGCGGTCGACCGCGAGAATTTCACAGTCGACCGCCGATAGCCCAACAGTTATTTTTTGTACAGAATCGTATTCCTGATTTTCTAGGATTTTTGTTGTTTTGTTTGGGGTTTTGGCTGTTGGTTTTTCTTCCTATATAAACCACTCAACCCCTCTTCTATCAGTAACCAAGGAGTAAGTTTTAAACAAGTTTAAGAGGGTTTTACAGTTTGTTTAGTTTGTTTTTGGGGTTTGCTTTTACAAAGAGAAGCTTGCATCATCTATTGAGGAGTTCATCTTCAATATCTTCTCATCCTCTCTTTGTGTTTATAGAGAAGTTTTTCTAACTTTTTCTCTAGCAATATTATTATTGATTTTTATATTCTTATTATTGCTAGTTTGCTATTTGAGTTAGATTTGATTTTACTCATTGTTTACACACACACACACACATTGTATTTTCATACATAGTATATTTGGGTTGGTGAGAGTTGTAACAATTGAGTGTGAGCTTTCATTGTGTTCTCATCCATATTAGAGAACAATCATTTGTTGTATTTATGCTTATTGTGAGATACACTTTGTAATACACTTGTACACCGAGAGGAGTGTGTGGTGAGAGTCGGGGATCATCCCAAGAGGAGTGGCGTCGGTTGACGAACCTAGGGAGAGGTTGTAACCGAGCACTTGAGGGAGACACGGCTAGGTCCAACACTTGTGAGGGTATAGAGTGGGTTTGCAAGAGTGTGAGTTGTAGAGTTTTCGGTTAGCTAAAAAACCGAGTGTGTAGAAGTTCCGTCTTCCAAACCGAATTATGATAGTGAATTTCTCCCCGGGAGTGGGGAGCGGAGACGTAGAACGGAAGGTCCGAACTTCGTGATCATTTGAGTGTGTTTGAATTTGTCTTTGGCGCATTTGCTTATGCATTTATCTTATATCGCCAATTGCCTTTACTCTTGTATATTTTGCTCTATCACATTTGTAGTTTGATTATGTCATCCTTGTGTTAATTATATATCCTTGCATATATCTCATACTATATCTCATTGCTAGGATATATTCATTTGTTCATATTGCTTATCTTTGCTCATTTATCTTGTTGTAATTCATACTTGCTAGGATAACTTATTAATTAGTTTTAATTGGCTTAAAATCGGATTAGATTAGCATAAGACTCAAATCACCCCCCTCTAGGGTCTAATAGATGGATGGATTTGCGCTTCAACAGTGACATTCATGGAGGTGGAGGCAAGTTGATGAAGAAGCCTTAAAATGCTCAAATATCGATTCACGCAAATATCTTCAAGAAGAGCTTCATCAACGACAAATCTTAGAAAATATTAATACTCAAGCGTTATATACAATTGTAAGCGATATTTGTATTTTACTTCTCTCTAGATCATAATGTAGGCAAGAAATAAAGTTGATAATTTTCCAAGTTTTACTATTTTTGGAGTTGTTTTAATATTTTAAAATAAATTTAGAAAATCAACTTTTCAGCAAAAATTCAAGTATCTGCTATGCATGTTTTTCGATCGACCGAACAGTCGAACCGATTGACCGACCAGAAGCAGTTTTTACAGCTTTCTTTTTTACAGTATATCAATTGACCGACATATAAAATCATATGACCGAACACGGTATTTTCAGTCGACCGATATTTTGACCAGTCGACTGATAGTGTTATCAACAGCCTATATAGTTTTTACTTGCTCTGGTCAGTCGTCTAGTTCGGTTAATCAGTCGACCAATCATGATTTTCTGCACTGTAATAGCTAGTTTTATCTGAATTCAGATTTTGAGGGATTTTAAGATTTTGGGCAGATTTTGTAATTTGTTATAGAGACTATAAATAGTCCTCATGACCCATTTGCCAAACTAACTAAGAAAAACCTTGAGATTTTATTTTTGAGACTTCTAAGCTTAAATTCTCTACTCATTCTCAAGATTTTGGTTTTCACTTTCATATCTCACAAAATCCAAATGGTTCAATTGTTCATCTCTTCATCCTTATCATAGGATTGTTGTAAGAGAGACCATTTTACTTTATATTGTATTTGTGTGGCATTGTGTGGAGAGCTAGATCTCAAGAAGATCATGTTGTGTGGAGAGTTCGATCTCGGGGAGATCATCGTGTAGAAGTTTTGGCTTCCAAATCGGGTTGTGTAATGAATTACCATCAAGAGAGGTGGTCGGAGACGTAGGTCGAGAGTGATCGAACCTCGTGAGCATATCGTGGTCTTCATTAGCTAACTATCTCTCACTCTCTCTTTTAATTATTGTCTTATTATTATATTTTGTGTCTTAAATTGCATTGTATTTTTATTAGTTGCACATTATTATTTGATTACCCTATTCACCCCCCTCCCTAGGGTAATTTTAGGTCTCCCTCCCCCCCTCCCTCCTTCCCTCGCTCCCTCTATGTGTGTGTGTGTGCGCGTGTGTGTGTTTAATAAGTGAAAAGCCCTCAGTTTGATATATGCCTTGATGCGCATGCTATGAGGATCAAATACTGAATATGAAACATTAAGTTTAAGTTAGAAGAAATTATGAGAATTCCTATATGCGATTACATTCGTTTAATGACAAATAAATAAAGAATTTAAAGTAGTAGATGTTTTTATATTTCATTGTGCTTCATATCCTTTAACATCTTTTTGTTGCTATATGAATTTATTGCCAGTGTCAAGAGATTTTCCTATGCAATAGTTTCATTAGAAAGATTTTTGTAACTTCATTATCTATTTTCATTAGAAATATTAAATATAAAACACCTAGAATCTCAAGTTGACAATAGAATCCACAGAATACCAAAATAGCAAGAAAAGCTAAAGGGTACGATATTACACCACATAATCTTAACATAGAGTTGTAATATGCATTATTACATGTCCAACTACTCAAAAGTACTGTAAAAAGAAAGTGAACGAAATATATACCTTCTTCAGCTTAAGCTCTTGTGCTAGCTAGTCTTCATCGGGATCTGCAATCCCCTTGCCTCTCACATGATCATTACATGCGGGTGGATGCAGAAATAATAGGAGTGAGCTTAAGGCTCAATAGGTAATGAAGGTACAAATTAAGGGGAAAAGGAAAGGATAATATAAACAATAAAAATTGAAACTAATAGATATCAGCAATAAGCTACTAATGCGTATAGTATAATCATCGATCGAAATGAAACTTGCAAATATTAATAATGAAGTATTAAACCCTAATATTTAGGATTTAAGTTCTTGATTATAAAATTCATCAATAACAACCATGCATGCCTTAAATAACACCCACCGGTGAGTTACCTCACAAAGGGCAATGTCTCGTGGGACTTACTATTATTTACCACCCACTAGTGAAGTTTACTTCACACAGGATTATGAATACTACCATTCACAAGCCAACAAATAAATGAATACTACCATTCACAACAATAGAGTCATTCACACAAGCAAATTTATCATAACAAACCCATTCATGGAATTTCAATAACATAGTATTGAAATGAGTAGACGATAGTATAGCAATAGACAAGCAATCAACAAACATTCCACAAATAAAGTAATTGAAATAGGCTTTTATGGAAGCAATAACATCAATTAAACTCATAGAATTTTCAAGAAATCAACAATTAAACTATTAACAAATTGAGAGAGAGAGAGAGAGAGAGAGAGAGAGAGAGAGAGAGAGAGAGAGAGAGAGCAAGGAAGGGTAACCTACCGTTGAGATGAATTCCTCAATACTACCGATTGGTTCCAAGACTGTCATTCTTATATACACATATATATTGTGATACCCCCACTTTAGTCCCACATGGACTAGTATGAAGAAATGTTAGTGGTTTTAATAGTGAAAAGACCAAGGCCCAAGAATAACTAGTTCTAGCATTTTGGCAATAGACTTTAACCAACATCGAGTTGCTCTCGTTGGGTCCCACGGCTTGCACGCGCCAACGGACCCATGGGCCTGGGGCATGGTAAATAGTATCAGAGCTGTTGTCAGCTGGAAGTGTGAAACTAAGTGCTATACGAGGCTAAGTGGTAGACCGCGTGGATGCGGTGGGAGCCACCTATAGAGCCTGTATAAGCCACCTCTAGAGCCCATATTGTCTGGAAAGTGACACTGGGATGTGCCAATTATCATATCGTGACGACGAGGACGTTACCTTTGTAAGGTGGGGTGATTGTGACACACCGACTTTAGTCCCACATGGACTAGTATAAAGAAATATTAGTGGTTTAAATAGAGAAAAGCCCAAGGTCCAAGAATAACTAGTGCTAGCTTTTTGGCAGTAGACTTTAGCCAACATCGAGTTGCTCTCACTAGGTCCCACGGCTTGCACGTGCCAATGGGCTCGTGGGCCAGGGGCTTGATAAATAGTATTAGAGCCGTTGCCAGCTAGAAGTGTAAAACTAAGTGATTTACGGGGCTAAGTACTACATCGCGTGAATGCAGTGAGAGCCACCTCTAAAGCCCGTAGGAGCTACCTCTAGAATCCACATTGCCTGGCATGTGACACTAAGATGTGCCAATTATCATGTCGTGATGATGAGAACATCGTTTTTGTAAGGTGGGGTGATTGTGATGCGCCCACTTTAGTTCCACATGGACTAGTATGAAGAAATGTTAGTGGCTTAAATAGAGAAAAACTCAAAGCCTAAGAATAACTAGTGCTAGCATTTTAGCATTAGACTTTAGCCAACATCGAGTTGTTCTCGTTGGGTCCCACGGCTTGCACACGCCAATGGGATAGTGGGCCCAGGGCTTGACATATATACACTCATGTAAGTTACATGATTAGGTTATACGTTTGCTTGACATAAATATACATGAATCTATATAAAATGCATGCTCATGAACGGCAGCAAGGATAACAATTGTGTCATTGGTTGAAATGATGAAGAGGGTAATCAAACATTATCCAACTTGTGTGAAATTAGAGTCATATATTATTCATACATGAGTATACTTTCTAAAGCATCAACTGTTCCATCAATTCGACATGCAGATTATACTCAAAATGTGTGACATGCACATACTGGAAGTATAGATTGTACTGAAAGATAAATGTGGCTGATTGACGGTCCAAACAATGTCCTAATTAAGTGAACCATAGCTAAAATGCTCGAATACAAGTCTAGTTTTCACAACATCAAAGGGTTTGTGAATAGTCACAATATTCATGGAGATATGGCCTTAGAAGTGCAAGTGCATCATCATTTGCATACAAGTTTCAGATTTCATGTCCAAAGTCTCTCACTAGTTTTGATCAACCAAAACTTATTAAAACATGATAAAATTGTTATTAGAAGAAACTAGATGAGTCTATTTATAGAAAAAAATGTCCTTTCTATTTAATTGAAATAAGGGCAAAGTTATATGCAAAACAATACATGAGGGTCAGGCTATTTGTCTAGTGTACATGTACTGAATTTAGGTTAGGATTCAAGATCGAAAATAATATCTAAATTAGTTTCAACCAAATTAATGTAAAAGATAAATAGTTCTAATTTCCAAAATATAAAGCAAAACTAAAAAAGAGTATTTCTAGAGTAAGATATTCTTAATTTACTATTGATATATTTTGCTTGGATTTTCTGCACGAGATTGTATTTCAAAATATCGATATGCAGGCTATATATTCATATGTGCATTTATCCAAGCCATCAACCAAATCCAAATTTATCTTAAACCATATCTAGAAATTAAGACTTATGCAATATCACATCTTTATTGAATAAAAAGTACAAAGATGGTGGCATTATCACTTAATAGAACGATACATGAGCAAATAAACTGCCTACTCCAATATGCAAGTGCTAGATTCATAAAATTAGTGTTACATTACTAAACTAGTACTAGATCATGGTAATTTCACATTTGAGCTCAAAAGAATCATCAAGATAAGTATGGTGTTGAGTATGTAGCTAATAGAGAAGATTGAGTCCTCTCTCCTATTTGAAAAAATGCTCTAGCTAGCTACTTGATCTTCCTTTTTCTCCTACTTGAGAAGGAGAGCCTGAAGGATTAATTTTAATGGAGTTATTGAGTTTTTTTAGGGTGAAAGGATGGCTAACCAAGGGATGAAGAGGGAAGAGGAGAGAGAGAGGAAATCTTGATGGAAGAGAAGTGAGTGGAAAATGCTAGATTGGATGCTTATATACCGCGTAATGTGTCGGGGTTGTAAACGAAAAGAGAGAGGGTTTATCTACAATCCTCTCCACTCATGACTACCCAAAACTTGATTAAAAAGGATTTTCACACTGGGTTGGGTTTATGTCATTTGGGATCAATTTTAACTAGGATTTAAGCCACATGTAATTAAGGTTTAACACTAAAGACTATTGTGAACAAAAATTGAAGTAATGATCTAAATGAAAACATGGGTAGACTAACGTTCTCGTAGGCTTCTAAATTAATGTAATCAAGATCATGAACTATTAATTTAAATGTAAGGAACGATACTGATAACTATACCAGACTATTAGAAAAATAGGAATGTTACATCTTGTTCGTCCATTTGTTTGGTTTCTTTTATCAAGGTTTGGATCCGACTGAGGTGGGTTTATCATTTGTTATCCGAGTGTAGAATTTATTGGATTGGATGGAGGCATCTAGATTATGCCTGTCATTGATGTGATCATGCGGCTATCATAGAGATGTTGCAGTCCTTCCTCAGGGATTGAGAGGTAGCCTTTATAATCGGAGATTTTCTAATTTGCTCCTCCATGATTGCCGTAATCATATAATTCATCTATTCTTGTTGGTCCTCTTCCGCATGAGAATTTGGACTACTCGATCTATCTGGCTATTCATTGCCTTCAGTCATCGTTTTAAAGTGATTGTAGTGAGGCCTCACAATGGACGCTAACTATTTATGCACTAAGTCAACTTACAGGATTGAGTTTATGAGATCAGACTCTATCATAGAGGGCCCCTTGATAAGGTTTGATGATACAATTAGATCATCATGTCTGGGTGCAATTGAGTCAGCTTGGCTTGGCCTGAGGTCAAAAAAAAAAAAAAAAAACATTGATGATACAGTTAGGTATACATGTCTGGGTGTAACTGAATAGCTTGGCTTGGCCTGAGATCATAGAAAGAACATCAGATTGACGATGGTGGGTCGTCGTCCAATGCCCCTCTGATGCCTAAGTAAGATCCTTGATAAAAGATCTTAAGTGGAAAGTAAATAGACTAGAGTATTAGAGGAAGATAATCCTTAGCCTAGGTTGGCGGTTTGTGAACCTAGGTCAAGACAATCCTATCCCAATCGTACCTCAGGAAGGAGGAGTATTTATACTGGTTGCCTAGGGCAGTTCAACCTCTACACGTGTCACCATCCTGACGATAAAGGTTGTTGCGGTGTACACTTCGCCCTTGATGTAGTTACTTGGCATGCATGGTATTTACTTGGTCAGCAAGTGTTATCACATGGTAGTACATCATTGGCGTAGTGTGGTATAGCCGACATATGGGTAGGTGGGCTAGTTATAGAAGTCGGCAATTGAAGAGATTGGTTTCGACACAAATTAATCACCTCTAATTATTAGCGGATCGCTATAGGAATGTTACCAAATTGGAATAAGGCATCATAAACATGATGTTGAGACAAGTTATCATGGACCCATATCGTTATACCCAGGCTTATGGGTCAGGTCTATGGGCTATGACCGTATTGTATGTTGAGTGCAGATGTCCCACACTTTAAGAGTTAAAGTGTGTATCTAATTGACTAAGTTAATATGTCATTGTGAAGTGGTCTAGCTATCCCAATTGTAAAATCTGGGTTTTAAGCATAACAAATATAAATCAAGAGTTATCAATATATTTGGTATATCTGAAAAACTAAAATTATGTTATGCGTCATCAAAATTAACCTCAAACACGTATTTTCGGAAATTAGGATATTGACCTAGGTATTATTTGTATCCATATCCTATCGGATGTTGGTATTTAGCCGCTGATACTTATATCCATTTTGCATCCCGAGTAAAAATGTACCAAGTGGACGTCGATATTTGTTGGGCAAGCTATAATTACCCCATTAAGCCTCATGGGCTTGACCCGGCAGTTTCTTGTGTTTCCAAAGGCCTGTATCAATATTACTAAAAAGAAAAAAGAAAAAAAAAATCACCTACGTGTGCCCAGAAATCAATGTAAACCCAAGTGATTGCTATCCTAAATTCTTAAAATGAACATGTCTTTCCAGCTTCTGCGTTATTATTAAGTTAGAAGAGCAGCACAAAAAGGGTTTAATTTGAAGAATATACAAGTAAAAAAATATTATTTGATCTCTCTTGATAATGTTTAGAACAAAAATTATAGCCAATACCGAATTTGGGATGAACTTGTTGCTAAATGTACCATATTCCTCACAAAAACTTTATTATCTGCCCACATTTTAAACATAGGAAGTGAAAAAAAGATCAACCAGAGGAACAACTAATGTCCAAGATTGGAGCACTCACAACTATATAGAGAAAAGACTCTGATCTAAACTCCCCTACAACAAGGAAGCACACCCTACTGCTCGGGGTCCACCATTACATTCGTGGCTCTCTATGGGGGCTCCAACTTCATCCTAATTAGTACCATCTAATCTCATCCCAATATCAAGCGTGATCAAACAAGCCAAGACAAACTATGGAGTCTTTGAGTCCCCGAATGAATGTTGGAGATAGAGATGATATAGACACTGATCTATTCTTAGACCTCTTAATCCAAGGTTTCACATGTAATGATACTTTTGAACCATATCTTTGTCCTTATATATGACCATACATTTGTTTAAAAAAAGTGGTCATTAATTAGATAGGGACTGCTTTATTCATTTGACGTTACTATTCATCAACTTATAGCCAATACCATTAGTAGCAGTTACTTGTCAGTGTAATCAGAAAGAGAAATAGATATTAATCAGATAGGGATTGACTTATTCATTCCAATTATAGGCCATCAACTAATATTCGATATGATAAATCGTAAACCACTAGTCAATTATATATGTCACATGACTCCAACCCCTCGCCAAAACTCTTTAGTTTGTAGTGTTAGTTTGTAGTGAGGTTGAGGGCAGTACTTTACATATATTCTACTCCCTGCTTCAAAAGCTAACCCCTTCCCTCTTCTACTCCTCTGCTCGCCCTCTATCTACCTTCCTCCCTCTATCACCTTCTCCTCCTCCATCCTCACCTCCTTCCTCTGTTTCCTCTAGCGGAAGCGGACTCAATCCACAATAAGTTGGTAAGCAACGCGAGAAGATCACCATGAGCACAATTCACAATGAAAACGACCAAAACCAATCACAAACACAGAGAATTTACAAGGTTCGGCAAATTGCCTACATCCACGGGGAGAGAATGGGGAGATTTCACTATATGGAGGAGAAGTACAATGAGTTACAACTCTCTCAAACAATCAAAATAATCCTAACCAATAAGATCTCACTCCCTCTCAATAATCTCCCTCTCAAAGTGCTCTCTTTTCTCTGTTAAATCTTTCTCTTTTAACCCTAGAAAACGTGTTTCTATTTATATCAAACTCAAATCCAAAACTGGCTAGGAAACAAATCGGCCTAATTACCTGCTATCGGTCGATTGATGAAGCCTCATCAGTCGACTGATAGGTGTTCATCGGTCGACTGATACCCCTCCATCAATCGACTCCTCGTGTGCACGATTCTTGTAAACAAAACAAACTTCTGTTCAGTCCACCAATTGTCTCTGGTCGATCAACCGACCAGAGAGTCTTTTCAGCTACCGTTTTCTCCTGAGTTTTGTACCTCTTTCAGCAATTCTCCACCTCAGCGAAGTGTTCCCAAAACTGAGCCGACACCAATACGAGCACCAATGTGTTGTCTCTCCAAATCCGTCTACACTAATATGGTTTTCTATATACCCCCTCTCCCAATGGATCAAGCCGCCCGTAGTTTATCCAAATGGCCTCGACAGGTCTCAACAAGCACGAATTTGTAACAAGTTTCTACAATGATCGAACTTGTTGCTAGGGACCACCTTCGTGAGCATATCTGTTAGATTTTCTTTTGTGTGGACATTCATAAGCTCCACATCCCCATCTTTAAGAACATCCCGAATGAAGTAATAACGAACATCGATGTGCTTCGTCTTCACATGAAAAATTTGATTCTCCGCCAAATAGATAGCATTCATGCTATCACAATGAATAGTGACAGACCGCTGCGAAACATCAATTTCTTCCAAAAGTCCTCTAAGCCAAATTGCCTTCTTAACAACCTTAGTAATCGCCACGTACTCTTCCTTTGTCATCGACAAAGCAACTGTAGACTGTAAGGTGCATCTCCAATACACCAGCGCACGAGTCAAAGTAAACACATACCCTGTCGTCGACTGGAGTTTGTCTAAATCTCCAGCATAGTTTGAATTGATATAACTAATACACAACTGCCCACCATAAGTATCCTGTTCAAACACCAAACCAACGTTGAGAGTACGTCGAATGTACCTCAAAATCCACCTCACGACATCCCAATGACCCAAACCCGGGTCATGCATGTATCGTGAAGCCATGCTAACTGCCTGTGATAGATCCGGCCTCGTACATACTATGGCGTACATCAAACTTCCCACTGCACTCGCATAAGGAGTCTTCAACATCAACTCTCTATCTTCAACTGACTTTGGTGAAAGATCAGCTGAAAGCTTTAAATAGACTCCCAAAAGTACATTGACTGGCTTCGTCTTCATACTCATATTGAATCACTTTAACACCTTCTTCAAATAAGCCACATGTGTCAAACAAATTCTTCCCATTTATCTCTATCTCTGCCGATCTCCATCCCAATATGCGCTTTGCTTCAACCAAATCTTTCATCTCAAACTCACTTGAAAGCTGTATCTTCAATTCATCTATGGCGGATCTGGAAATGAAAGCAACCAACATGTCATCGATATAAAGCAACAAATAAATGTACGCACCTCCATGCAACTTTCTATAGTACATGCAATGATCAAACTGGCTCCTAATGTAGGACTTGCCGATCATAAATCCATCGAATCGCTTATACCACTGTCTTGGAGATTGCTTCAACCAGTATAGTGACTTCTTCAATCTATACACCAATTTTTCATTCCTTACAGCTCAAAACCCTAATGACTGAGTCATATAAATTTCTTCATCAAGATCACCATGAAGAAAAGTTATTTACATCTAACTGATCTAATTCCAATCCATGTTGTGCCACCAAAGCTAGTAGATCTGAATTGAAGAGTGCTTCACTACTGGAGAAAAAACCTCATTGTAGTCAATACCTTCTTTCGGTGCATAACCCTTTGCTACCAACCTAGCTTTAAACCTTACTGGAGTGCCCTGAATGCCCTCCTTCTTGGTATACACCCATTTGCAACCAAATGCCTTCCACCCCTCTAGAAGCTCGACAAGCTCCCATATGTCATTCTTCTAAAGAGACTCCATCTCTTCCCGCATAATTTCCTGCCACATATCAGCCTTTGAACTCTGTTCAACATCTCTGAAGGTAGTAGGAACTATCTCATCAACACTCTCCACACGAAGTGCATAAGCAACCACTATATCTGTATACCTCACTGGCAACCGTATGTATCGTTTGGGTCTCCAAACTACAATAGAATCCGGAACCTGAGCCGTCGGTCCCTGATCCTGCTCTGTTGTACCTGTATCCTCCAAATCATCACTATGCTCGCCTGGCATCACCTCAGTCTGCACTCTAATGGATACGGTCTCATCTAGATACTGTAGAGCTGCATCAATCTCCACCACCTGTGATGTATTCTCTATCGGGGTGCTCTCCACCTGATGAGAGCTGGGAGGCTTTAAGAGTGAAGTCTCATCAAATGTGACGTCTCTGCTCAGCACAATCTTCTTCTCAACTAGATCCCAAAGATTATATACTTTCACTCCACGTTTGAAACCCACAAATATGGCTTTTCTAGCTCGAGGTCCAATTTATCAGTTTTAACATGATAAAATGCAGGACACCCAAAAATCTTGAATTGATCATAATTGTGTGCTGGTTCTCCTAACCACATCTTCATAGGAGTCTTTCCCTCTATCGCAGATGAATACATCCTATAAATGAGGTGGCTCGCATACGTAAGTACCTCAGCCTAAAATATCTTCTTTAAACCACTCTGTGATAATAAACATCAGACATTCTCAAGTAAAGACCGATTCAACTCTCTACCACCCCAATCTGTTGTGGTGTATGACTAACTGTGAAGTGTCTCTCTATGTTCTTGTCTTGATATAGCTACTAAAAGGGGTCTGATGTGTACTCTCTACCGTTGTTGAATCTTAACATTTTAATTTTTCTTCCTGTCTGCAGTTCTAATCTTCTCTTCCACTCCACAAATATCTCTAGGACTTCACTCTTCTGCTTCATAGTGTACACCCAACAACGCCTAGAATAGTCATCTACAAACGTGATGAATCAATATCGACCACCAAGTGATGTTGTCTTGGTGCGACCCAAACATCCGTGTGCACGTAGTCCAAGATGTCGGTTGTCCTATTAATAGCTATCCTAAACTTCACTTTAGTCTTCTTCCTAAGAATACAGTGCTCACAGAATTTAACTTTTCCACTCTTGGCTCCCTTTAATAATCCCTGCTTGCACAATGCATTCAGTGACTTTTTCCTTGCATGCTAGGGTCTAAAGCGCCAAAGTCTGCTAGCATCCGCCTCTAAAACTACCGAAGCTACCTGGCCAAACTCAGTACTTCCCTTCAGATAATAAAGATTTCTATCGCAGACTTCTTTCATCACGACCAATGTGACGCTCCTGTTTTCACACATGGCTGCAGTCCAAGGTGAATTCAGAGATGTCAAACCTACTATGCACCCATACCGTATAATAACACGTTTCACCAATCATAGTAATATCCTCTAGTGGAATCAAATATAAGCATAGGTACAAAACAAGCAAAATAAAGAAATAAAAACAATAGACATGATATAGAAAGAGATATCTTATAAATGAAAATCATGTCTCAACTTAAATACATCTGATATCTGGAATAATGAAAATGTCTCAATATGAAACAACTAAAAATCGTACTAAGACACACTTCCTTTAAAATATAAAAATAAAACTCTAATATCTGAACGAGAACATAAACCTATAGTAGAGTCTCAACTACTAAAATGCGCGACGATGACTATGCTAGAACTTCATCATCATACGGCTATTCAGAACTCTGAGCTGTCTAAAAGGAAATTTAAAACAATAAAAAAATAACAACAAGAGCGACATGACGCTATAACAAGATCACCTCTATCCACCCCCAGGAGAAGGGCTGCTAGATGAAGTAGAGGCTCTATCTATTAAGCATAGTCTACCTAGATTATTTTTTTATATCTAATAAAATTATTATTTAGATACCTACAATGCGAGACGTAATACGTCGAGCGAAATAATCCAAACAAAGAAAGCCTCATGTATATACCATATGTCTCAAATTATAGGTATCTAAACATTAACACCGAACTAGAGATAAATAATCTAAATAAAATCAATAATTAGAAACCCATAACACAGGACTGGTACGTCGAGTAAAATAATCCAAACAAGGAAACCCTCATGTATATACGATATGTCTCAAATTGTGAATCGCTAATCATTAATCCCAACCTAAAGATAAAATAAAGCAATACATAAAGTAAAGATATTCATAATATCATATTTATAATATCTCCACTATCACTGAGAAGATAAGATAAATATCAATATATAATCCCACGTTCTTTCAAAGGTAAAGTACATCGATTATATATCTCAGCAATGAGTTATATACATAACTAGTATCCGCCAAAGACTCAGGCTATCAATAATCATCTTAATACAAATCCTTGTAAGATTCAAATTTTATCGCATTATCATGCTAATGGACTACCCTGTAGGTATCCTAAATAGTATACATGGCTTATTAGTCTCATCACGATCTCAGTGCGTAACATGAGTGCGGGATGACCTACCATATAGATATCCTAAAAGACGGCTCACAGGCCTCATCGCACCCTCGTGCGTATGGATTGCTAGACAAAGCTCCAAACCCAACTCAATTGCCTGTACAAATAGAATATTAGGCACTACCACACATAGTACTGAACTGAGCTCATCAACGATATCCATCTCATATAGAAACTATGTATATCTAGTATATCGACGCACTATCTCATATAGTACTAAGCTGAGCTCATCAACGATATCCAACAAGTGCATAAACAATCTCTAACTCAAGTGTAATCAGTTCAACACTTGTCAAAATCCTCTTTGGGATACTCATGTGTGTACTACAACACCATTCATGTACCATCATGCTCGTACGTGTACTATCGTGTAACTCAAACCCCGCGATCGCATCTCAAAATAGTGCAACTTAATATTCAGGAAAATTTGTCTTAGTAGTCAACTATTAAGGACATTAGTCGACTATTAAGCTTAGTAGTTGACTACACTGAGTCCATCTAGACTATGTAAATGCATGTATTAGTATTAGTAGTCGACTATTAAGGATATTAGTCGACTACTCTGCAATAATCAAGTTTCTTGAAATTTAAACTAGACATGAGTAGCCGACTACTAAGCTTAGTAGTCGACTACCCTGTCAAAACATGCATTCTTTCCTGCACGAACAATACTTATTAGTCAATTGCACATATCATGAAGTTAAAACAAGACCTTATACTTAGCATATGCAACAGAAATTATCCGCATCATAATATAAGATTTTTTAAATCCTTCAAATTAGGGCTTAACGTCCTAATTAATCAATTTCCTCAATTAGCTTTTAAATAAATAACATAATTATCAACAAATGATAAAAACTACTCATGAACATAGGTGAAATAATTTGTTTAAACATGTTTATCTCAGTTAGATATCACAAATCTAGGGTTTTAGCATGATTAGTTTACAATAAAACTCAATTAAATAACTAATTAGGGTTTACACATGGGTTAAACCTAATTAACAAGTTAAAAATGAAATTAACATTTACCCTAATGATCATGATCATGTTTCTAACATCAACAACAAGGATTAAACTTCAGATCTAACATTGGTTCATGATTTATCATCAAAAATCTACCTTTCATCACATCGGGTTAATAATAAACATGTAAAACATAGAGTTAAACACATTAAATCATTTATTTACTAAGGGTACAGGTTTGGATAAAGATGATCTTGCCTTAATTGCTGTGTTGAACTCCTAAACACGTATGCAAAATCCCTTCTTTAGTAAAAGTCCACGGTCTCTCCCTTTGCTTGATATCGCATCTCAAAAAGCCTCGAGGAAACACCAACAATGAAATCTAGGGTTTAAGGGGAGAGGGTGGTTGTGTTCTCATGTGAAAGAGAGTAAAAAGAGCTTCAAAATGAGTATATATACGCATATATACAACTTGGGTCGGAACAAAATGAATCCAACCCGAAATCCATAAGAAATCTAGAAACTGCCCGACTAGTCAACTAATACCCTTACTAGTCAACTAATGGCCTTAGTAGTTGACTACTACGGTTAGTAGTAGACTAGTAAGAGCACAGATTCAGCTTATGCATGTTTCGTGCATGATTCTCTTCTATACTCATATATATATATATATATATCCTAGCATACTCAAACATCAAAATATGTTATTTATAACCATATAACATATTTATTATTATTTATCATCATAATTTAAATTACAGGGTTTTACATTCTTCCCCTCTTAAAAATATTTCGTTCCCGAAATTTCGCAATCGTATCTTAGAGATTAATAATACTAGAAAAGCACGTTGAGGGGATAATCCAGACAAGAAAACCCTCACATACACATCTCGTACCATTAATCTCTAGATATAAAACATAGAAATATCTACACTTAATAATCTAGAATGCCCATATTCCCACTTAACCCCTAACTAAGCGGAACTAGTACGCCGTGCAAAAAATCCAAATAAGGAACCCTCCATATATATACCATGTGTTCCGAATGATTAGAAGCTAAGTGTTAATACCCCCATTCTAGCGTTAAATATAAATATGACCATCAAGATAATCATAAGCATAAGCAAGTCATAGACAATTAATTTACCTGCTCAAACAGGTGCGGGTAGTCGCGACGCATATCCTCCTCGTGCTCCCAAGAAGTCTCTTCAACTCCTTTCCGGTTCCACTAAACTTTGACAAAAGATATCACTTTATTTCTAAGCTTCTTGTCCTCCTTGGAAAGAATACAAACAAGAATCTCAATAGTAGTCAAATCATCATGAAGCTTGATCTTTAGCGCATCTAACACTCGTTGCTGCTCCTCGGCGCGTAAATATTTCTTAAGCATAGAGACATGAAAAACATCGTGTATGCTTGACATCGATGCTAGAAGATCTAGCCAATATAAAACGGCTCCAATACGCTCAACTATCATGAATAGACCAATATACCTCAGGCAAGCTTCCTTTATCTTCCAAATTGCTGTACACCCTTCATCGGCGATACTTTCAACAAGACATAGTTCCTAACCTAAAATTTTGATGGTCATCATCTCTGATCTATATAACTCTTTTGACGATTCTGCGCTGCAAGTATGTGCTCTTAAATCACAGCTACCTTCTCTGTAGTCTGTCTCACAAGTTCCAGTCCAACTGGCAAGCTGTTATCTGATTCTGCCCAACAAATAGGTGATCTATAGGGCCTCCCGTACAACGCCTCATACGGTGTCATACCTATCATCACTTGATAACTGTTGTTATAAGCGAGATCAATCAATGGAATGTGGTCCTCCCAGCTGCCATGAAAATCTATAATACATGCCCGCAATATGTCCTTCAACACTTGGTTAACTCTCTCCGTTTGTCCATCTGTCTACAGGTGGAAATACTAGAATATAACAACTAGCTACCGAAAGAATTCTGGAAGCTCCTCCAAAAATGTGAAGTGAAAACCGAGCCTCGGTTTGATATGATCATCTCTGGAAATTTATATAATCTCATGATCTCCTAAATGAATATCCTCACATAAGTCTCTGTCGTATAAGTCGTCTTCACCGGAATGAAATGTATTGACTTCGTTAATCGATCCACTATCACCCAAACTTAATCATTCCCCTTCTTCGATCTCGACAATCCTACATTAAAGTTCATAGGAATATCTGCTTACTTCCACTCTAGAATGGGTAAAGGCTGTAGGGTTCCTGCTGGTCTCTGGTGTTCTGCCTTCACTTGCTGGAAGGTAAAGCATTTTACCACATACTCTGCAATCTCCTTACGCATGTCGCTCTACCAAAAGTGTCTCTTTAGGTCCTCTTATATTTTAGTCATGCCTGGATGAACTGTGTACCTGGTGCAATGCGCCTCATCAAATAAGTCTTTCTTTAGCTGTAGATTGCTTAGCATCACTAATCGACCATTCATTTGAAGTCCTCCATCTGCCCTAATGGTCCAATCAGCCTTTGGTTCTTTGGAAATCTCCTTCTTTCGGATTTGAGTCCAAGAGTCCTCTAGTTGAGCTCTGACCATTCTATTATTCCAAGATGTTGCACGAACAAAGCCCCTAAAAATGTGCTTCTCCGACCGATCTCTGGTCTAAAATCAAACTAGCTAAGGGTGTGAAGATCTCGATATAACGAGTACCTCAAAGCTAAAATCCTGTGGCGATGCTTCCTGCTCAACACGTATGCTACAATGTTCATTTTCCCTGGATGGTACTGAATCGTGAACTCATAATCCTTAATGAACTCTACCCATCGTCGCTACCTCTGGTTAAGTTCTTTCAAAAAAAATGTACTTCAAAGTCTGATGATCTGTGAATAGCTCAAACTACACTCCATACAGATAATGTTTCTATGTCTTCAGTATGAAGACTACTGCTGCTAGCTCCAAGTCATGCATGGAATAGTTCTGCTTATGTGTCCTCAACTGTCACGAGATATAAGCCACTACTCTTTAGGTCTGTATCAAAACACATCCTAGACCCGCTAATGATGCATCCATGTAGACGACGAAGGTCTTATCACTTCTCGGGATAGTCAGTATTGACGCTATAGTTAACTTAGCTTTTAAAGTCTAAAAGGCCTCCTGGCACTCGGTACCCCAAACAAATAGTACACCCTTCATCGTAAGGTGTGTAAGTAGCATCACAATCTTCAAGAAGTCCTGAATGAACTTCCTATAATAGCCGGTCAAACCCAAGAAACTACGGATATCTGTAATGGTCTTTGGTAGTTCCCAATCAAGTACTGCATCAACATTAGCTGGATCTACTACTATGCCCTCTCTGCTGATGAAGTAGGCTAAAAATCTAACCTCGGATAGCCAAAACTCGTATTTGATAAACTTGGCATATAATTGATGCTCCCGTGAAGTCTGCAATGCCAAACGAAAATGCTGCTCGTGCTCTACCTCCGATATCAAATATATAAGGATGTCATCAATAAAAATCATCACGAACTGGTCTAAGTATGGACGAAAAACCCGGTTCATCAAATTCATGAATATCACGGGTGCATTGGTCATCCCAAATGGCATGACAAGGAACTCGAATGACGCATATCGAGTCAAAAAGATAGTTTTGGAAATATCCATCTCCCGAACTCACAACTGATGATAGTCAGAACAAAGATCAATCTTTGAGAAATGTTATGCTCCCTACAACTGGTCAAACAAGTCATCAATTTTCGATAGTGGATACCTGTTCCGGATAGTAATCTTGTTCAACTCGTGATAATCTATACGAAGGCGCATACTGCCATCCTTCTTCTTCACGAAAAAGACTGGCGCTCCCTATATAGAATGACTCTGACGAATGAAACCATGAGATAACAACTCATCCAGCTGAGTCTGTAGCTCCCTTATCTCGGCAGGTGCCATACGATTGGATGCTCGGGATATCGGTGATGTGGTCAAGATATCGGTGTTGTGCCCGGCTGATGTTAGCCTTTTTATTTTGATGATGTTTTACAAATAATTTACAACTAATATTATTTGTCTAGTGTTTGTGTTTTTATATTTATTCTAGACAAACAATCTATCGGAGGTTAGATGGAATTGTACCATAACGATCATATCTAATGGAGGTTGGCGAAATATCAGAGTGAAGCAATGCAATTCAAGTCAAGGTTCAAGTTCAAGCTTCATCCGCAAGTTTACTAAGAAGAGATCATTGAAGATCAAGTTGCTTGGGTAAATAGTTTAGGTTTTATATTATGTGTGTTAGATACTTTAAGCTCAATATCATATACACACACATGTTATTGGTTTCTATGTATATATATATATAGGTATATATATATACACATTTTAGTTTTTGGTTTTCATGTTATATAAATGTGAAATTACATATTTCATATTTATTGTTTTGTTTTAGTTTAGCTTTATAGATATGAAACAATAGTTACATTCATTTACATATTTATATGTTTCATATTTATCATTTTGTCAAATGCATATATTGTGAAAAACTTCATTTTTGCATAATATTAAGTTTTTAGTTTATAAACATAACAATAATAGTTTATGTCTTTTATCAAGTTTATAAAATTATTTTATAAAGTTTTAAAAGTTTTTTTAAGTCAAAATGATAAAAACAAGTGTTTTGTATTTTCATGTTTTTGGACATTTTTGTAAAATGATGAGTTTTCACTATTGAGAAGTGCAATTCTAAAAAATTCTTTTTGTTATATGTTTATTATCATGTTTATAAACATTTTTCAAAGTTTAATATTTTTTAAAATTTATTTATTATTTTTAAAGGCACTTTAAAAATCAGATTTTTAGCGTGAACAGTGTCTGTGCATGTTTTTAAGTCGACTTATAACATCTGACAAGTCGACTTATAGTCTTTTATAAGTCGACTTATGTCTTGTTTTCTAGTTGTTGTTTTCATCTCTTAAGTCGACGTATACTTTATATCAAGTCGACTTATAAATCTGGCCATTGCACAGTAACGGCTAATTCTAGATTTTATTTATTTTAATGTTTTTATAGGTTTTTAGGGTTTTCTTGGGCTAGTTTCTTCCACCCAATATATACCCTATTGCATTTAATATTCCTAATAACCAAGAAAGATTTTAAACAAGTTTTAATAAGGGTTTAAGTTTTGGTTTAAGTTTGTTTAAGAAGCTTTCAAGCATTTTACAAGTGTGGTTTTGTGAAGAGAATTTCACAAGAGCTTGAGGAGATCATCCTTTGATGTTTGAGTATTCAACTCATTTTACTCTCTCTCTTGTCATCATAGAAAGTTTTTCTAAACTCTTATTTAGCTTTTTATATTGCTTGATTTTCTTTTTCATAAGCTAGAATTTATTTGAGTTTAGATTTGTTTTGATTATACTCTTTGTTCACACATAACTTATTGAGCTTATTGTATTTGCACACATAGTATTACTTGAGGTTGTGGGTTTGTGACTTAGAGTGTAAGCTTTCATTGAGTTTTCATCTAGTTAGAGAGCAAACATTTGTATTTGTGAGCCCTTCATTATGAGGATATACTTTGTAATACACTTATACACCGAGAGGAGTGTGTGGCGAAAGACAAGGTCATCCCAGGAAGAGTGGCGTCAGTAGTAAAGCCTAGGTAGAGGTTATAAATCTGAATACTTGAGGGAGACACGGGCTAAAGACCAACACTTAGAGAGTGTAGAGTGGGATTGAAAGAGTTTGAGATTATAGAGTTTTCGATGAACTAGAAAACCGAATTTATGAGGTGTAAATGTTTTTCGGGTGAGCGTCGAAAACCCGATGTGATAGTGGGTTTCTCCCCGGGTGTGCGGAGCGAAGATATAGGATGGAAGTTCCGAACTCCGTGATTATTTGATTGTGTTTGAGTTTGCATTGGTGTTCATTTATATTTGTTCTCATTGCTCATATCGCTATTGTCTCATTATTTAGTTTGTCCACTATATTGTTTATATTTGTTTGTTTCACCCTTGTGCTATTTATATGTCCTTGCATATATATCTTGTTACATATTATACTTGCTGGGATATCTATTAATTGTTAGACCCTAGAGGGGGGGTGATTAGGGTCTTATGCTAATCTAATCCGATTAACTGCCAATTAAAACTAATTAATAAGTTATCCTAGCAAGTATAAAATACAATAAGATATGTAAGCTAGGATAAGCAATATGAACAAATGAATATATCCTATCAATGAGATATTACAAAAATATGAGCAAGGATATATGAACTAACACAAGGGTAAAATAAACAATCTACACAAGTGATAGGGTAATATGATGAGCAATACACAAAGGCGATATAAGATATGAAAACAAGAATAAGAACGCCAATGCAATCACAAACAAAACGATATGTTTACGAGGTTCGGTCCCCACGACCTACGTCCCCGCTCCTCACCTCGAGGAGATCTCCACTATCACAACCGGGTTTTCTACGTTCACCCGAATAACGTTTACACCTCACACTCGGTTTTCTAGCTAACCGAAAACTTTACAGTCAACACTCTTGCAATCACACTCTACACCCACTAAGTGTTGGAACTAGACGTGTCTCCCTCAAGTGTTAGGAATTACAACCTCTCGTCACCTACCCCACTCCTCTTGGGACGATCCCCGACTCTCGCCACACACTTCTCTCTTGGTGTACAAGTGTATTACAAAGTGTATCCTCACAATTAAGCACAAGATAAATCAATTGATTGTTCTCTAAACAAGGTGAGAACTCAATTAAGCACAACTCTTAGTCACTAATCTCACAACCCAAAATTATACTATGAATGTAAATACAATAAGCTCAATAGGTTGTGTGTGAACAAAGAGATAATAAAATCAACTAAACTCAATATGAACACTAGCTTAATAAAAAGATAATCAAACAATATAAAATATGAAGCTAGATTGAGTTTAGAAAACTTCTCAATAGATCAAGAGTGGAAGGAGAAGAGTTGGATGCTCAAACACCAATAGATGATCTCCTCAAGCTCTTGTGGAAGTGATTCACAAAACCAAAACACTCAAATGCTTAAAAGCTTATAAACACACTTAAACCAAACATAAACCCTTGATTTTTTTGAAAAGACATCAGCAATGGGGTATATATACCCACTCAAAGCTCAGCCAAAACCCCCAAGCCAAATGACAAAACAGCCCCAGCAAACAACTCAGGAAAATAGCCGTTAGAAGACAACGGCTAGATTGTCGGTCGACCGGAAATTCTGTCGGTCGACCGATGGAAAAATTCGGTCGACCGGCAGAGAGCAAAAGCACGAAGAAGAGTTCTGGACCTTCGTCGGTCGACCGGTGCGGTCGACCGATGGAGTTTTTCGGTCGACCGGACCGGTCGACCGACAGACTCTCTGTCGCCCAGTGAGAATATGAACTCATGTTCGGTCGACCGGTGCGGTCGACCGAAATCTGACATATTCAAAAACTGTTTTGCTGATTTTAAAACCCTGTTTAAAAATATCAAATAAATTCAGAAAAATGTAAAACTTTGGGGAATGATTGTAGACATGATAATACACATGCTACAAAAACTGGTTTTCTAAAAAGACTTCCCAAATGAGAAATATCATCATTTTACAAAATAGTCCAAAACATGAAAATGTAAACATATGAATCTTGACATTTTAGCTTAACCATGTTTTGAAACATTACAAAATGATTTTGTAGACTTAATAAAAGATGTATATGATTATTGTTAAGTCTATAAACCAAGAAAACAATATTTTCACAAATACAATAGAAAGTAAAACGTATGAGTATGTATATGAAAATATATTTGTTTCATATCTATGAAATTAAACCAAAACAACTTATCCACATAGAAAACAAGCATGTATACATAATTTTTGGAATTTATTTGTAAAAACTTTGTTTGTGGATAAAACTAAAAACCAAGATGTATATGTATATAACTATATATATATATATACTGAGAAACTAATAAATGTGTGTGTGAATATAATATTGAGCTTAGAGTATATAACACACATAATATAAACCTATACTAAATATACCCAAGCTTGATCTTGATCTTCATTGTAGCTCAACTTGGTACACATGCGGATGAAGCTTGAACTTGATCTTTAACTTTGAATTTGCAAGGCTTCACCGACATTCCGCCAACCTCCTTTGGATATGATCGTTGAAGCTCTATTCCATCCATCCTCCAACTACGTTGTTTGTCTACAATATATAAGAATGTACAAACACTAGACAAACAACATTAGTAATAAATTGTTTGTTAAACATCATCAAAACAAGAAGGCCAACATTAATAAGTTTTTCATTGACATAAAATCAGATTAGATTAGCATAAACCCTATTCATCCCCTCCCCTAGGGTTCTTTCCTAGTGGCATTAGGGTCTAACAGCTACAACTCGATGCAGAACACAACCTCTCTCACATGAGGTAACCTAGGTATGTCCTGAAAGATATCCTGATAATCTGAGACAAACTCTAGTCTCACATAAATCAGCACTCTGATCCCTCAGCATCACCTCCTTTATGTATGCTAAAAATGACTCTGCAAATAGGTTGCCCTATGAGGTTGCTATTATCAACTCAGATACATTGGACACCCGTAAGCTGACTATTTTAGCAAAACAGTCGATACTGACATGGTAGGATAATAGCCAATCCATACCGAGAATGACGTCGAAATCCGGCATATATAAAACGATCAAATCGATGATAAACTCAGACTCATCTAACCTGATGACACATCTCCTACAGATACTCTCTAATAGGGATACCTTCCCTAAAGGAGTAGAGATGGGTAACGGTACATCTAAGGTATGTGCAACTAGCTGAAGCCTACCCATGAAGGTATGAGAGATAAAAGAATATAAAACTCCTGAATTGAATAAGATCCGAGATAGAAATAAATTCACTAAGAAGGTACCGTCCACTATGGCTCCACTCGCACCATGGTCACGTGGTACTACTGCATAAACTCTACTGGTGGCTGGTGACTGATGAACTGCTGGTGGTGGAACATATAGGACTATTTGTCCCTCAGTAATCTCCTCGGAATGGCAGGTGGTGCCTCTATCCTCTACAGCTGTTGGCCATAACCGTGGCCCTATGTCTGTTAACCCTGACTACAGTTTTGCGACTGCCCGTGTCCTCGTCTCTGCTACTGGCGTGAAAATTCTTGCCCCACTACTAGGGTCTTCTAAGTCTTGCAAAAGGTTTCTTGCCCTTTCCCTTGTCTCCGGACAATCCTGTTTCTATAATTAACTATTAATATGTTTTCCTGCTCCAATCAGCTAGTTTTAGCTGCTTATCAAAGTAGTAGGTGAAATCCTCCCATGTAATTAACATTCGCTGCTCTGGCGTAAACTAAAATCGGTGCTATCTTTCGGCATCGCCCTTTAAGCTGAATATAGCTAACATCTGCTTATGTACTGAATCGATGTTAAGTATATCTAGTAATACTTCCCACATATTCCTTCCATTTATAAACTGCAGCTGAATCTGATGTGTCCTAAAATTTTGGTGCTCCTAGCTGCTAATATCTTTCTCAATCTTACTGAGTCAAGCTTCGCGCTCTGCTGATCTATTAATAGCTAGATGTGGTGATGGTGTAGTCATCGGTATTACCTCTTCAATAGGCATGGCTGGTATGACTGGTAGTGGAACTTCAGAGAGCGCAGTCTGGTTCATTACTCGCTCCTCAATTGTCGCTAGTCTATACTTTCGCAATCGGTGTTACCAAGTCGATCAAATACTGTGGAGCCTACTGCGGCTCAGGCTCTGCTTGCCCAGCTCTTCGGGTACGAGTTCTACCTCGATCACATCCTCGTCATGACATTTATGTTATCAGGAGGAGAGCTTATTAGATACAATAAATGAGATCACAAACATATATGTATATATCACATAACGTATCACAATAAGAAAATCATATTTCATATCATTCACGTAAATAAGTTTCAATCAAACTAAGGTAGTCATAACACTTAATTTAGGAATTCCTTACGGATTCTATACATGAATCCTAAGAAACTTTATTCTAGCTCCAGGACTCGACACAGGATAATCCTAAGGATGCTAGAAATAGAGCTCTGATGCTAACTGTGACGCCCCTGTTTTTACACATGACTACAGTTCAAGATAAACCCAGAGATATCAAACCTGCCATGTACCCACACCGTGGAATAACATGTTTCATCAATCATAGTTATATCCTATAGTAGAATCAAATATAAGTGTATGTACAAAACATGCAAAATAAGGAAATAAAAAAATAGACATGATATAAGAGATATCTCATAAATGAAAATCATGTCTCAACTGAAATACATCTGATATCTGGAATAATAAAAATATCTTAACATGAATCAACAAAAAATCGTACTAAGGCACACTGCCTTTACAATATGAAAATAAAACTCTAATATCTGAATGAGAACATAAAACTATAGTGGAGTCTCAACTACTAAAATGCGTGACGACGACTATACTAGAACTCCATCATCCTGCGGCTCTCCAAAACTTTGAGCTACCTGAAAGAAAATTTAAAATAATAAAAAGAATAATAACAAGAGCGTCAGAGCGCTAAAGCAAGATTACATCCATCCGCCTCTAGAGAAAGGGCTACTAGATGAAGTGAAGGCTCTATCTATTAAGCATAGTCTACCAAGATTATTTTTCCGTATCTAATGGAATTAATACTTAGACACCTACAATGTGAGACATAGTACGTCGAGCAAAATAATCCAAATAAGAAAACCCTCATGTATATACCATATGTCTTAAATTATAGGTACCTAAATATTAACCCCAAACTAGAGATAAACAATCTAAATAAAATCAATAATTAGAAACCCATAACACAAGACTGGTATGTTGAGCGAAATAATCCAAATAAGGAAACCCTCATGTATATACCATTTGTCTCAAATTGTTAATCGCTGATCATTGATCCCAACCTAAGAATAAAATAAAGCAATACATAAAGTAAAGGCATTCATAATATCGTATTTATAATATCTTCCACTATCACTGGGAAGATAAGATAAATATATGCATATATTCCCGTGTACTTTCAAAGGTAAATTACCTCAATCATATATATCAGCAATGAGTCATATACTTAACTAGCATGCGCTAAAGACTCAGGCTATCAATAATCGTCTCAATGGAAATCCTTGCAAGATTCTGATTTTATCGCATTATCATCCCTAACGGACTACCCTGTAGGTATCCTAAATAGTGTACACGGTTTATTAGTCTCATCGTGATCTCAGCATGTAGCATGAGTGCGGGACGACCTACCATATAGGTTTTCTAAAGACGGCTCACAAGCCTCATCGCACCCTCGTGCGGATGGACTGCTAGACAAAGCATCCAAACCCGACTCAATGCCCTGTACAAATAGAATATCGATGCACTACCACACGTAGTACTGAACTGAGCTCATCAACGATATCCACTTCGTATATAAACTGTGTATATCTGGTATATTGATGCACTATCTCATATAGTACTGAGTTGAGCTCATCAACGATATCCAACAAGTGTATAAACAATCGCTAACTCAAGTGTAACCAGTTCAACACTTGTCAAAATTCCCTTTGGGATACTCATGTGTGTACTACAAC
Organism: Asparagus officinalis; assembly: GCF_001876935.1. Classification (NCBI taxonomy): domain Eukaryota; kingdom Viridiplantae; phylum Streptophyta; class Magnoliopsida; order Asparagales; family Asparagaceae; genus Asparagus; species Asparagus officinalis. Next base: position 123,638,796 of record NC_033797.1, on the reverse strand, counting down.
ACCATTCATGTACCACCATGCCCGTACATGTACTATCGTGTCACTCAAACCCCGTGATCGCATCTCAAAACAGTGCAATTTAATATTCAGGAAAATTTGTCTTTGTAGTCGACTACTAAGCTTAGTAGTAGACTACACTAAGTCCATCCAGACTCTATAAAGGCATGTATCAGTATTAGTAGTTGACTATTAAGGATATTAGTCGACTACTCTACAACAATCAAGTTTCTGGAAATTTAAACTAGACATGAGTAGCCGACTACTAAGCTTAGTAGTCGACTACCCTTTCAAAACATGCATTCTTTCCTACATGAACAGTACTTATTAGTCAATTGCACATATCATGAAGTTAAAACAAGACCTTATACTTAGCATATGCAACAGAAATTATCTGCATCGTAATATAAGATTTTTTTTAAATCCTTCAAATTAGGGCTTAGCATCCTAATTAATCAATTTCCTCAATTAGCTTTTAAAAAAATAACATAATTATTAACAAATGACAAAAACTACTCATGGACATAGGTGAAATTTGTTTAAACATGTTTATCTCAGTTAGGTATCACAAACCTAGGGTTTTAACATGATTAGTTTATAATAAAACTCAATTAAATAACTAATTAGGGTTTACACATGGGTAATCCTAATTAACAAGTTAAAAATAAAATTAAAATTTATCCTAATGATCATGATCATGTTTCTAACATCAACAACAAGGATTAAGCTTAAGATCTAACACTGGTTCATGATTTATCATCAAAAATCTACCTTTTATCACATCAGGTTAAGAATAAACATGTAAAACATAGATTTAAACAGATTAAATCATTTATTTACTAATGGTGTAGGTTTGGATGAAGATGATCTTGCCTCAATTGTTATGTTGAACTCCTGAATACGCGTGCAAGATCCCTTCTTCAGTAAAAGCCCACGATCTCTCTCTCTGCTTGATATCACGTCTCAAAACACCTCGAGGAAACACCGAAAATAAGATTTAGGCTTTAAGGGGAGAGGGTGGTTGTGTTCTCATGTGAAAGAGGGTAAAAGAGCTTTAAAACGAGTATATATACGCATATATATAACTGGGTTCGAAACAAAACGAATATGACCCAAAACCCATAAGAATTCTGGAAACAACCCAACTAGTTGACTAATACCCTTACTAGTCGACTAATGGCCTTATTTCATATTTATAGGCCTCAAAATCGCCCCCCTGAAAGGAGGCCCTCATTTCATATTTATAGGCCTCAAAATCGGTTAATTTGGATGAGAATGGGAAAGGAGGCCCTCATTTCATATTTATAGGCCTCAAAATCGGTTAATTTGGATGAGAATGGGAGATTTGGCTTTATCTTTAGTTAATAACAGTTTATAGGCCTCAAAATCGGTTAATTTGGATGAGAATGGGAGATTTGGCTTTATCTTTAGTTAATAACAGGCTACACACATTTATGGATGATATCCAAATAGTTAAGACACTCAGGAATGAACAAATCCCGAGAAAATAGCAAAAGAATCCTCGAAAACACGTTTGAGGGTTGAAACTGCACGACACGCGCTACTGACCTGCGGGGGGCGCGGATCGGCCAATGCTAACCCACGCTGGCATAGGTCAGCATTGGCTGACCTACACTAGCGCTGGTCGGCTGATGCTGACCCGTGTTAACGCGAGTCGACTGTCGCTGTCCTGCGTTGGCGTGGGAGATCTGGCCTTGGCTGAACTCTTGGTGTTTTTCGATTTTCCGGGACTTGTATTTTCTGCCGTTTTGCGTATTTGATCGTCTTGTTGACTAGCACGCATCGTTAACTTGCTTCATGTATTCGTTAGCTTCTTTACGGCACTTGGAGTTGATCGACAAGTGCGGCGGGTGCTTGGAGTTGACCGATAAGTGCGGCGGGCGCTTGGAGTTGACCGACAAGTACGGTGGGTACTTGGAGTTGACTAATGAGTGCGCAGGCTAATTAGAGGTGGCCGGTGAGCACACAAGATGCTTGATTCACCATTCTGGTGGCTGATGAGTGTGTGGGCCACTTGGAGCCGGCTGATGAGCACGCGAGTCACTTGGAGCCGGCTGGTGAGTGCACAGGCCAGTCGTTTTGCCGATTTAGTGGCCAATGGCTATTTCGGTAGCTTATTGCTATGTCATCAATGGTTCGTCGATTTGCTTCATGTGCTTATCGGTGTCGGATAATCTTCCTTGATTCGGATAATAACTTTCATCGTCTTCTCTCTGTCTCGAGCTTTATACGGGAACCTATAGGCATTTTTAGATGCCTATAGATACCCCTCCAAAGTATTTCAGGCTCATTCCTTTGTAGAGGAGTCTAAAATACTTTGGATGTGATAAGCCCCACCTTTAGCCGGTGTCAAAGAACCTGTAGCTAGCTTCAATTCTTGACTTCTTCAGCCTTTAGCCTATTCAGTATTTTGTTAAATAGATAAAGTTCTTTCGGCGTTGCATTTATTGTCTGACCGTTGTTAAAATCTTGAATCAAAATTGGTGAGTTAGTTTTGGCTCGTGTCATTGAGTTGACTTTGAACTGATTATCTTCGTCGGGAATTCATATCTGAATCGCAATTGATCTCCTTGGAATCATCCTTTAATTCAAAATTTTTCCTTAGCCTTATTTTGGTGAAATCGTCGATGCATTGACTGGCCTCGACTTTTACTGTAACGTGTTGACCAGAGTTAACCTTTGCTATAATGCATTGACCGGCATTAATATAGTTTATACTCATACGTTTGCAGGAGTTTACACGGTTTAAACTCTTAAGGCATTGAACCATAGCGGTCCTAAATGTCAGGGTTGCAGGACCAACTATTAAAGCTGATTCATCTGTATGTATGGATCTTATCCTGAAATTGTTAGATCCTTAAGCTATGAGACCAACTAATGAAGCTGGTGCGTCAATGACTCTCACACTTATAGGATTTTTGTCAAACCCCCAGCCATCAACGGGTTAGATGAGCCTTTACCGACTACCATTTTTGTTGGGCTAGCATGCGAATTTTTTAAGTCCATTCCGCATGTAAAGTTGTGCTAAGAGAGTTAATTCCCTTAGTGCTACGATATTGAATATGTAGACTTCGTCTTTCTTATAGGAATAGACTACCGGGCAACACGTGTTAGGCGCTGACTCATCCTTACTTAGGATTCAGGATAAAAGTCCCCAGACTCGGATTCTGGTATCTTCTTTCAATCGGGAAAAAACTAAACCGGCAACGCGTGTTAGGCGTAGACTTATCTCTATTTAGGAGTCGAGATAAACTTCCCCGTGCGTGTAAGACGCGGATTTTGGTGTTATGAATAACAACTTGCCATAATATTTAATATATAGGCTTTTGTCCTTTTTTACGATAAAAGATTAACCGGTAATGCGTGTTAGGCATTGACTTATCCCTACTTAGGCTTCGAGATAAAAGTCCCCATACTCGGATTCTGATGTCTTCTTCAATCGGTGAAAGACTAAACCGACAATGCGTGTTAGGAGTTGACTTATCCCTACTTAGGATTCAGGATAAAATTCCCCAAGCGTGTAAGGCGCGGATTTTGGCGTTATAAATAATAACTTATCATAATGTTAAATATGTGGGCTTTTGTCCTTTTTTAGGGTAAAAGACTAACCGACAACGTGTGTTAGGCGCTGACTTATCCCTACTTAGGCTTCGGGATAAAAGTCCCCACGCGTGTGAGGCACGAATTATGGTGTTATTAATAACGACCTGCCACAATGTCGAATTTGTGGGTTTTTATCCTTTTTACGGTCAAAGACTAACCGGCAATGCATGTTAGGCGCTAACTTTCGGTGTTGGAATGTGGTGTCTTCTCTTGGGGCAAAGACGAACCTAACACCGGAGAGGAAAAAGTTTATATTCTATCTTCAGGTCTTCTCTTAGGGCAGAAGTGAAGCCGATATCGGGGAGGAAGAATTTTAAATTTAATTCTGGTTGTAAAAAAACTCAAATTAGGATCTCCACTTTAAGAATCTACGAGGTGAAACTAAGAGTGAGATCTCCACTCCGAGAATTGAAAAGATTCAGATAGCCCTAACTTATATAGGATTGGTTACCTGACTTGAAGACGAGTTTCCGACTTCAGCCCTAACTTTTATAGGATTGACTGAAGGGAAAAGGATGAGAGCTTTTCGTTTATCGAAAAGGAATCTCGGCTTTGGCCATAGCTGTTCGACGGTTTTGACCGAAAGGGGGTACTGAGACGACCCTGACTTTTATAGGTTTGGTCATTCAATTGGGGTAGAGATCTTTTGTTTATCGAAAGGAAAATCCAATTTGAAAGTGGGCCTCTCGTTCATTGAAGGAATCAAGAGGGGAATTTGGCTTTGGTCGTGATCCTAACTATAGGAAGGTTTGACTGAAAGAGGAGTTTGAGATGACCCCAACTTTTATAGGTTTGGTCACTCAATTTATGGACCTCTCGTTCATTGAAGGAATTGAGAGGAGATTTTGGCTGTAGTTGTGATCCTAACTATAGGAAGGTTTGACCAAATGAACAGTCAGAGTGGATGTACAAATTACAATGGGAGTGTTGATTCGTACAAATCACTCAAAGGGGGTTCCTGGTGTTAAGTGATAAATACTTAACACGGAGTGGTTTGACAATCGTCAATGATCAGGATATTAAAATTCCAAATACTATGTCCAGACTCTAACAATGGGAATGTTGAGTGCACAAACACATCAGAAGTTTGAGTGGATTAGACCAAAAAGAGTTTTAGTGGTCCCACTGTCAATTGATTTGATTAGTGAGGGATTTTGTGGTGGAGAACTATCAATCGTCAAGCACTCCACAATTACACCGTGCGAGTTTCGTGAGGGAAGATTGATCCAACGAAGTGATCGAATCTCGTCTCAGCAAAAGGGTGCTTGGAAGATTATAGAAGGGGTTGGTGAAATTGACCCTTGGAAACATTCAGAGTCCGAGTGGGAGTTTCTCATTTATCCCCATTTATAGTAACCGGGTTATCCTTAAGAATACCAAGCATGACACTCTCCAGGAACTTCCCGTTATATGGGTTATCCACCCCCAGCTTTCTTTACGAAACTGGGTCTAATGAGGATGACATTGTATTCAGCTGAATGGTCGGGTTATCCTTAAGAATATCACATACGATATTCTTCTAGGAACTTCACGTTAAAATTAGGAAACAGTTTAGACTTGTGTACCTGTTGGAGTATGTAGGGAGTAGTTTAATCTCATGCACCTGTTGGAGGATTGAAAAGCAGTTTATACTCGTATACTCTTCGGAGTTTTCATTCGGCTTAATTTAGTGTTATAACACCAGCTTCAACCAAGGTTTGGATGCTATTTTTGAGAGCAAAGCAAGCCTTGGTAGGATGAAGGATCATCCTGTGGTATGTACAATACTTTGGATCAGTAGTATTGTCAGCTTCCTCCTGATTTGCGATAGGTGGTAGCTTGATCTTGTTGTTCTCGAGGAGGGATTCAAAAATGGCTGGAATGTCTTCGTCCTTGAAGGAGTACTCTTTTTAGAGTCTCGGATCCGAAGTCTTTTGTTGTCTCCGGGATTGCTGTTGTGATGTCTGATTAGCATCAACAGAAGCTATAGGGGCCTTACCTTTACCATGGGAGACGAAGCTTAAATTTGGAGGGTTAACCATCGATTGGCTTCTCTCGGCTTTCTTCCTTCTGAAGAAGCATTCGGCCTGCTCTCCGTGCATTTTCACCTCTTTCCAGGTGTTGGACGGTGCTACTCCCATAACTTCCAATATGTCCAAAGAGAGGTTATTATAACAGGTTTGGAGGATGAAGTCCTCTGTGATCGGATCTCGGTAGTTCATCGCCTTATTCCATAAGCGCTTGACAAAGTCGTCGACCGTCTCATCATCTTTCTGTTTCTCATCGAAGAGTGTCCTGATTGACACCTCGGCGTCATCATCAAAGAAGTGAGTGAGGAACGAGCTTTCCATATAGTCCCAGCAGTTGATGCTTCTAGGCTTGAGACAGCGGTACCAATCGAAGGCATGCTCGCGAAGGGTGCTAACGAATGACCAAACCATCAAGACTTCATTGCTAGAGATCATGCCTAAGTGGGACTTGAAGTAGATCATATACTGAGTGGGTGAGCCTTTCCCGTCGAACGGTATGAAGTTAATCAGGTTGAACTTCGCCAGATACGGGATTGATTCCCACTCTCTTGGGTAAGGATATAGAATACTGGTCTTCTTCACCTCTCGAGCAGACATCAGAGTGTTGATTTTGCTCTTGAGGTATTTCATCTTCTCTTCCTCGTCTGTATCATACTTTGGACGATTTCTAAGAGGAACAACGCGATCACCTTCGGCATTGTCATCTTCGGTGCGACCACCCCTAGCGTCGTTATCTTTAGTAGGGCCACTCCAAGCGTTTTGGTCAATAGGAGGGTTATCTGTATCAAGGTGTTCATCCATGTCTGAATCGTCACCTACCCGATAGGCATTGTTGTGACGACTAGATTCGCTAATTTGATTAGACAAAGCCTGAATCTATTGGTCATGCGTTTTCCTCATCCGCAGCATTGTCATTTCCATTTCGAACTTGAAGTTCTCTTTTTGCTTAGCCAAGGCATCCTCGATGATTTTGGCCATTTACTCGGTGTTGATCATAAATGCCTCGTGGGATTGTCCTGGGCTGGATATTGTATTGTCAGAAGTGATTACAGAGTTAGCATCTAATGCTTCATCGCCCGAGGATAATCCTCTATTCATCCTCTAATAGTCCATACGTCTAGTAGTCCCTACGCGTAGCCGAGTTAGACGATGCGATACGAGGGGGTCAGAACTAGAAGGTCGAGTTGACTTTCCCTTGTCAGCCATATTAACCATGACTTCTTGAAGTTCGTCACCTTGAACGACCGATCGTTTCTTGCAGAAACACTTTGGCTTGGATTTAGCCGTTCCGTCGAAGATCCTCTTGAGTACGGAGACCCTCTGCGGAGCTATCTTAGGAAAACTACACACTGATAATACTGGCCTGATAATTTTAGCACACGGGTAGTGAGAGTCCGTTTCTCGGGTACTCCTTTTCCAGGACTTGTTCGTATCCCTATATCGATAGTACAACTCATCGGTCTGATGACCGATGTAACCCATCGTGTGTTGGCATGACTCCCCAGGTATAACGTCATCGTCAGATGAGTACGCTTTCTTCTACGAATTCAACGCTTTGTTAGCGTCTTCAGGAGTCACATGTCTGAGGCTATGCATTCGTGAGTGTGGGACCTCAACGGGCTCTCAGACTTCAACACGCGATCTAAGGCGATCAGTTATGGGAGTTTTCTCTTTACGAGAAGGCTCAGACTTGTTGTAAGGGTGAGTGTGACCCCCAGTTCGATGAGTTGCTCGGGGTTCAATCACCGGACCCAAGCGCTCTTTTATCGAAACTTTGCCTCGATCCTTGTGTAAAGGACCCAGACGATCCGCTATTGCTTTCTTGCCTCTAGATGAGTTCACACTGCTGCGTGGCTTCACTGGATGTATCGGATCAATCAGCACAGGGGCAGAACTCAACAGAATCAGAAAAATGGGTGCAGAATGTCTCCTTTCTTAGCCCTGGTGCGGGTCAGACCTTGGTGACCCGTGGCTGGGCGGGTCAGACTTGAGTGACCCGTAGCTGGGCGGGTCACCTGGGTGTGTCCCACATTTTTTGATCTTTTCGATCGTTGTTTTGGACTTTGACCTCCATACTTTGTGCAGTCTTTGTGGCTTCTTTACCACTTCTCTCTTCTGTAATTTTTTGGCCTTTTACATAAGGATTCCTGCATGTGCAAGCAATACGCGGCGTTTCTGAATTCAATCCTGAAGAGTTGAACGTGTCCTTTTGACTTGGATCCATTCACTTTTTGATAATTTGGAGGAGGGAGCGTTTGCTCACTCCTGGAACACTTGGCACCTTCTGAGTTTCAGATCTGCATCATAGCAGATCCCGTCAAAAGGCTCCAAAGTTTTAGCGAATTGGCGCGCTAGGCGTTGACATTGCCTTTGACGTGCCCTCTTCGATAGGATTGGCACGCCTTCAGTACTCAACTCTTTGATTGAGGAGGAGTCCAGATCTGCAGATCCGGCCTCGTTAGAGGCCGGAGGGGCATTGTAAGGTGTAGCTACCGTAGCAACGAGGGCATTGATCTTCTTGTGCTTGCGAGTTCAGGAAGATCTGGAGGAGGAGGAGGATACATACTCCTCAAACTTCTATTGGTCGAACTCGTACTCGACCTCTTCTTCAATCGGGATTCGGATCCGAAGTTGCGACACGACAACTTCTACTGTGGTCGCTAGTGTGTTTGGGTCAGAAATTATTTTCTTCATTGTATAACTCGTTATAACTTTAATCATTACAACAAGTTCAAAAAAGATTGGTCTTTTTATTAGACCTTTACATAATAAAAATGAAAATTACAATCTCCTTCAAACAACACACAGATCCTATTTATTAGTCTCTGCTTGAGTGGGATCCTTGCATGTGCCGGGGTTTATCCGTGGACCGCCTATGGATCGGATCCGATTGACATAAAATTGACAGAGTTCCTACTTCACTAAGGAAGTGTTCTCTTGAAACACTAAAATCGACCAAGCGAAATCAGTAGCTCTTCTCAAGATTAAGACCAAGCCTAATCTCAAGGAATGGACGGGGGGGGGCGGGAGGGAGGCCGGGGAATACGGGTTCAGATCCTTCGAATGCCTTCCTCTTTATGCTGAAGTTTGCCGGGATCTGACTTTCTTTCGTTGTAAATTCGTGCTCCTTAACTTCTCAATCTAGCAGCACCTCGTCCTCTGGATAATAAATTGACCCCCCCTGAAAGGAGGCCCTCATTTCATATTTATAAGCCTCAAAATCGGTTAATTTGAATGAGAATGTGAGATTTGGCTTTATCTTTAGTTAATAACAGCCTACACACGTTTATGGATGATATCCACATAGTTGAGATACTTTGGAACGAACAAATCCTAAGAAAACAGTAAAAGAACCGTCGAAAATGCGTTTGAGGGTCGAAACTATGCGACACGTACTGCTGACCTGCAGGGGGCGTGGGTCAGCGCTAGCTGACCCGCGCTGGCGCGGGTCGGCCAATGCTGACCCATGCTGGCGCGGGTCGACTAATGCTGACGCACGCTGACGCGAGTCAGCTACCATTGTCCTGCGTTGGCGCGGGAGATCTGGCCTTGGCTGAACTCTTGGTGTTTTCCGATTTTTCGGGACTTGTATTTTCTGTTGTTTTGCGTATTTGATCGTCTTGTTGACTTGCACGCATCATTAAATTGCTTCATGTGTTCGTTAGCTTCTTTGCGGCACTTGGAGTTGTCCGACAAGTGCGGTAGACGCTTAGAGTTGACCGACAAGTACGGCAAGCATTTGGAGTTGACCGACAAGTACGGCGGGCACTTGGAGTTGACTAATGAGTGCGTGGGCCAATTGGAGGTGGCCGGTGAGTGCACGGGATGCTTGGTTCGCCATGCCGATTTAGTGGTTAATAGCTATTCTAGTAGCTTATTGCTACGTCATCAACGGTTCGCCGATTTTCTTTATATGCTTATCGGCATAGGATAATCTTCCTTGATTCGAACAATGGCGTTCATCATCTTCTTTCTGTCTCGAGCTGCATACGGGAACCTATAGGCATTTTTAGATACCTACAACTAAGAGCACATATTCAGCTTATTTATGTTTTGTGCATGATTCTCTTCTATACTCATACATATACGTTGATTTGATCTCAAATCAAATCCTAGCATACTCAAACATCAAAATATATTATTTATAACAATATAATATATTTATTATTATTTATCACTATATATTCAAATTTACATGGTTTTACAACCAATAATCTCTTAGTAACTTTAGCTACAGCATTCTTAAAAGTTACCCTAAATCCCTTTGCCTCCAAAGCTCCAACAGAAATAAGATTCTTCTTCAGTTGAAGAACATACCTTACTTCTTTCAATTCTCTCACAACTTCAACGTGCATCCGAATCCTGATGATACCTATCCTACAAATATCACAGGACTGATTATTTCCCATGACCATCACACCCCTATCGAGTTTCTCATAAGATGCAAACCAATCTCTCCGGAGAGTCACATGATAAGTAGCACCAGACTCCAGTATCCAATCCGATGCTTCCACATGGTTAATTTTTGGAGTAATCAATAGAAAAAAGCATGAATCGTCGGAATCATAACCACTCTTAGCAGCATTCACCTCACTGGCTTTCGGGCCCTTCTTCTTGCTATTCTCCTTCTCTCTGAGCTTTAGGAAATCTCTTTTCCAATGTCCTTATTCTCTACGGAAAGCACTCTGGTTCTTTGCAATTTGGTAGTGGCCTCTTGACTTTGACTTGCCTTGATTACCACCTCTAGGATAGGGACTCCTTCCTCTTGTTGATAAGGCTTCTCCTGAAATGCTTGCTCTGAAAGACTCTTTATCCTTCCTCCTCAAATCGAAATTCACCAATGCATTAGTCACTTTACTATAGGTGATGGAAGATCTACCATTCAACAAAGTAAGCACAAAGGTATCAAAATCCTCATCAGGTAATGAGCCTAACAAAATGATAGCCTTGTACTCATCCGATATCTTCTCATCAATATTCGTCAAGTCCGATAGAAACTTTGTGTAGTTGTTCACATGATACGCAAGTGAGGTACCCCTGGACATTTGGAATCTGAATAATCTCAACAGTAAGTGCAACTGGTTCTCAACACTCTTCATAAGATACTTGTTATTAAGAATCTCCCGCATCTTCATCGTAGACGTCACGCTAATCATATCATATTTCAACTCTTGTTCTAAACAAGACCTGATTACCCACAAGTATTTCGATTCATCTTGTCCCATATCGTCTCATCATACTTAGGTGGCCTCTCATGAGTCATTATTGTCTCTTCCAAGCTTTGAGCAATCAACGCATCATGCACATCATTCATCCATAACCCAAAATTAATTTTATCGTCATACTTCACAACACTAATCTTTATATTCTAAAATGCAATCTGAATTGTACTCGACACAGCCTTACTACTTTCACCACTTTCTCCTGCTATTGCTTACTAACTCTAAATTGTAGAGAAAAGATTCAAACTTGGTAGAGTTGAGAAATCACCCAAATTAAACCCTAGATAGGATTCCAACACAATCTCCCAACCACATGAGAAAGGCGAAATCTTCAATGACAACTCCGCAACGCTATCTCCACCGAAACCTAGATCTCCAAGGTCCAAGCTTCCAACACCAAGTTTTCCTCCACCCAAATCAAACCCTAGATCTAAAATCCGGCTCTGATACCACTTGTTGCGTCCAGCAGAAGTAGACTCAATCGACAACAAGTCGGTAAGCAACGCGAGAAGATCACCACGAGCACAATTCAAAATAAAAATGACCAAAACCAATTACAAACAGAAAGAATTTACGTGGTTCGGCAAATTGCCTACGTCCACGGGGAGAGGATGAGAAGATTTTACTATATGGAGGAGAAGTATAATGAGTTATAACTCTCTCAAATAATCAGAATAACCCTAACCAACAAGATCTTACTCCCTCTCAATAATCTCCCTCTCAAAGTGCTCAAAACAACCTCTCTTCTCTGTTAAATCTCTCTCTTTTAACCCTAGAAAATGTGTTTCTATTTATATCAAACTCAAATCCAAAACAAGCTAGGAAACAAATCGGCCCAATTACCTGCTATCGGTCGACTGATGAAGGCTCATCAGTCGACCGGTAGGTGTTCATCAGTCGAATGATACTCTCCCATCGGTCGACCTCTCGCATGCACAATTCCTGTAAACAAAACAAACTTTTGGTCGATCGACCGATTATCTCTGGTTAGTCGACCAACCAGAGAGTCTTTTCAGCTGTTGTTTTCTCCTGAGTTTTGCACCTCTTTCAACATCCACTCCTTCTCCCTCTCCACTCTCACTACAGACTTCCTTGTCTCCCCTTCTTTCGTTGCCGATCCATCACTGGCAACCTTTTTCCTCCTCTCCTCTTCCTCTCCTCCTCCTCTCTTTCCCCCTCTCAAGTTAGACTAGAGGGTGTAATTGAAATTTTAGGTTTAAAAAAAATAGAAAATACCAAAAGCGTGACATTGCAAACATGTAAGCAAATGTAGATGATTTTAATAAAAATAAAAAAATAATGGTGATAGTATCAATTTGGACAAAAGTTAAGATGGTCTTCATGTCAAAATCCTATATTTCAACATGGATTCGTAAATCGAGCAACATTTTTACAGGCCGAAGCATTGATCATGTGGTAGTATTATTTTTTAATTCTTTTTTAAATTAAAGAAATAGATTTGAAAAAATACTATGTATTAATAGCTTTTGAACCTGAATTGTTTTGACATCATATAAAATGTCCCTACCTTTACATCAAAACTCCAGAGTTCAGCTAAAATGATATCCTTTTATTTTAAATCTAATTTAGATTTATGACTGGTGAAAATTGAATTCCGGTTGCTTTGCTATCATTTCAAATGTTCTTTGCTACTGCGTTAAATCTCCAATGTTGTACTAAGGGTTGAGAGGGCATTCTCATCCATGAAAATTCTGAGGTTTATGCCTTTTGTGGGGTTAAGCCAAAAAGGTCAAACATTCTGGGAGGTTAAGTGAAAACACTTCAAATATTTTTCGTGGTTTCGTGTACTCCCAAATTCTTTTAGGGCTTAAGTGACATTTCTAAAATATTTGGGGTTATGTCAAATTACCGAAATTTTCAATGTTTTCATAAAACTGCCCTAAGTAAACTGCAGGTCTATTCACAAGTTTTTATTGAAGGCTTAATTGCACTTAATACCCTCAAATTTACATAAGGGAGAGTATTTAAGTGAAAATTTAGAATATTTTAGGATATTTAAGTGCATGTTTTTAAAACTTTAAGGTATATAGTTGCTTCAAAAATAAGCAAGGTTATATAAATGTATGTTTTAAAAATATTAAGGTGTACAAGTGCTGTCAAAAATAACTGAGGCAGAAATGAGTTCAGAATAGTTTAATTGAAGAGGCTAGAACTTTCAAAAGATTCACCTAGGTAAGTTTTACATTGCAATGATTCCATCTTGGTGAACTTCCGAGGAAAAGAGAATATATCTCAGGAATTATTTCATTTGAGCCTATACTATCTTTCTAATTTTCCTACTAATAGGTAGTCTAATCTATAGTTGAGAAGTTTTTCGCAAATGAAAGCTAAATTTTATTGAATGTTTATCTTTCTAATTTTCCAAACAGCATTTAAATTTTAATGTATAATACAATATATCGGCTTCAAAAGTTTTATCTGAATGGAATTCTTAAAGGAAAATAGAAAGTAAATATATAAAATAATTAATAAAAAAATTATAGTAAATTTGAAGGAAATTTTAATGAAGTGAAAAGATGTTTATGACTATTATTTATTTGGAAACTTAAAAGGAAAGAAAACTGAAATTAGATGGAAAGACGGTTAAAAATTAGTTGTAGCCTATAATATAAAAGCTTTACAGTTTATTTGTCAATAGATCAGCTTAATTAGTTTATTTGTCACCTGATGACCGCAATATTTAAATATAATTATTGCTTAAAATATAAAATATTTACAGTTTACGAAAGATGCCCTTTTTTTGAATTAAAGACCACAAAAAATATTATTCTCTATATAACATGTTCACAAGCTGTCATCAGCTTAAAGTCCAACTTAATATATAATTAAGTTTTCAAAATTGAATACTGAACAGCTGTTTAATACCAATTTATAAATAATAATTGTACAAATAATAATAATAATAATAATAATAATAATAATAGTATTAACGTGATTAGTGGTTGACATATCCCGAAACATTCATCTAAATATTTTCCAGGAAGCCAGGTTCTTTTTGTCTGCTTTTCAAAAGTTGGCGTGAACAGCTATTCCATGTGTTATTGAGGACTTATTACGTCGACAGGAGGGTATAAGAATAAGTTATAAAAAGGATGTTTTTACATGTGTGATTAAAAACAATTGTCGGATTTTATTATTTTTCAAATAAATGCTATTTATTTTTTTATTTATTTTAATAAATGCAAGCAGCACGCATATATTAGCACATTGAATGCGGAAAATCTTTGAAAATACGGGATTTTTTTAATGGAGATGGAAGGTATCAATCCTGGTATTGCCCTCATGACACTCCACCATTTGAGTTATATATATCTCCAACTTTATTTAGAGTAAATAGGTAACGTTATTCACAGTTATTTTAATAATGTAGGTAACAAACATATCCCTCTGTAAGTTAAAGTGTTCTTTTGGATTGTCAGCAATGGTAAGCTTAACACTAGGGCTAATTTAGTTTCCAAGGGTTGGAACGGAGATCCTAGATGTCCGTTTTGCAGAATGGAAGTGGAAAATCAGGATCACCTCTTCATCAGATGCTCTTTTGCATCCGCAGTTTGGTCTACTCTTCTCCCCAGTCTTAATGCAACTAATTGGCCTCAAGTTATGAGTGAGATGATTTCCTTTGGTGAGTCTCCCTTCACAAAACGAGATATCAAAATTATTTGGAAAGTCTTATTGTCATGTTGCTGTTGGTGGATTTGGATCAGCAGAAATTATCTTATTTTTAAAGATGTTCAGTCTCTTCCTGATCACATTGTCGCTAATGTAGCTAGATACTCTCTTTTATGGACAGGAGCTCAAGAGGATAGGATGGCTAGAAGGATTCGTAGAGCAGGGACTAAACTGAAGTTTGAAGAGCTCGCTAGGAAGCAAGCAACTGAAGCTGTGGGAGAGAATTTCTCATCTAATTAGCATCATCATCATTTAGCCTAACTTTTGCTGGTCCTTTTGGTTTGCAGTCTCATCTCATGGGATAATATCAAAAACAAGTTTTTTTTTGTTCCTCCTTTTTTGGTCTTTTCTAGAGATAGATCAGCTTTGTTTTTACTACTATGGTGGTATGGTCGAGTAGGTGATGGTTATGCTATGTCCTTGTGTTTTCTTGTAATTTTCTAAATACTTTGATCTTGTCTTTTGCATATATATATATATATATATATATATATATATATATATGAACAGGAAATCTCTTCGTGTTTTTCAGTTCAAAAAAAAACATATTAAAATATATTTGTAGAAAAAATGGAGATGTGAGGTATTGATTCTCGTTCTATTCTTTTTGCACAAAGAAAGCTCTACCATATTGAGTTTAGTTACAATTACTAATACAGTAACTTTGTTTAGAAATGTTAATTAGAGTAAATAGGTAATTTTATTTACAATTACTAGTATGGTGCACGTGCTTTGCACGTGTATCCATTTCCATATTTAATTTAGCTGCCATATGTAGAGTAATTTCTTATAAGTTTGGACTCTATAAAAAATTGTTTTTGATAATAAATTTTTTATTTTCTGTATAAAAGTAAATTGTACTAAATATTAATTTTCCAGAAAAGCATGGACTAAATAATAAGATTCTAGAGAACTGTTATTTTGTAAAACTCTAATTTTGGGGGCACAAAAATAATTTTTTTGAGATTTAGATGGTTAACTTAAATTTTCTCAAACCCTAAATCTTCCATGTGATTTCTTTATTTTAAAGTCAAGGTTAAATTTTCCTCAAATTATTATATTTTGGGATGGACATAATTTTTTTGGAGACAAGCAAAAAGGATTTCTTTTTTTAGTACTTATAATTTTTTATTTTTTTGAGTAAATATTAATTTATGGAAAATCAAGGGTGAAAGATTATGTGGACTTTTGACAAAGGTACAGCTGTACAAAGCTGAATTACATTGAAATGATTAGAGAACATTCTTAATCTAAAAAATAAAGTAGAATAAAAGTGTTTGTACAGTAACTCAGAAAATACATGAATTTTTTTATAATGACAAATGACATTTACTTATACATGGTTCTTGTTTGGAGAGAAGTCATTTAGTGTTAATAATTTGTGATACACAATATTCCTTGCGTATTACGCCATGACCTTCATTCCATAAGTTACAAGTGCATAGATATGCAATTACTTTAACTATAAGTTTACATAAGTGCAGTACTCTCTGTCCGGCCAATATATTTTTCTTTTCTTGTTCTTCTGTAGAGAATATTCCTCAATCAAATTTACGAAAAATCGGAAACTATACATTCATGAAGGAATTTCTATGAACATACAAAATTAAGAAGTATTTATATATTAAATAATCCCAGAATTTACTAGAGGGTTAAGTACATATATAGTCCAAATATATGCCGAAATTTAAAGAAACGTAGGGGGAAAAGCAAGATATGATAGATTTACAAAAGGGGAAAAATCTAGCAAGAAACCACTAGAAGCGTTCAAGGAAGATAAGTATAATAAAAGCTGATAAAAGTACAAAAGACTACGGGTGTATTTAGCAACCGAAAAATAAACGGAAAGTGCACCGAAAATTAGAAAGTGACTCAATTTTTATTTTTATTCTGTTTAGCATTTGGCAAGCCCACTTTCCACTTTTATTCTTGTTAGCATTTGGCAAGTGAATAGAAAGTGATTAAAAAGTGAAGAGTGCTATATCAGCATTTCAACCCATTTCACTTTCTCCAAAAATTGAAGAAAGTGGCTCAAAAGTGGAAAAAAGAGGAGAGGGAAAATATATTTTTAGATCTTTTATGTATCATTTCTATTACTTTCCATGATGACCAAACAGAACAAAAAGAAAGTAAGTGTCATCATTTGCCACGTTAGTTTTCTCTCTTTTTACTTTCTAACATTCAAATATGATTTTACACAATAAAAAGTCATAAGAAAGTACCTTCAAGAGAGTACTTTCTCCCGTTTTTTTTCATTTTCTATTTCCTTTCCCCTTGCTAAACATTGCCCTAAAAGCTGGGTAAAATCTTCCTCCACCTCTAAGTATATTTCTTTAATTTCAATTCTTGTTCCGATATCCTACGTTTTTTTTCCCTTTTAAAGCCCCTATCTATCACATATTCATCCTCTTAATACAAAGCTAAAGCTCTGAAAGCTTTCATCTCATCTACCATCTTCACAAGCTAATCAATGACTTGTTCTTTAAATTAAGGGCGTGTATGAACCTATAAACTTAAGTGACAAAGTATAACTTTCACTAGCCATTGATTGGAGAAGTCCGAGCACGAGAATACAAAGCAAAGCTAAAAACAGAGCTCGTATCACTGCACTCCTCTACCTCTACCCTTATTCTTATTCTTATTATTTTCTTGTCATCACATGTGATTGTGTGATTACAGGTTGAGGATGAGGAATACTGTATGTACGGAAGAGATAACATGGGAGCTACATTTTTTCAGTAATGAAGTGGCTATGATTAACTAAGTAATTAATTAATATAATGAAGATCTAAAGGAGTTTAATGTTGGATTTAATTTCGAGGTTATGGTAAAGCGCTTGAACGATTGTTTTTCAGCTAACTGAGGTCTACGACTTGATTCTTTTTTTTTTTTTTGTGGGGTGGGGTGGGGTGGGGGGCGTGGTTGCGGGCGGCGGAGATTGCCATAGTTTTCTAAACCCATAACTCCCATATATAATGACACTATTTACTTTATAAGTACAATGGAATGTGACATATCTTATATCTAAAATTTAGCACAAAATAGATCTATTAATATATTAACAGTAGTTATACTATAGTTTACAAAATATATCTAACTATAGTTAAAAATAATTATATTATAGTCTAAAGCATTTAATTAACGTGATTTAATAAGATTAAGGTCTATGATAAGAATTTGAAGGGGTATAGTCTATATATCAACATGTCTAATTTGAAGGGATAATGATATATGTATGCATTATGCATGTATATTGTTTATGAATGCGTGTTAGGGGTAATATACAACACGCTTTCGTAATTAGTATTCCGTTAGATAAAATATGAACACACGAGGCATGCTCTCAGCAAAGAGCATGCTTGACCTTCGAGCTACATCCCTGGCTTTGTTTGGAAAGATCTTACTTAGAATAAATAATTAGCTTTTACGTATTGGGGGCATTATATATGACACATAAAACGCACGCTTGGTACCGTTGCCTATGGCTCTGGGTCGCATTCCTAAACTTACCTTGCTTAGAAAACAGGAAAATAATTGTACACGTGGTTGATTATGTGGGTCGGTTAACGAATTGAAGTTGTTGGTAGATATTAATTCATTGCATCGAAGGAAGAGCCTAGTGAATGTGTGAAATTACAAATTATTCTACAAAAGAAGGTGTACGTGCACAATGATAAAAAAATGTTTTGACATCATTTCATATTACATCATATTGTTGTGCGCAACGGAAATTTCGACAGAGTTTCTGGTGCATAATAAGAGAGAAAGATCGCAATAAGAATTCTCATCTCACCAAGGAAACAAGACTCTAAAACGAATATCTCAACAAAGTGAGATATCAGCTCTTCCTCTCATCAGTTCTAGGACTGACCTGTCGAGGGAACCTAATAAACTATTACAATGGCCACACAAACAGCAAATCACACAAGTTTTATGTGATTTGGCAAATTGCCTACGTCCACGGGGCAAGGAAGGGAAGATCTACTATTAGAGAGAGAGAGTACAAATAAGGTTTACAATCACACAACTCTCACAAATTAAACCCTCAAACCAATCTCTCAATTTCTCTCAAGGGGATGCACAAACTCCTTCTCAAAATCGCCTTTTTCTTCACAAAAGAGCGGCTGCTTTTCTCCAAGCACGGCCACACGCCGCCCAAGCCCAAACCCTCTGCAACGAACCCTCTTTTGCACCCAACCTAGGTTAAGCTATAAAAACAATATTTATAGCTTCAATAGACTATCGGGTGGGCCATCTCAAAAATAAAACCGCTAGACTATCAGGTGATCTCTTCACGCGTTCGTTGAGAACGTGGTTTGCTTCATGGTGGCCCCCACATCCCAATTCGTTCACAATTCTTCACCTCGGTGAAGTTTCTTCCAAAACTGAGCCGACACCAACCAAACCAAATATCTCACTTGTTGCGTCCATTACGAAGTAAAACGATTCACGACAACGGACTCAATCCACAACAAGTCGAGACCTAAACGAGAATGCGAACACTCTCCAAATATCGGTATCAACTCACCAAATCGGCTGCATCATAAAGACTGCCTACGTATCCTCTTGTCTAAGGAATCAAGCCTTATGTAGTTCACCAAAATGGCCGCGAACGACCTTAATCCAATAGAAGAGTTCGCAACCCTTCTCCAATATCATCAACTCTGCGGCTGATAGTACCTCCAATGGCCTCAAAGTGTAACGAATCAAATACCTCCACCTGAGGTGAACCAATGGTCATATCCAAACTATGTCTGCCAGCTGCACTCGAATCAAAATCCAACTCATCATCTACATCCAAAAACAAATGATCTCCAAACTGTGTCATCTCAGCTGGAATCTCAAACGATGCAGAATGATCTGGAGAATGTGGAGTAATCTCCATGCAATGTGAAATAGCATCACTCTCCACCCGCTGTGATACCTCTATGATCTGTCCAAAACTCTCCACCTACTGAGAGTCAATTAGCTCCCTCATTGAAGCTTCAACCGAAGTGACACTACCAGAGTAAACACCCAATTGAGTTTTACCTCCTATCATAGCAGTTGACAACTCTTTAATAGAATGATCCGAATATGTCGAAGCCTCAGTCCAGAAACCCTTCTGCAGACCATTGCTTGACAACCAACACCGATTCTCCTCCAGCAAGGCACGGTTCTCAAATTTTGTCACCATATCTAGTTGTCCAAATATTTCCTTTCTAACGAAGTGTCTCGAAATACCATGAGCTCGGCTCCAAAACAAAAACAGGTCCATCTTGTACCTCCCACCAAAACTAGAATAAAGTACATTCACCTTTCTACCAATCTCACACTTCTTCAATTTGTTAGAGACTACTAGGACTTTCTCCAATGGGGATTTGGTTGTAATTCAAACACACCTAGAACAACCACTAACAAAGGAAACCTAACATCTATTACCTCCCAATGATGTCCCCTTGGAAGGCCCCAAACATCCACGTGAACACCTCTATAATGACTCTTAGCACGGTGAATAGAGAGATGACACCCTTCATCACAATCTGAGAGTCTTCCACAATCTTGAGAACCATGTCCTCAATTCGAACATTCAGACCCTCTCCAACCAAAGCTCCAATCAAGATCAAGTTCTTCCTCAAGGAATGAACATATCTCACATCAGATAACTCCCTAACAGTCCCGTCAAACATCTTGATACGAGTTCTTCCTATCCTAAGGATCTAGCATGCACGGTTATCAGCCATGTATACCACACCACTATTCAGCTTCTTAAAACTGGAGAACAATTCTCTTCTAGGCACACATGATAGGTCGCATCACTATCCAACATCCATTCAGATTCCTCCGAATAGCTATATGTAGGACTGATAGAAAGTGAATAAATAGAAGAGTCAGAAATATTACCATCCGATATAATGATGTTTGCTTCTGATAATGGTTGTTTTCGTTTTCCTTTCTGCTTATTCTTCATCCATTCGTCGAGCTTTGGGCAGTCTTTCTTCTAATGACCAGTCTGCTTGCACCAAGCACACTGATCTTTTCTAATTGTAGGATGTCCTACTCTAGACTATGACTTCCAATTCTTCCGGTTTGGACCCTTCCCTCTTACGACCAACGCCTCTGCTACCGGCTCAACTAAAGCCTCATTATCCTTCTTTCGAAGCTGATAATTCACAAGTGTAGCAGTCACCTCACTATACGAAAGAGATGCCTTCCTATTAATCAGAGTAAGAACGAAGATCTCATATTCCTCATCGGGCAAGGAACTCAACAATAGCAATGCCTTGTCCTCATCTTCAATCATGATATCCACATTTGCCAAATCTGCAAGAAGCTTTGTGTAGGTGTTCATGTGATCACTAATTAAGGTTCCCTTCTTTAACTAGAAACGATAAAGACTCCTCTTCAAATGTAAGCGGTTCTTAACACTCTTTGTCAGATACTTACTTTCGAAAATCTCTCAAATCTTCTTCGCAGAAGTCTCATTCATCACATCATATTTTAGATCTTGAGTCAAATAAGACCTAATCACACCACACACCGATCGATTCATCTTCTTCCAAACCTTCTCTTTAATATCATCTGGCTTGTCATCAAACTCCAAGGTATCCTCCAAATTCTACATGTTCAGCACATCCAAAACCTCGCATCTCCATAATCCAAAGTTGTTTGTGTCATTAAACTTCTCCACATCTATCTTCATAGAGTAAATATTCAAACTCCGAATGGTCTTCGCGCCAAAAGCACCACCCTCGACACCCGAAGCACATTCTTTCCCCAACATCTTTCTCAACGCACCAACGAACAAAGAATAGATCCAAAACTGAAAAGATATAGTCTTTACCAAAAGATCATACCTTTATCACCAAACGAAGCCCTAGACGAGCCTCCAAATTAATCTAATCCTCCAATCAAGACAAAACCCTAGATCTGGAATCTCGAGCTCTGATACAACTTGTTGTGCGTAGTGAAAATTTTGACAGAGTTTCTGGTGCATAATAAGAGAGAAAGATCGCAATAAGAATTCTCGTCTCACCAAGGAAACAAGAATCTGAAGTGAATATCTTAACAAAGTGAGATATCAGCTCTTTCTCTCATCAGTTCTAAGACTGACATGTCGAGTGAACCTAATAAACTATTACAATGGCAACAAACAGCAAATCACACAAGTTTTACGTGGTTCGGCAAATTGCCTTCGTCCACGGGGCAAGGAAGGGGAGATCTACTATTAGAAAGAATACAAATAGTGTTTACAATCACATAACTCTCACAAATTAAACCCTCAAACCAATTTCTCAATTTCTCTCAAGGGGATGCACAAACTCCTTCTAAAAATCGCCTTTTTCTTCACAAAAGAGCGGCTGTTTTTCTCCAAGCACAAAGCCACACGCCGCCTAAGCCAAAACCCTCTGCAGCGAACCCTCTTTTGCACCCAACCTAGGTTAAGCTATAAAAACAATATTTATAGCTTCAATAGATGATCGGGTGGGCCATCTCAAAAATAAAACTGTTAGACTATCGGGTGATCTCTTTGTTGGCCTTCTTGTTTTGATGATGTTTAACAAACAATTTACTTCTAAAGTTGTTTGTCTAGTGTTTATGTTTTCATATTTTTTCTAGGCAAACAACGAGTTGGAGGATGGATGGAATAGCGCTTCAACGATGATATCAAATGGAGGTTGGCAGAATTGTGGAGTGAAGCAACATACAATTCAAGTTAAAGATCAAGTTCAAGCTTCATCCGTAAAGTGTACCAAGTCAAGCTTATTGAAGATCAAGATCGGCTTGGGTAATCTAGTTTAGGTTTTATATTATGTGTGTTAAATACCTTAAGCTCAATATAATATACACACACGTATTTGGTTTCTATGTATATATATAGTTATATATATACATGCATGGTTTTGGGTTTTCATGTTTTGGACATACTTGCAAAATACATGAGTTTTCACAAATGGAAATTCATTTTGAGAAATTTTTTTTCTAACATGTTTGTTTTCATGTTTATAAACATTTCGTAAAGTTTCATCAAGTTTGGAATTGATTTGTTATGTTTAATGGAGTTTACAAAATCATGTTTTTCGTTCATGCATGTTCGCGCATGTTTTACAAAACAGATGCGTTTTCATAAATAGAAAGTGATATTCAAGAAATTCTTTCTTTGACATATTTAACTACATGTTTAGAAACTTTCCTCAAAATTTTACTATTTTTGGAGTTGATTTACTGTGCCCAATTAATTTTACAAAATCGTGTATGTCTGCAGTTTTTCAGAAACTGTAAATCTGTGTTCAAACATTTATTTCTCTCAACTGGGAAATTATTTTTCAGAAATTATTTCTCTAACATGTTAATCTATATGTCTAGAACCTTCTCACAAAATTTCATAATTTTTGGAGCTGTTTTACTATTTTTAATTGATTTTACAAAACTAATACATACTGCTACAGTACCAGCGGTCGATTGCCACGGTCAACCGCAAAACTCTCTGTTTGTTACCGTTGCCCAACGGCTCTATTTTTCCTGATTCCGATTTTTTGAGGATTTGCCTTGTTTTTTGGGCTTTTCTTTGGCTTTGGGTTGTTGTCTTAAGTTCTTATAAATACCCATCATCCCTCAACACTTAGAACCATCCAAGAATGTTTTAAACAAGTTTTTAAACAAGGGTTTAAGTGTGGTTTTAGTGTTTATTTGGCTTGAAGATTGTTTTCACAAGTGGAGGAGATCATCTTCTTGTTTGGGCTCCAATCTCCATCTCTCCATCTTGTCTTCTATTGAGAAGTTTTCTAAACTCTACTCTAGCTTTTATTTATTATTTGTTAATTATCATTTCTATTAAAGCTAGTTTATATTGAGTATAGATTTGATTTTAATCTCATTGTTACACACACCCACATGAGCTTATTGTATTTGCATACATAGTATATTAGGGTTGTGAGAGATTGTAACATTGAGTTGTGCTTCATTGTGTTCTCATCTATTGTAGAGAACAAATTTATATTTGTTTCATTTTGAGTGTTGTAAGGTTTTCGGTGAGCTAGAAACTGAGTGTGTGGTGAAGTTTTTGGTGAACTAGAAAACCGAGTGTGAGGAGTGAACGTTGATCGGTGATCGTTGAAAACCGACATAGTGTGGTTGTAAACGTTATTCGGGTGAACGTAGAAAACCCGGTTGTGATAGTGGATTTCTCCCCGGGAGTGGGGAGCGGAGACGTAGGACGGAAGGTCCGAACTCCGTGATCATATAGTGTGTTTGAGTGTGCTTTGACGTTCATTTATATTTATGTTCATATCTTATATCGCTATTGTCATTAGCTCATTATCTATATCATCCACTATCTTGTTTACATTGTTTACCCTTGTGTTTATATATCCTTGCATATATAGTTTATCATATAGGATATAATTCATTATTCATATTGCTTATCCTAGCTCATATATCTTGTCGTATTTCATACTTGCTAGGATAACTTGATAATTAATTTTAATTGGCATTTAATCGGATTAGATTAGCATAAGACCCTAATCACCCCCCCTCTAGGGTCTAACAAGATCTATTTTTTCTTGCGTCCTATGTTTATATAGAATAGATCTAGTTTCTTGATGGTGATTTTGGTCACTAAACACATAAAGCTAGGATTTTTATCAATAAAAATTTATTTTTATTAAAAATAAAATTTTGGGTGTAGAATCCTATTTTTGATATTTGGAACATCATACCTACAGTAAAATTTAACATTTATGAGCTAGTAGGCAATTTTAATAAATTAGGGATTTATTAAATTTTTTTAAGATCTCTAACAAGTTTGTTCATTTTGATAGTGCTTACAAACTTTGAAAATTTATTGAAGCACATCAAGGGGACTTGGAGGCGATCCGACAAGCTTTGGAGGATCCCGCTTCAAGTTCTAAAGGAGTTTTATGCACACGTGCACTAGGCTATAGCCCTAGTGAGGTTTGCGAGTTCGAACCCGATAATGATTTATATAGTGATGAACTTGCTTGTGCTAGTAATAAATTATTACATGCCTACAAAAAATTGCAAAATGATTTCATTAATTTACAAAGCACGCATGAAAATTTGAAATCCGATCATGAGTCTTTAACTTCTAAGTTTGATATTATTTCTAATGAAAATATGATCCTTAAAGAAAACAATGAAAAATTAAAATCGGATCATGATTCTTTGCTTTCAAACTTTGCCAAGTTAACTCATGAAAAAGATAATGACATGTTAGAAGTAGAGAACATACAAAATGATACTGCTTCCTTTATAAATGGTTATTTATGTTCTACTTCTAAAAGTGCATATGTCCCAAAAAATGAAGACTTGAATCTTATGAAAAAATGCATTTCATCTTTAGATTCAACTTTAAAAATATGCTTTGATAATCATAAGAAGCTTATGGACATGTGTGCCAAGACTAAGTCAAAATCATCCACTCATTATGCACACATATAGCAAAACTTATAAGTGTTCTATTTGCGGCCGTCAAGGTGATTTAGCTAAATTTTGCTATGATGCATACAAACATAAAAATATCAATGCTCCTTGTGCATCTCATGTAGCTTCTTCATCACATGTACACACACATGCACACATTGTTCATCATAAGCATGTGCATGTGTATAGATGTGATCTTTGTGGACGTTTTGGCCATTTGGCAAAATTTTGCTATGATTTGAAAAAGAAATTTCCTTTGCCAAATGATTTTATTAAGCCACAAAAGTTTAAATGTGATGTTTGTGGTAGATATGGCCACTTAGGAAAGTTTTACTTTGATAATGTTTTGCATTTGCAAAATAATTTTAAAAGACCATCCATGTTTGCAAATAATCTTTATTTGCAAATGATTTCCGTGCACGAGCTAATGGTCCACAAAAACAAATGGATCTCTTTCATTGCACATATTGCAATCGGAAGGGTCATTTGAGCGATTATTGCTTTGACCGTGTTAGTGCACTACATGCGCCTAAGAGGGTTCATAACCCTAGGGCTTTGAGATTTAATGATAGGGGTCATGTCCCTAAATCTCTTGGTACCAAGAATTCTTGGGTACCAAAATAAATTTGATTTTAAACCAAGAATTTTAGTATTTTTATTTTTCTTTGTCTTGGTTTTAAAAATTATGCTTTGAAATCTTTTTATATGAAAACAATTTTTAATTGATAAAATCTTTGTTTTCATGATTATTTGTTTTATTTTGATGAGAGGTTTGTACTTATATAACCCTCCGGATTTATTGGATGTTTATTCCCAAATCATGTTTACCGGATGCTAGAATGTTTATATGGGTTATTATTAGCTCAAGAGCTAGATATGGTTGCCTCTCTTGATTTTTTTTTAAAATCAATAATGATTTGGTTTTATGTTCTTATATGATTTACTTGTGATTTATGATTTCATTGGTTGATATGTCTTCATTTGAAAACCTTTTACATGATTTTCATGTTTCTGTTCTTTTGATTTCATAAATCTATTTTTGATCTTTATGTTTTCGTTGATATGAGACACTATCTTTTTTTCACTTTGATATATTTATATATGTTCTCATTTGTCTTTATGTATGTGAGTTGTGTTTAGCATACTTTCCATCTATGCTTGCTCACATATGTTTGCCATGATCTTCATTTCATATATTCTATATGGTATTTTGATAGGATGAGCAATCCCTATATCTTTCTATGTGTTATACTCACCCATGCTTATTGGTAGGGGGAGCTTTCGCTCTCTTAATTCTTTTGTCCCCTTTTTGATGTTGTCAAAAGGGGAGAAATATTACGAGTATATCATTTCTTGCTTATATGCATGATATATTATACTTTGTATATTCATTTCCTTTCATGCATATATCCTTTTTATAAATTGTTTGCCATCATCAAAAAGAGGGAGATTGTTGGCCTTCTTGTTTTGATGATGTTTAACAAATAATTTACTTTTAATGTTGTTTGTCTAGTGTTTATGTTTTCGTATTTTTTTCTAGGCAAACAACGAGTTGGAGGATGGATGGAATAGCGCTTCAACGACGATATCAAATGGAGGTTGGCAGAATTGTGGAGTGAAGCAACATACAATTCAAGTTAAAGATCAAGTTTAAGCTTCATCCGTAAAGTGTACCAAGTCAAGCTTATTGAAGATAAAGATCGACTTGGGTAATCTAGTTTAGGTTTTATATTATGTGTGTTAAGTACCTTAAGCTCAATATCATATACACACACGTATTTGGTTTCTATGTATATATATAGTTATATATATACATGCATGGTTTTGGGTTTTCATGTTTTGGACATACTTGCAAAATACATGAGTTTTCACAAATGGAAATTCAATTTGAGAAATTCTTTTTCTAACATGTTTGTTTTCATGTTTATAAACATTTCGCAAAGTTTTATCAAGTTTGGAATTGATTTGTTATGTTTAATGGAATTTACAAAATCATGTTTTTCGTTCGTGCATGTTCGTGCATGTTTTACAAAACTGATGAGTTTTCATAAATGGAAAGTGATATTCAAGAAATTCTTTCTTTGACATGTTTATCTACATGTTTAGAAACTTCCCTCAAAATTTTACTATTTTTGGAGTTGATTTACTGTGCCCAATTGATTTTACAAAATCGTGTATGTCTGCACTTTTTCAGAAACTATAAATCTTTGTTCAAACATTTATTTCTCTCAACTGGGAAATTATTTTTCAGAAATTCTTTATTTAACATGTTATTCTATATGTTTAGAACCTTCCCACAAAATTTAATAATTTTTAGAACTGTTTTACTATTTTTAATTGATTTTACAAAACTGATACGCACTGCTACAGTACCAGCGGTCGACCGCCACGGTCGACCGCAAAACTCTCTGTTAGTTACCGTTGCCCAACGGCTCTATTTTTCCTGATTCCGATTTTTTGGGGATTTGCCTTATTTTTTGGGCTTTTCTTTGGCTTTGGGTTGTTGTCTTGAGTTCTTATAAATACCCATCATCCCTCAACACTTAGAACCATCCAAGAATGTTTTAAACAAGTTTTTAAACAAGGGTTTAAGTGTGGTTTTAGTGTTTATTTGGCTTGAAGATTGTTTTCACAAGTGGAGGAGATCATCTTCTTGTTTGGGCTCCAATCTTCATCTCTCCATCTTGTCTTCTATTGAGAAGTTTTCTAAACTCTATGTTCGCGGTGAAAATTGCCTTCATTGAATTCATTGCCATCTTAAATAACTGTTTTTCGGTTACAAAAGATCCGGTCTTTTTTAGATCCGGTTACAACGAAATTCAAAGAAAAAGAAAAAATTACAACTTTCCTTTTACAACTTTCCTTTAGAACAAATCGCAAGATCCTGTTTTGCGGTCTCTTGCTTGTGTGGGTTCTTTGCCAACGCCGGGGTTAATCCGTGGACCACCGCGCGATCTAGATCCGGTCGGATCTACATGATTCGACAGGTATTATTTCGCGAAGGAAATAATAGCCGGGGGAGATTAGTTCACCAAGGAAATAATCGCCCTTAATTCTCGGGATCAAAGGCCAAGCTTTGATCCGGAGTGTGATCTCGTGTAGATCTCAGATCTGATCTTTACCTCTCTCGAACTCCTGCCTTTTGTGACGTGGACGCTCGCCGAGAATCAGATCTGAATCTTCAAGTCCTCAAGTCTTCAAAACTCCAAGCTCAACACCGCGCGATCTAGATCCGGTCGGATCTACACGATTCGACGGGTATTATTTCGCCAAGGAAATAATAGCCGAGGGTACTATTTCGCCAAGGAAATAGTAGCCTTTAATTCTCGGGATCAAAGGCCAAGCTTTGATCCAGAGTGTGATCTCGTGTAGATCTCAGATCTGATCTTTACCTCTCTCGAACTCCTGCCTTTTGTGACGTGGACGCTCGCCGAGAATCAGATCTGAATCTTCAAGTCCTCAAGTCTTCAAAACTCTGAGCTCAATCTTCAATTCGGCAGAGTTTCGGCTCTCAAAGTTCCAACCTTTTCAAATGAACAAAGGGGAGCCTATTTATAGGCTCTCTGAACTGTGCCCGCGCACAGATCCGGGTCGGCCACCCATGGGTGGCCGGCACTGGGCCGAGCCACCCATGGGTGGCTCGGC
>NC_033797.1:123582842-123609187 GCF_001876935.1 Asparagus officinalis | reverse complement strand
GAAGAAGAGGAGAATGAGACAAGAGGTGTTAGGCCCACGGCTCAGGGGGAGCTACTTACCTATAGTAGGAAGGGGAAACAAATTACGGGAACAGTATCTACAGTGCCACCGGTGCCAAGTCCCTTGCCAACGCCTGCTCCGACTCTTGAGACACCTACACCACCACCAGATTCCTCTCAAGGTGATATCATTCCTCTTCCTACTCCTCCCACACCAATATCTGTACGGAGGAGTACTCGTAGTAATACGGAAAATCCTCCCGATAGATATGGTTGGGATCTTGTCCAGTTTGTATCATATTCTAATAGCCACCCTGCACATAGAGCATTCATTGCATCACTGGACTCTGTCGTCTGGTGGTAAAAGGGTATAGTCAGACATATGGCATCGATTATGATGAGACTTTTGCACCGGTAGCGAAGATGAGCACTGTTCGGACCTTAATCTCTCTGGCAGTAAATGGTGGATGGAAGCTACACCAACTAGATGTGAAGAATACATTTCTTCATGGAGATCTAGCGGAGGAGGTATACATGGAGATACCACCAGGATTCAGTACAGATCAGACAGTAGGAAAGGTCTGCAGATTGAAGAAGTCTCTCTATGGGTTGAAGCAATCTCCCCGTGCTTGGTTCGACAGATTCAGAAGGGCTATGATTGGTATGGGATACCAACAGATCAACGCCGACCATACAAGACGGGCTATGATAGGTATGAGATACCGACAGATTAACGCCGATCATACCGTGTTCTTTCGACGAAATGAAGGTCACATCACCATGCTTACGGTATATGTGGATGATATGATTATTACCGGGGATGATGAGAAGGAGATTGCCCAACTCAAAGTGAGACTGGGTAAGGAATTCGAGGTGAAAGATCTTGGCTTGCTTCGATACTTTCTTGGAATAGAGATAGCTCGAGGAGCGGAGGGAATCGTCCTATCCCAGAGAAAGTATGCACTGAATCTTCTTAAAGAGACAGGGATGTTAGGGTGCAAACCTGCAACTACACCGATCGACCAGAAGTTCAAGCTAGGTGCTGAGGCTGGAGAACCAGTTGATCGTAGGCTGGTGGGAAGATTGATCTATTTGAGTCACACACGTCCTGATATCTCTTTTGCAGTGAGCGTGGTGAGTCGCTACATGCACGATCCGAGGAAGGGTCATATGGACGCTGTGTACCAGATTCTGAGATATTTAAAGAGTGCCCCCGGGAAGGGACTGATATTCAGGAAGAATGGACATGTGAACATCGAGGGTTATTGCGACTCTGATTGGGCTAGCTGTGCTGATGACAGGAGATCCACCTCAGGATATTGTATCTTTGTAGGAGGCAACTTGGTCTCGTGGAAAAGCAAGAAGCAATCGGTGGTAGCGAGATCAACAGCTGAAGCAGAGTATAGGGCCATGGCCTTAGGAGTTACAGAGTTGTTGTGGTTGAAGAGTATGTTGATGGAGCTGAAGCTGGATCAAGGAGCCAAGATGAAGTTGTGGTGTGATAACAAGTCAGCCATCAGTATCGCCAACAACCCAGTGCAGCATGATAGAACCAAACACATCTAGATCGATAGGTTCTTCATCAAAGAGAAGTTGGACAATGGACTACTGGAGTTAAGTCATGTTCCAACTAAGGATCAGGCAGCAGATTGTCTGACTAAGGGACTTAGCTTAGTAGATATGATTAGATGATGTGACAAGATGGGCTTAGTGGATATCTTTCGCCCATCTTGAGGAGGAGTGTTGAAATATTAATAGGTTTAGGGGCTTATTTGTAAGTTGTAGGGGCCTATATAAGCTCATGTTATCTCATGAATAAGATTAGGGTTTCTATTTCAACTGTCACATACAAGCCTGCTTAAAAATGAAAAAAGAACTTGTCAGTGACAAAGTAAATTTTGGGTTCCAACAACTGATCTTCCTTTAAATCTCCCTCTTCTATTATTCCTTTTCTTCATCAATGTTACTTTTACATTCCTCGTATGCCAACTGGTATGTGTTAGCCAAGCCTCAATCCCTAACTTTTTTGGCCACAAATTGATCTTCAAGTTAAGTTCCACACGTCTAAGTTCTAGATGCACATGACAAGAAAAGTCAAGGAAATACCCTAACCTCAGAAGAGAAATTTGTCCACAAGATACAGAAGAAAAGAAATAAGGAAAAAACAGATTTTGGTTGCAATAGTAGCATTTAATCTTGGGGAACATTTAGTCACATCAGATGACATAGAAAATTAAAATTATGCATTGGAGATTTCACTCAACTGGATGGCTACAATTTGTTTCCCAATAATATTAGCCTTTCTCACAGAAGGAAAGAAGTACAAGCACACATTGGAGCAATGCAATAAAAGCGCGGCTAAATGTTAAAAACATGATTCATGTCCCATATCCTGCATGAAGACCTGATAAAACTTCACACAAATTGCAATAACAAATCAGACAAAGGTATCTTGAGCTTCTAAGTACGAAGCACATTCACTTTTGTTACACAAGACTGTTAGCTTATTCAATGTAAAAGTAACGCATGATAGAAAAACTAACTTTGCAAGATTATACAAGATGTCAAGAACAAAGAAAAAGAAGTTACCTGAATGAATGTAACCTCGCTGCTAATTTGTCTTCATCCTGTTTTTGCTTAATTTTTGCAAGTTCTTTCACTTTACTTAAATAACTTCCCTAATCATGATAAAATAAAATGAACATCATCTCAGATATTGACACTGAAATAACTAGTAGTAGTACTAATAAAATCAACAGTTGGGAACATTCTAAGTAGATTCCTTCTGTCAAATGTTTAATGGTCTGTTAAAGAATGTTATAATATTAAAAATAAAAAAATTGGCTGAAAACAAATAAGTAGGATGAAAACATTTAAGCACACCAACTGACAGCAAAGCAACCAAGAAAAGTCAAAACATAGGCATGTGGTAGATTGCACTGGAGAGCATCCTATATGATTAGCCAAGCGTTTTAAGGATCATAAAAGGAAAAGCAAGACCAACAGAGAGATGGAGAAAAGCTTCTAGAGGTTTGGAATGATTGTGATGACGTCAAAATAGACTTTTTAAGAAATGTGCGGAAAACAGGGTCCTAAGAGATATAGCCACATATTATGGAGACACAGGTTGATAGTTAGAGTTTGCAGGTAGAGACACATATTGTGGCCAAGAAAAATGGCCACTTTCACTGCAGGAGATTGCCAAAATTAAAAATGTATTGTGCTATTGTGTAGGAAACATGTTTGTTGTTTCCTTTGTGGGAAAGGTAATAAACAATGCTACTGGATCCTATTCGGTTTCGGACATATAAGAATCAACTGCATCCGCCAGTCCAGACAAATAGGAACATCCACAGAATCCTAATGTTTTTTAACCACAAGCTCAAGTGATTGAAATGTACAAATGTTTAAAAAAAATTGACTAGCTTGCATGCAAGAAAAACCTGACTGACTCTATCGCATAACTTTCCGTTTAAAAGTGGTACTTTTGACATGTAGACCAAAGTTCAGCTCCTAAGCTTAAAACTGCTCTGTTGCAGCAAAATAATATATAATAACTACAAAAAGGTAAGTCTGCACAAAAGGCACAGATATTCAGCACATCCCGTACAGACCTAATTAAAGTCGTGATCAAATATATATATAATAGTGTGTTCACGTGTGGGGATGGAAACAATAAAATATTATAACCAATGAGATAAGAAACTTCTGCTACCCAGCTGCATATAAAAGAGAACCCTACGTTCAGGAGGGTGGGGGGCAGTCCTAATGGAATTTGGAAACTCATTACCCCAATGAGTGAGCTGCACTACTTCAGAAAAGCCCACAAGAGTAGCTGAAGAGATATTTTGATTGCCAATGTTTATATACTAGGACAGGACAGTTAAAGATGAGAAGGGGAAAAAAAGGAACAAAAGTTCAAAATTCATCCTGGCATATATTAAATCACACACACAAATCAAACAACATACTTCCAATTCAGCAGCTCGACTATGTCTATCAAAGACTCGTCCTCTTTTCTTACTCTTTTTGCGCTGCAACTTTTTCCTTGAACCATTAGATGTATTTTCCGGTATTGAAGAAGTATTCAAAGATGTAGATGAACCCACGTCATTGTTAACAATAGCTAAATTTCCTGAACAAACAATTTCTTTCCCTGTGATGAATGACTGATATGCTTCCCTGCACAGTTTCAGGCAATATGTAGTAACATTAGTGTTAAAATGAATTGATGTGTCAATAAGAAAATACAGAATAAACTTCTCCTAATCATGTAGAAACCACAAATTAAAGAGATACTGGTATGACCGAGATCCCACGCACGTTTTCTCCAAATATGCATGTACATGCATAAAGGTAAATGTATAGTAGTATATGAAAAATGCAGTTATTCATCTGTATATTAATAAAGTGTTTTCTTCCAACTAAGTACTATAGCTCGAAGTTAAATTTCACTCTTCTGGTTGCAATTCCACATATTATACCAAAATTATTAAATGCAAAAAAACTGAAAATGGAACTCAGACTAGGGTCGAGATGGATAATGGAGGGGGATGAATAATATATGCAGAAGAGGATAATAAGCAATTTAAGCGGATAATGCTTGTGATCTTTTAACTAGTAGAAAAATGAACAAACTAGACGGAACAAACTAGACGGAATTTTTTTCCGTCTAGTTTGAAGCAAACTAGACAGAAAAAATTCCGTCTAGTTTGTTCCGTCTAGTTTGAGTCAATCTAGATAGAAATTTCCGTCTAGATTGACAAACCAGACGGTTTTTTATTTTTTTTTAAATAAACACTCAATCTAGACGGAATTTTCGTCTAGATTGATGCAACCTAGATGGAATTTCCGTCAAGGTTACCTAAAAAAATTAACGCCTCCCCCTCTTTTTTTCATTTCCCCGCCTATTTTTTTCATTTGCCCCGTCTCTATTTCCTCCCATCACCATCTAAAAACCCCCAAACTGGCCAAATCCTCTCTCTCTCTCCAAACCCCCAAATCTCTCCCTCTCATCTCCACACCGCAGATCCTCAACCATTTCTTCAACAACATCGACCTGGGCCAGGCCCAGTCCGTCCTCTCCGCCTCCCCCTCCGCCGTCTTCTTCACCGGCGTCGGCAAATCCGGTTTCCCCGCTGTCAGCCCTCGCCAATTGCTTTCGATAGTCACCAACGATTCCCAATCTGGTAATTTCCCGAGTTTTTATTTTCTTCTGAAACCCTAATCGAATCTTCAGTGTCTTTACTAAAAATGTTTATTTATTTTTGGGATTTTTTAGGTATTGAAGCAAGCTCGAAGGTCATGCTCAAAGACATGGATTTCCCTAAGCTCCAAGTAACCTTTTGTTATAATTATCGTGATAAAGATGTTTTGCAATTGGAAATCATCCCCTGTAATGGTTTATATATTTCCTAGTAACTTACATATAGAAAGAGGAGCGGGAGAGGCCGAACAACATGAACCCGCTGGCCGTGGTCGTAAGATTTATCCTTTTTATTTTGTTATTTGCTTAATGAAATTATCCTGCCATTTTTTATTCTCGTGACAATATCTCTCTTAGTTTAATTTGTTTGAAAGAATATATCATTTAATTGTTCTCAATTTCTAACTTCTGAGGTCTAAAATTTTGGGTGATTGGCATCTATATGAGTAAACTTATTTTAGATCTCACTTATAATTATTAATTAAATTAGTTCTAACTGATCATATTTGATGACTTGGAAATGTTGATTAGCATATTGATGTTCTGTGTATTTTAGATTGAATCATTCAGTTGGTACAAATTTTCTTACATGCTTTTAGGTGAGCTATCTTGCTTATTAATTGCACATGTTTTAGGTAAAACTTGTTGAAGGAATTATGAAATGTTTTGCCGGTCATTGTTGTGCCTGAAATGGCATTGAGGTAAGATGAAAGCTAAACAAGAACTCGCTGTAGCTAACATTCTGCAAGGATATAAGAATAAACATATACATTAAGAATAATTGTACACGTGTCTTGGATTAGTGATTATGTTTTGTCCAATGAACTAGTTAGCATGGCACTTGAAATCTTGTATCTGTATCAAGGATTAGTGATTATGTTTTGTCCAATGAACTAGTTGGCATGGCACTTGTAATGGTAGCTGAGAACAAAAAGATCAACCGGCTCCTTGAGGAGCTCTTTGCTGAGCAGGTACCTTCTTTATCTATTCATATATTGTAGCTGCATTAATCTTGTTTTAATTTTCAGAAAGATAGCTCCTTTTTTTAATTTTCTTTTGATAAATCTTTTGTGATATAATAGAAATTGTCTTTTAATTGTCTTTTCAGAAAAAATTGTTATCTTGGTATTACATTTACGTCGAACACTGCAAAAATTCAGATTGTTGATTAATGATATGATTCATAATATTTCGCAGTTCATTCTGCATTATTTTTCTGATCTAGCAGGATTACAGATTCACAGATTCATAAAGATTCACAGATTTGATTCCTTTCATCACAACTAAAATTGATGGTTGATGCAATCTGGCTTGCATACAGTTCCCTGAAGAATGGAATCCGCAGACTATGGTTGGTATCAAGGTAATATGATGTCTTGCTTAACCAGGATGTTCAATAGACCTGTATAGCAACATTATATGTTAGTTTTTTTTGAAGCAGTTGCCAGAAGGTGTTTTGATCTTAAGCCTTCTGCTCTTGCAGACAATTTTGCTTGTGCCTGTTATTTCTCTTGGGGTTGTGCAACTTGGGTCTTTGGATATGGTGCGTCTACATCTTATTAGACTTATTTACCAATTAAGTTGAATCTGTTGTATTCATTTCCTTCTAGCTTGCAGATTTGTATTCCAATGCTAGGTTTGATTAACTGACCTATTAAATTGATATTTTCTAGTAATACTTATTTGGTACTTAGATATTTCAGTATCACATTGCTTTCTAAGTGTAATTCATGGCATGGACTAATTGATGTTGAATTTTGTATAATGTAGGATCAAGGAGGAAGAAACATGATGCTTCAACAATTTGGAGGAGTAAATGCAATTGGATTCTATAAATTATGCAAAGTTCATCAAGTTATGTAAACAATTGTAAATTATGCAAAGTTCATCAAGTTATGTAAACAATTGTATTCTTTATAATCTATGTAAAAAATTTATGTTTCTAGTATTTTGGTGAAAGTATTTTTTGAATATAATTATATTTGATATTAAAATATAATTAGATTGATTGTGTTGGATATGAATATGATTTGGTGTTGTGCAATATTATGAACATGTTATATTATATAGCGTGTAACGTAGATTTTGCCAAAAAAAAACTACTGTAGCAGAACAACCTAGACGGAATTCTGTCTAGGTTGCTACTGTAGCACTCCGTCTAGGTTGGCAAACTAGACGGAATTCTGTCTAGTTTGCCAACCTAGACGGATTTCCGTCTAGGTATCAACCTAGACGGATTTCTTACTTCCGTCTAGGTTGTTTTCCGTCTAGGTTGGCAAACTAGACGAAATTCTGTCTAGTTTGCCCTAATCTAGACGGAAATATTCTAGACGGGGCAAATTAGACGAAATTCCGTCTAGGTGAACTAATCTAGACGGGAAATGGAGCAATCTAGACGGAAATTTCCGTCTAGATTACTTGTTTTTCTACTAGTGTTTGCTAGAGAATGTTTTTGATCAAGACAGACGATAACGATGTATTGAAGGAGGTAGCAAGAGAGGTAACATGTAACTTAATGCCCAAATATTGCATGACTTCTGTTAATGAGAACTTTTTGCTATTATGGAGCAAGCTTCGAGTGAACCTGTGAGAAGGTATTGACCAGTAGAAAGAAACACAAAGCAACAGAGGAAGACAGATTTAGACCATCTACACCTAGGAGAAAGAACTAAGTTTGTGACTTAGATTCATGGCACCCTAAAATGATGTGAAGGTAGACTCATGAGCACTACCTGTATTACGATTTAGTTTGATTCGTAGTCTCATCATGCTTTTAAAAATGTTAATAAATTGTATGGGCTAGTGTTTTCTTGATCGGATCGTCTATGAACTAACTCGAAATGATCAAAGGGAATAATAAATTATCCTGCTAGGATTGTTTTACAAAGGTAAGAGGTATACATTGTAATAGGAAATTACATTTGTGTGCTTGATTACACCTATTTCAGATTGCTGCGACAAAAATCTATAGCTTTTCAATTAGCAAGAGGGTTCTTTGGACTGCACAAATTTTTCTCAAGATGAGAATCACTCGTGCTAAAGTCAAAACAGTATCAGAAGGCACTAATTTTTCTCAAGAAAGTATCGTTTAATTGTAACCAAAAAGGATCCTTTGGATTAGGAAAAAAAGTGACGTAGTTTTGTAACTGAGGAGATCCTTTAGATTGGAAAAAAGATGTCTTTGACTCCTACCTCCTTTTTTTTCTAATCCATGATTCGGCTACTTTTGGATTAAATTTTCTTAGGTCTTTACTGAAAATGGTTCACAAACAAGTCACTCCATTGAATTTCTAAATTGATAAGATTTTTTCGATAAAGTTGGGAACTTGCGAACTAGACCTCTTTGTTTAGGATAAGGATCTTCTGGAATGTTATAGTCTCTTAATGCCTTCTCCTTTTGAGCCGTTTATTGCACAAGTTGAAGGGTGTACAACTGCATGTCTTGTTTTCTACTTTAAGAAATCTGGTTTAGTTTCACAAGAATCAACTATTAGTATGTACAGCATTTTTGTTCTCTTAGCCATGCAAATTGTTTGTGCAGTTCATCACTCTTGAGCTTTCAGGTTATTACTAGATTCACGGCACACAGTATTGTCCATAACCAAATTACCAAATGAAACTTGTTATTGGAACTGTCGCATGTATTTCTGATTTCAGCTTAACACCAAGGTTAGGTTAATAGCTTAATACCAAGGATAGCTAAAACAGAAAAAGGATTATGGTAGATCCTATGTGTATTTTGTGTGATGAGGAGAATGAATATCATAAACATCTTTTTATAAAATACATATCTTTAATTTCTGTGTGGAATTCTATCCTATATAAACTCCAAATTACTAATGTGCGTGTGGAGGATGTTATTGATCTGTGGTCTTGGAGAAATGATAGTTGTTTACATGCCAAAAAACTAAAGTGGGATGTGTCGATAAGTAGCTTTATTTGGTGTGTGGCACGGGAGAAATACGTGTATTTTTCAAGAAAAAAAAAGAGATTCTTTAGAGCTTTTGAATCAGATTTTTTTCAATTTTTTTTATTTCTGGCTCGGTGACATTTCTCCCAGGTTCAAAAATCTGACATATATTCGAAAGAAGTACAAGAATCCTAGAGTTTCAGATGTTGAAGATGCTAACGATTTGGAGCAGAGAGATATGGCAAAGGTGGCTACAATTGAGATAGCAGCAAATGAAGATCCTTTTACACAAGATGCAACAGAGAGGTCAGCGGCTGTAGAAGATGCTTTACTTGATGATGTTGCTCATGTATCAGTTTTATATACTTCCGGTTTTCTTTTGTTTTTTGGGTATCCATGCACTTGAAATGTAGTACCTAAGACTTTGGAACGGTTTACATCTTTTTGGTGTTGGGGGTGTAGACCTGCATATATTACAACCATGTGCTCTATTGAATGACAGCAGGCTGGAGTTTTCTTGAAACTCCATCCTTTTTCTCAAAAAAAAAAGTATTTCTGAATTCGGGAGGCTAAAATATCTGAAATTAGTACTTGATCCGTATAATGCTTCGAGTCATGATACAATGATAATCAATTCGAGCAAAGAAATGCAAAAAAAAAAATATTGTGAATCATAAAGTAACAGAATAGAAGAACAAAAACAAAGCTACTCACTCCCTATCATCAGTTTCTACCGACAGCGACGGGCCGGCATCCGCAGAAGCATCCTGAAAGGAAGCCATTATAATTATAATCGACATAAAACTCATCTCAACTCCTCGAAACACACAACAAAAGATATGCATTCTCACCTCAAATCCTTCTCTGAGAGCTCTCTCCACCAACTCCTCCTCCGAAAAAACCCTAAGCTCCTCAACCCTAAAAATAAAAACCACACGGCAATCATTACCACCCCCAAAAAAAAAAAGAAAATGAAATCACATCCCAATAAGCTCACTAAGTAGAGGCTTACGAGAGCTCATCGTCGAAATCGGAGGTCGAATCCAGTTCCGCTTCTAAACTCTGAAACCGAAATCAGAAACGAGCACAAGACTAGGGTTTCCAAGGCAACGATAATAAAAGAAAACCAGAAGAAAAGAAGATGAATTGGTTACTTGGAGCTCGTGGAGAAGGGAAATCTTGGAATCGGGGACAGAGGTGATGGCGCTGACGAGGTCGGGGACGTAGATTGGGCCGCCACGAGCGAAGGGGACGTGGCTGCTTTGATCGGCGCGTGGGGACTCCGATGCGCTCTCCTCCATCTTTTTCGTCAAAAATGGCGAACCGCCCCTCCTTTTTTTTCCTTCTCTCCCGGCGTG
The DNA here is from genome assembly GCF_001876935.1 of Asparagus officinalis. Classification (NCBI taxonomy): domain Eukaryota; kingdom Viridiplantae; phylum Streptophyta; class Magnoliopsida; order Asparagales; family Asparagaceae; genus Asparagus; species Asparagus officinalis. The sequence goes on along the minus strand of NC_033797.1, from coordinate 123,598,714 downwards.
TCTAGCCTTTATGTTGGAAATTTGTATTAGCTTTGTATTGTAAAGAGTATTTTACTGTTGCTAAGCACATGTTTCGCTTAAGGGCCTGTTTGGATTTGTAGTGGGTGAAGGGAAGTTAAGGGTTTGTTTGGATTGAGGGGAATGAGGGTGAAGGGAAGTTAGGGGAACTATTCACCTCCATTCATCTTGTTTGGGAACACTTAGGAGGTGAAGTTAATTCACCCTAGTTCCCCTTGGTTTACCCCCTAATAGTATAAAAATTGTTACCCCCAAATTGGGGTGTAACCAAGGAGAAGGGAACTCTCTTCCCTTCTCTTCCCTTCCCTCAGTTTCCCTTAACTTCCCTTCACCCCCCTACAAATCCAAACAGGCCCTAAGGGAAACTGAGTGAAGGGAAGGGAAGGGAATGGAAGAGAGGGGTGAAGGGAAGTTAAGGGAAACTGAGTGAAGGGAAGGGAAGGGAAGGGAGTTCCCTTCCCCTTGGTTACACCCCAATTTGGAGGGTAATAATTTTTATACTATTAGGGAGTGAATCAAGGGGAACTAGGGTGAATTAACTTCACATCCTAAGTGTTCCCAAACAAGGTGAATGAAGGTGAATGGTTCCCCTAACTTCCCTTCACCATCATTCCCCTCAATCCAAACACCCCCCCCCCCCCGCCGCCATCTCCTCCGCCTCCTCATCCGCCGCCTCCTCCGCACCACCGCGGTGAGTTCAATCCCTAGGGTTTTGGTTTGGATGCTTTGGTGCGGCTTTGATGGATCTAAGCTTTGGTTAATGGCTTCGTTGTTATTTTGCTGCAGGTAGACGATGAGATGCTGGTCCAGAACTCAGAATACCCAAGGTCATCAGCTAATGGAAGGTAAAGTTATTTTTTGCTGAAATTTTGATGAAATTTTGATCCAATTTTGACGAAGAGATACATAAATTTTTATGCTATGGAGAGAATAATTTACTGTTAAAAGAGAAAGCAAATACAAGTCTATAATTACTTGTCCAGCGTTAGGTAAACATGCCATTACAGTGAAATGATAATGCATATCTCAACTCCTTTGTAAAACTTGACATGTTGTCATAAAGTTGAGCAGCACTTGATGATTTTCCATATCTCAACTTATTTTCAGTCAGTTGTCAAAAACTTGTTATGAATTTTCTCAATCAGATGATTAGCATGAGACATCTTATCCAGCATTGTTCATTTCTTTGGATGCAGTTTGAGTTATTTCCCAACTTTACATTGTTATATAAGCTGTCTGAGCTATTGGCTCTTAGTCAACTGTACATGTTTTTTTTCATGGAAAAATAGGCATTCTGAATTGTAGATAGCTAAACTTTTTAAAAAGATTGATCGATGAAGGCGTGATCCTGGCGACTGATAATCTTCAATACTAGCTATTTGATTCCCTAGCTATTTGATACCCTAGTTATTTGATCCCGTCGTCGTTTAGTGACATGAACCTCATTTTAGTCCCTGTTAAGTTGCTTTTTGTCTAGAATTCAGCATGGAGACAGCAGGAGTAAAAGTAAATATTCTTGGATTCCAATGAGAAAAAGTTCATTTATCATGTTTTTATATGACGATAATCCGATTTGTTATTTAACTTCTAAAATTCCATCGTTGAATTTTCTTTTATTTTTTCTCTGTTTACATTAATAGGAATCTTTGAAGACAGAGCGTGAGAAGAAACGAGAAATGTATTTTCCAAAGAGGAAATATGCCATCAAAGCATAGAGCAGCATATGGACTTTTTTTTTTTTTTTTGCTATGTTCTTCAGATTTTGTTATGAGACTTGTCTGTCTGCAACTTTTACATTATCGGAATCCTGTAGTTGTTGATCATCTTCGAAATTTCTCTTTTAGGTTTTCTATGCGTGTCTACACTCAAGATAGTGAAATTACTTGCCTGAAGACCATGAAACTGGGTTGTGATACTATGGAATTTCTGAACGTGTCATGTTCTGTATGATGTGCGCGACAACTTTGTCTCTGTTCTGATGAACTTTTTGCCTTTGAGAGGTTGGCCATTGCATTTCGTTCAAGATTAGCTATTTTATTTGTTTTCATATGTAAATAATGGATGTAAATGTATAACTGGCACCTGAATCTTTTGTATTTTGACTATGTCCATGGTATGTATACATGGACCCACTATTGTACAATTACATCTATTGTTATGCAGTATTTGTGCTTATGATGGTTTGAGAATGAACATGGTATGTGCATGTTTGAAAATGAACACATATATGCAAATTTGAAGGGTATCAGGACTATGAACTGAGTTGTATGATTTATGTGCATGTTGAGAGGTGTTCATGTATATGTTATGTACCTTACCAAATTATGTGCGTTTTGATGGCAGTCTTTTGAGCAAATCTAAATGCAAGATATAAGCAAAATACAAAAGGAATTATATTAACTTTTTGTAAAATTAGGTGATAAATTAGAATTGCATGGAAGACATATAATTAAGCAAATTCATTTGCATAGAATTACAGTAAAGATACATTGTGTATATCAACATTATCATGTACCCTCTACACTTACACTTACATCTCCGTATCCAACACGTTTACAATTAAGATAACTAAATACAATTATCCCTAGTACAACAACCAACCACACATACAAACTCTTCTTCCTCTTTTCAATTTCAAGAAGACCCTCCAACTTTGCAATTTCATTCTTCAAATTTAAGATACTCTCTAAACAATTAGCAGCTTCAAATTGATTTAGCTCCATCTCTTCATTCTTCAAATTGATTTAGCTCCATCTCTTATTTCAACTTGCTAACTTCACTATGAGACACCCTTTACTCTCTTTCATCCTATCAACTTATCTTTTATAGCCAAACTATTTCTTATGTTCAACAGTTCATCTCTAAGAAGTGGGAATAATTGAGAAGCCAAGCTACACAATGGAGGATGAAACTACTCCAATATATCACAGCCACCATTCTACAACAAAGGAGCAAAGTGCAACTATCAATTATAATTTTTTTTAAAATTAAAATAAAATACAATAAACAAACTCAAAAAAAATTACCATATAATGTGGTTCATCTATAGGAATTCCTCCTAGGATTTTCATCAGTCGTTGATGTATAATACTTGCACTGTTATTTTAAGATTGATTAATATTAATATTATTATATTATTTTTAATATTTTATATTAAAATAATCTTAAAATTTAATATTATTTTATATTATAACTATTATTTATTTAATCATTTGATGTTATATCAAGTTAAACTTGAATTTAATTGAGCTATAAATATAATATTATAAAAAGATGTCATACTAAAATTATCCCACTCAAATTGTCCCATTACCCCATTTTACCCCCACTTTATCCCACTCAATTATCCCATTGGGTAAAATTACCACATTGGAACAATTTACCCCAAATTACACCAACGAATAACCCCCCCTTAGGGGGTGAACCAAATGGAACTAGGGTGAATAACTTCACCTTCTAAATGTTCCCAAACAATGTGAATGGTTCTCCTAACTTCCCTTCACCCTTATTCCCCTCAATCCAAACAAGCCCTAAATGATTCAAATAATTAACAAATAGTTCGCTAATTGTTTAAATTACTATTCAGTCATATTTGATTCGGTAGTTCATTTAACACTAAACAAATATTTTTTAGTATTCGAGTTTGCTAACGATTAGAATTTGACCAGATGTATATTTGATCTGTTTGTCTATTAAATATGTTGGAAAGTAGGCAGACTAATATGCACTTAAAGCAAAATTTTTGACCGCCTACATCCTAAGATCCATACGTAGAAGAAGATCCAAGATAAAAAAAATTACCTGAAGCGTGTAGATAAATAACGAAGACTTGCGTACTTGTTGAGATGTTGCGCGGCAATTGAAGCGACGCCTCTACTAGTTTCCACACGAACTTGTTGGGACTCCGCACGTCAGTGTGCTAGCACTTTGAAGACGGTGGCCTTTGGAGTTTCTCTCTCTCCCTCACGATTTCAGAAGCACGGTGGGATGATCAAAAAGGTCCATCACATGCCCCCTTTTATAGGGCTGTGAGGTAGTTTCTCAAACCGTAAAGAGATCGGGATTCCAATCAGACGGTTTCTCAAAATATAATTTGTTCAAATGAAATTATATCTTTAAACCGTGATTGATCATATCAATTTGATTGCTAGGAGATAGGTTCATTGAACTTGGTCAGTATTTCTTTCAAATGTGATTAATCAAATCAATCATTATCCAATTACCCGATAGGCTCACAACTAATCATATCTCTATATGACTAAATTTATGCGGGCTTTCTTAAAAATGTTCCAACATGTTCTTGTGTGCGACCCAATATGTTTACACGATGTTGGCAGTGAGCCAAAAATACTTTTTCGGCCCACAAGTCATAAGCGGACCCTAGCAGGACATTATGACTACCCAAATCATGTAAAGGTCATCTCAGACGAAAACTAGTCCACAATGGACATATGCCGGTCTCTTCATCACTAAATATCTTGATTGAACTCAAGGCGGGAAGCGTGTCAACCTTATATAGTTCAACCTTTAATTTCTCGCACCTGAAGTTAGACTGACTTCTTAATAGTTGACTCTCAACTAATTAGGCATGGCCATGCACTTTCTCAGTCTATCTTCTTCGAGGGGCCCAGAGATATCATACTCTCATTTATATGAGAGGGACAAATTCCATCTTGACCATTCACATCCCTCTGCATGATTCATCACATACCCGATTGATACATTTAACATTATCCGTTTAGGGAAAACGTTTGGTAACATCAAAGTATACAATCCTCATGTAGGAAACCGTGATAATCTCAGGTCAAAAGACCTAACATAACCATTGTATGAAACCTATTGATGACATATATAATCCATGCAATGTTTCATAGCAGGTCAGTTCAGTATCATGTTCACCAACATATACCCATGTGATTGACTTGATATCTCATATCCATGATCCGTAAAACATGATCATTATTCAATCCACATGCTGCATATAAAATCATTAGTGTCCCAACCAATGACAAAAGACAAGGACTATTTAGAATAACATCATAATCTAATTACAGAGTTTCACGTTCAAGTCACATACTTAATGATCCATAATAAGTGATTTATTCAAGGGACCGAATAATAAATTATTCATAGAAGTTGCATAAACATAAATTAAACACAATCATCTCTATGATTGGTCTCTAGGGCATATCATACTAACAAAATATTCGTTTAAAATTGATCATAAGTTATTATTTGTATTATTGCATATATGATGTTGTATTTTTAACCCACTTACCATTTCTACTTAAGTTTTATATACCAATTTTAAGACTTAAATAATCTTAAATCTGTTTTCTAATTAAATTTTGATTTAAATATGTACACATCATATATTATAAAGGAATAATATATCACCTCATTGACAAGTTTCTAGACTTGAAGTTTGAAGATGACACTGAGCTTTTACCTCAAGTTAAAGAGCTTGAAAAGCTTGTTATGAAGCTAAACGATGAAAAAATCAGTCTTTGTCAAACCTTCATCTCTAGTGCAATTGTCAACAAGCTTCCTCCATCTTGGATATCATTCTCCACTGATATGCGAAGAAGGAAAAGACAAGTAACTCTGTCTGATTTGAAGAGGTTCATTCGGATCGAGGACGAGACTCGGACTCGCACGAAGACTGAGCTCCTTACTAAGCAGAAGGCGTCTGCTAACATGGTGTCTGCTAACTCTGAAAAGGGTAATTATTCATCTTTCAAGAAGAAGAAGTCTTTTAACAGAAAGAAGAACTAGAATTTGAAGAACCTGAACGTTCAGAAGAAGGAGTTCAAGAAGAGTGGCAAATGCTTCAATTGTGAAAAACAATGACATTTTGCTAACGACTACAAAACACAAAAGAAAGAAACTACACACAATGTTAATCAAGTTGATGATTGTGTGGCTATGCTCTTTCAGGTAACAACTCCTAATAACATCTCTGGTTGGTGATTAGATACAAGTGCTACTTGTCATGTCTGCTCCAATAGAGATCTATTCTCTTTTTATGTTGCTGCCAAAGAGAACATATCAATGACTGATCGTTCAGTGGTTCCTGTTCTTGGAACTGGGACTGTGGTGCTGACTCTTTCTTCAGGGAAGACTCTCACATTGAAGAATGTGAAACATGTTTCCTCAATTATCAAAAGCTTAGTCTCTGGAAGCCTGCTATGTGATGTAGGTATGAGGCTGGATTTCCCAGGAGGTAAGGCTGTATTATCCTTTAAGAAAATGTATTTTGGCAATGCATATCGTACTGATGGCATGTATAAGATTAGTACTATTACACCCAACTTAGTTATAAATAAAGTATCCTCTTCTGCTTACTCCACTGCATTATGGCATAATAGGTTAGGACATGTAAATTATAGAAAACCGTCTAGCATGGAGAAGTTAGGATTACTTTCAAAATGTGGGGGTAACAAACTTGAGAAGTGTGAAGTTTGCGCGCAAGCAAAGCTGACGAGGAAGCCATTTTCAAGTGTCGCGAGGAGCACCAACCTGATGGATCTGATTCATTCAGATACTTGTGACTTCAAGAGCTTCGTCACTCATAGTGGCAATAAGTACTTCATCACATTCATTGACGACCATTCTCGCTTCTGCCATGTTTACCTGTTGAAATCTAAAGATGAAGCCTTTAACAAGTTTGTCAAGTTTCAGACTCGAGTGGAGAAGCAGCTTGGACTGCAGGTGAAAAATCTCAGAAGCGATAGAGGAGGAGAGTACCGTTCTAAGGAATCGGAGGCATACTTCAAGGAGCATGAAATCATTGCTGAAACTACCGCTCCGTATTTCCCACAATCGAATAGGATTGCAGAAAGAAAGAATCGCACATTGACCGAGATGGTAAATTCGATGCTAATCACATCTGGTCTTCCTACCTGCTATTGGGGAGAGGCTTTGCTGGTGGCAAACTGGATTCTGAATAGAGTATCCTACTCCAAAACTGATAATACTCCTTATCAGTTATGGTTGGGATATCCAGATTCTTTGGATAGTCTCAAAGTGTGGGGGTGTCTCGCATACGTTTGAATTCCAGATATCAGAAGACCTAAGCTCGGGCCAAAGGCAAATAGATATGTGTTTCTTGGCTTTGCTGGGCTCGGGCCAAAGGCAAATAGATATGTGTTTCTTGGCTTTGCTGGAGATAGCAATGCGTGCAGGTTCCTGGACCTTGGAACCAACTCCATCTGGCTTTGCTGGAGATAGCAATGCGTGCAGGTTCCTGGACCTTGGAACCAACTCCATCATTGAAGCTCGATATGCAGAACTCTTTGAGGATAAGTTTATCAAACATAAAGGCTTATTGCTCAAAGATGTAGCGGAGAATGCTAGTACATCAGATGCACAAGAGGAGTCAGTCAATGATGAAGGAGTTATCGAACCATCTTCCAAGCGCGTCAGAAGACAGAAAGATTTTAGAGATGACTTCATCACCTATAATGTCAAAGGAGATCCACAGACTTTTTAAGAAGCAATACAGTCAACAGACGTTCTTCTGTGGAAAGAAGCTATAGATGATAAGATGGATTCATTGATCCAAAATCACACTTGGGAGCTAGTGGATGTACCTGAAGGTGCAAGGCCTATCAGTTATAAGTGGATCTTCAAGAAGAAGCTTCGTCCTGATGGTACTATTGAAAAGTACAAAGCAAGACTGGTGGCGAAAGGATTCTCTCAAAAAAAGTATAGATTTATTTGATATCTATGCACCGGTTTGCAAGATCACTACCATCAGAGTGCTTATCACATGAGCGGCAATTAACAGGTTTGTCATATATCAGATGGATGTGAAGACTACCTTTCTCAATGGAGATCTTACAGAAGAGATCTACATGGAGAAACCAGAAGGACTTGATGCTACAGCTGGTAAGGTTTGTAAACTTGTTAAGTCTTTATATGGACTTAAGCAGGCACCAAAACTCTGGCATGAGAAGTTTGATGGGGTTGTTCGCAATAATGGGTATTAAGTCAGTGAATCTGGCAAGTGCCTATACATCAATGTCGCTGAAGGAAAGGTGGTGGTCATCTGCCTCTACGTGGATGATATGCTAATAATTGGGAGTAATTTGGAGATAGTAATATCTACTAAGAAATTTCTTTCAGTACAGTTCTGCATGAAAGACCTTGAAACTACGGACGTAATTCTCATAATCAAAATCATATACTCTGAAGAGGGTATTGGATTGTCTCAATCGTATTATGTCAAGAGCATACTAAGGAAGTACAACGACTTGCCAGAACTATCAGTGCCATACGATTATAACAAGAAGCTTCGACCGAACACTGGAAGACCAGTAGAGCAGCTAAGGTACTCAAAGATTATTGGAAGTATTATGTACGCGATGAGCTGCACAATGCCAGATATAGTATTCGCTGTAGGAATGCTTAGTAGGTTCACAAGTAATCCCAGAAAGCTTCATTAGGATGTTGTCCAGAGATTGATGATATACTAAAAAGAAACTACTGGTCTGTGTTGGCCTTCTTGTTTTGATGATGATTAACAAACAATTTATCACTAATGTTGTTTGTCTAGTATTTGTGTTTTCGTATTTGTTGTAGACAAACAACATCGTTGGAGGATGGATGGATTGTGCTTCAACGATGATATCCAAAGGAGGTTGGCGGAATGTCGGATTGAAGCCTATACAATTCAAGTTAAATATCAAGTTCAAGCTTCATCCGCAACGTGTACCAAGTTGAGCTACAATAAAGATCAAGATCAAGCTTGGGTAACTTAGCTTAGGTTTTATATTATGTGTGTTAAGTACCTTAAGCTCAATATCATATACACACACGTATTTGGTTTCTATGTATATATATAGTTATATACATACATGCATGGTTTTGGGTTTTTCATGTTTTGAATACTTTTGCAAAATAATGAGATTTCACAATTGAGAAATGCAAATTGGAAAATTCTTTTTGTAACATGTTCAAAATATCATTTGCAAACATTTCTCAAAGTTTCATCAAGTTTGGAATTGATTTGTTATGTTTAAAGGAATTTACAAATTCACGTTTTCGTTCGTGCACATGTTCGTGCATGTTTTACAATACTGATGGTTTTTCACAAATGAGAAGTGATATTTGCAAAATTCTTTCTCTGACATGTTTATCTACATATTTAGAAACTTCCCACAAAATTTTACTATTTTTGGAGTTGATTTACTGTGCCTAATTGATTTTACAAAATCGTTTATCACAGCAGATTTTCAGAAACTGTATTTTTGTGTTCAAACATTTATTTATCTCAACGGGGAAAAGATTTTTCAGAAATTCTTTCTCTGACATGTTAATCTACATGTCTAGAACATTCCCACAAAATTTCATAATTTTTGGAGTTCATTTACTATTTTAAATTGATTTTACAAAACAGCTGCGCACTGCTACAGTAACTCCGATCGACCGGACCGGTCGACCGGAAATGTCTCTGGAGCTTTTTTCTAAGAAGTTTTTAAACAAGTTTTAAACAAGGGTTTAAGTGTGTTTAAGGGTTTGTTTTTGTTTGTGAAGAAGTTTTCACAAGTGGAGGAGATCATCTTCTTGTTTGGGCTCCAATCTCCATCTCTCCATCTTGTCTTCCATTGAGAAGTTTTCTAAACTCTACTCTAGCTTTCATTTGTTATTTGTTAATTATCAATTCTATTAAAGCTAGTTTTATATTGAGTTTAGATTTGATTTCACTCATTGTTACACACACCCACTTTGAGCTTATTGTATTTGCATTCATAATATATTAGGGTTGTGAGAGTTGTAGCATTGAGTGTGAGCTTTTATTGTGTTCTCATCCATATTAGAGAACAATTTATATTTGTTACATTGTGAGATTGTTAGGTTTTCGGTGAGCTAGAAACCGAGTGTGGTGTGAAAGTTTTCGGTGAACTAGAAAACCGATTGTGAGGAGTGACGTTGATCGGTGAGCGTTGAAAATCGATACTGTGAGGTGTAAACGTTGTTCGGGTGAACGTAGAAAACCCGGTTGTGATAGTGGAATTCTCCCCGGGAGTGGGGAGCGGAGACGTAGGACGGAAGGTCCGAACTCCGTGATCATATCGTGTGTTTGTGATTGCATTGGCGTTCTTATTCTTGTTTTCATATCTTATATCGCCTTTGTGTATTGCTCATCATATTACCCTATCACTTGTGTAGATTGTTTATTTTACCCTTGTGTTGTTTATATATCCTTGCATATATACATATTCATCATATAGGATATATCTCTTTGTTGTTCATATTACTTATCCTAGCTCATATAAATTGTTGTATTTCATACTTGCTAGGATAACTTGTTAATAAGTTTTAATTGGTATTTAATCGGATTAGATTAGCATAAGACCCTAATCACCCCCCCTCTAGGGTCTAACAGTCTGGGCCTATTCTACACTGGATATCCGGGTATAATCGAAGGCTATTCAGATGCGAGCTGGTGCTCAAAACCAGATGAGTGCAGGTCTATTGGAGGTTTTGTCTTCACCATGGGTGGAGCTGTCGTCTCGTGGAAGTCTAAGAAGCAGACCATGATTGCATAGTCATCGATGGAATCTGAATTCTTCGCACTCTGTGCTGCAGGAGATGAAACTGAATGGCTCAGTTGTTTTCTTCGAGACCTTCCATTAACGGAATTGTAAGGCGCAATTACTATCTATTGTGATAATCAAGCGACGAGTGTTGTGACAGCGAACTCATTATTCAATGGAAAGAAGCGGACCATTCGTCTGAAGCATGACTATTTAAGAGAGCTCATTTGTCAAGGAGTCATCTCTGTGATTGACGTTCGATCTTCAGAAATGTGGCTGACCCTTTGACTATGGGTCTGAAAAAGGACATAGCCGAATGGACGTCTGCTGGAATGGGTCTCAAAGTTTTGTAAGTCTTACAAATACTTACCATGTTTATTAAATTATTAGTTTAAAGCTTATGCTACTAATAATAAGATAATTGGTTCAAAAGTCAAGTAAGATTTGTAAAAGTTGGTAGTCTTACAAATGCTTATCATTTACATCAAGTTATTAGTTCAAAGCTTATGCTACTAATGACAAGATAAATGATTCAAAAGTTAAGTAAGATTTACAAAGGGAGGGTTCACATTTTCTTGGATTAGTCGGTGTCTAAGACAAGGTTTGGGGGTTGCGTAACGCGCTCCATAAGGAACGAGGTACTTAATTGATCTTTGATCAACCTCTAATACTATCCTTACCTAGCTGAACTTCCCGAGTAAAACTTTAATCTTTTCACCTAAAATCCTATCATGTAAAGGGGATGACTGTTAAGCCTTAATGAGTCCAAAGCATTTCGGATGTGGGGTGTTAGATAGGAAACATACATAAATGACTCACCTAGAATCCTATCATGAGAGAGGATGACTCTTAAGCCTTAATAAGCTCAAAGCATTTCGGATGAGAGATGTTTGATAGGAAACAAGCCTAAAGAACTCACCTATGCATGGATGGAGATTTGGCCATCTCCTATGATGTCTTGTGGAAAGATACGAGCCCTAGCAGAAACCAGGACATGCACAGGGTCATAAATGTGCAAAGGCAAAGGTAAAGGTAAAGATAAAGGCAAGTACGGCTCAAAGTGAAAGCTACCATAGATAAGTTTGATCTTGTGTGATCGATGGATTTTTAGACATGTGCTGGTTTAAGTCTCTGCGACACCATGCATTTATCTTTTATTCAGTTGGTCTAAAGGGGATTCAAGTCCTTGCGACATCTTCCTTATGCACAACGAGTGAAACGATGGTACCATTACACGACACTAGTTTTTAAAAAAATTGTGAGGGATTGTTGAATATTTTTCCTCACATGGGCTGCTGCAGTAGCCCATGTTTTCTTTATTTTTTCAAAAGTGATGGGCCCACCCGAAGAAAATTTTGGATATTGAGCCAACATGCATAGTAAAATATATTATTTTATTAGTGCATAGTATTTTCTTAAATACTATAAATAGACCTCAAATCCTTAAGAAAATTTTATTCCAAAAACAACAATCAATATATACAGATATATATGTTGTAGAATAGCTAGTGCTCGTAGGAACAAATCAATATATACAGATATATATGTTGTAGAATAGCTAGTGCTCGTAGGAACAATGCCTAGACCGAGAAGGTCTTATAGATCGAGGTGTAGAATAGCTAGTGCTCGTAGGAACAATGCCTAGACCGAGAAGGTCTTATAGATCGAGGAGATCTTTGCCTGATAGATCAAGGAGATCTTTGCCGTATAGATCGAGGAGATCTTGACAATACTAGGGTCGATGCACACCAGAGTACTGGACTGCTGTTTCTGAAAGCAATTTGGCATTGGGATCCTTACACCGGAGTAGGCCAAATAATGCTTTAAGCATAGCGTTTTACAAACACACAGCAGCTAAGTTGAATAATTTTAAATTACTGCACTTTAGTTTTCTGTTTAGTTTTTGCTGTTATATATCTGTATTATTCCAGATTCACAAAACACCAACTATTTGCAGAATGTCTAAATATTTGAGGGACTAATTTCGAGATTGTCCACAAATTTTGTAGTATCAAACTCACACCAACGAAAATAGTAAGCAAATAATGGCTAAAAACTGATACAAGCTCTCTAGTTCTCTGGCAAATCAGACCAAAAAAGCTTTATTTTTCACCTGACTTTAAATTACACACAAATTATAGCTCACTAAACAAATAATAGCTCAAGTAGACTATCATTAAAGAATAACATCAAATGAACTCCCAAAGGATCAAAAGATGAAGAATCACAAGGGACGGGAAAAAAGATCTATCCAATCTTGGACTATTCAAACAACAATTTCATCTGAGATTGGTTAGATCAACAATTAAATGCGCTATCATTAACTAAAAATCTTCATGATCAGCAAATTACAACAAAACCTAACATTCAAATGGTGAAAACTACATAACTTGGGACCTAATTGGAACAATCAAATCAAAAGCAAACTCTAGCCAAGAAAATTCCTGCAAAAACTTAATCAATTAGTAAAGAAATCGAGAAAATAAGCTTACTATTCAGGATTCATGATGATGAATCTTTGATCGAGAGACCGCTGTTCGAAACTTTCACCCGATTGTTCTCATATGATAGTTAGGGCTCGTTTGGTGTGAGATTAAAGAAATCAGGTTAGAGTGTAACATGGTAATTAATTATTACCCTAGAAATATTAGCGGGGAAACATTCCTACGTTTGGTATAACCTTTCAAGAAGGATAAATTTTCACCTCACACGGATCTCTTTCATTCTCAACACAAAATATTCAAAATAAATTACGGAAACAACCTCAAAATTCATAACATACAAATAATACTAAAATTTCAATCCTTACAAACAATCACCTAAAATTTTTGCGATTTGCAGAAAACACACTGAAATTTTTAAAAAAAGATCTGAAAATTAAAAATTTATGAAAAAAGCCTAAAATTTTTGAACTGGATATAGTACATAGAAAATTTAAGGACTACAAATGGCTCTTTGAAATTTATAGAAAACACCCTAATACTTTTGAAAATTGCAAAAAACACCCTTAAATTCAAAAATATAGAAAACATGAAAATTTCAAAACTACATATAGTAAATTGAGAACCTATTATAAGCCCCTTGAAAATTTTAGGATTCCTTCAATTCAGTCAATGATTGACCCGAAGGGGTATGGGGGGTAAAACTTCATTTAATTTTGAGATGAGAACGCACATTTCTCTCTATAAGAACAGTGTGTTCTGGAGAGAGAAGAGATGACATTATTGGGGTTTTGAATAAGATGATCAAAACTTTCAAAAGTTACAAAAAACACCTTTGAAACCTAAAATTTTTTTAAAAAAAATACCATGAGAATTTCAAACATATAACCAGTATACTAAAAATGTAGAAATTACAAGCGCCCGCCTAAAAAATAACTTTGTAAAAACACCCTATATTTTCAAAAATTACTAAACACCACCCTAAAAATTGAAATTATAAATTGTTATCTTTTCAGGGTGTTTCTTGTAAATGTTAAAAAATTGAAGGATGTTTTTACAACTTTTAATGTCTTAAGTGATTTTTCCAAAATCCAAAATTGTCAAGGGGGTATTTGTAATCCTAGATTTTCAATAACTATTTGTAGGTTAAAAAGTTGTATGGAGTTTCGGGAAAATTTTGCATTTTTAGGGTTTCTTTCTAACTTTTTTGAAGTTTTAGGGTGTTTTTTACAAATCAAAAACATACAGGGGGTTATTTATAATTCTTAGATTTTTCAGGTGCTGTTTTTGGTTTAATGATTTCAGGCTCTTTTTACAAATTTTGAATTTTTGAAGGTGTTTTCATAAGTTTTAAAAGTTTTAGGGTGTTTTATGTAAGTTAGAAAACTTTTAGGGGCTATTTGTAATTTCAATATTTTTATTGTATTATTTGTAGGTTTGAAATATTCACATAGTTTACTATAAACTTTAAAAAATTTGAGGGTGTTTATTACAAATTTGAAAGTTTAGGGTATTTTTACAAATTTGAAAGTTTAGGGTATTTTTACAAATTTTAAAATTTTCAAGAAGCTATTTGTAATACTAGATTTTCTATTTACTATTTGTAGGTTAAAAATTTTCAGAGAGTGTCTAACAAAATCTGCATTTTAAGGGTTATTTTAAAACTTTTGAAAGTTTTTGTGCGTTTTTTCAAATAAAAAATTTACAGGGGCTATTTATAATTCTTTGATTTTCAGTATGCTATTTTTGTTTTGACGTTTTTAGGAACTTTTTACAAATTTTGTATTTTTAAGGGTATTTTTTGTAAGCTTTTAAAGTTTTAGGTGTTTTATGCAAATACTAAAACTTTAGGAGGCTATTTGCAATTTCAAGATTTGTGTACTATTTGTAACTTTGAAATATTCACAGGGTTTATTGTAAATTTTAAAATTTTGAGGGTGTTTAATACAATTTTAAAAGGTTAGGGTGTTTTTTACAAATTTTAAAATTTTCAAGAGGTTGTTTGTAATCAACAGATTTCCAGTGTTCTATTCCATGTTTGAAATTTTCAAGCTTTTTCTGTAAATTTTAAATTTTTGAGTTGTGTTTTGCCAAATTTAAAATTTTTAGGGTATTATTACAAATTTAAAACTTTTCCGAAGGCTGCTTGTTATTCTTAGATTTTTCAATTTATTATTTGTTGTTTAAAATTTTCAACTTCTTCCTAAATTTAGAATTTTTATAGTGTTTTTTGAAGGTTTTAAAGTTTAGGTTGTTTTTTGCAAATTCTAAAACTTTTTATCGATTGTTTGTATTTCTGTGATTTGCATTGTTATGTTTTAGATTTAAAATTCTCAGTTTCTATTTTTTACTTTGATTTTTGAGGTTCTTTTTATAAGTTCTAAAATTTTATGTTGTTTTCTATAAATTCAAAAAAAATATGAGGGTGCTTTGTGTAAGGTTTGAAATTCTCAATGTTATTTGTACGTTTTGAATTTTTAGAATGTTTTTACAATTTTTAAAATTTTTGAGAGATTTTTGTAGTTATGAAATTATTGGAGGGTTGTTTGCAATTTTCTATTTTTACGAGGGATGTTTGTAATTTTTTTATTTAAAGGTTTTTTGGTAAGTTTTGAATTTTTTTTTTGGGCGTTATTTATAATTGCACATTTGGAACAAAGAAACCATAAGGAAAAAATCTGAGGAAAATATTCTAATGAAAGAGAGAGGAGAATGATGTTAGGGTTTTGCTTTAAATAGATGTGATGGTGTTTCAGTGATGAGAGGATGCAAATCGGAGCCGCCAGCAGGCGGACAATTTCGAGAACATTGAGAGGAAGACATGAATAAAAGGTAGAGAAAGCAATGAAGGCAGGAAAAAGAAAGAGGGAAG
>NC_033797.1:123522954-123581842 GCF_001876935.1 Asparagus officinalis | reverse complement strand
GACGGAAAAACAGACTCGAAAAGTCGGCAAAAACACCGCCCGCGGGGCTCGGCCTTAGCCCGGCCACCTTGAGGTGCTCGGTGGCCGAGCCACCTCGGGGTGGCCTCGCGCCCGAGGCCACCTCGGGTGGCTCGGTTGGCCGAGCCACCTCGGGGGTCGGCCATAGCCGAGCCACCTCAAGGTGGCTAGGCCACGGTGCCGCCACGCCCGAGGTGGCCGACAGTGGCCCGAGGTGGCCGACAGTGGACCAGAGGTGGCCGACATTCCCTTTTTGCAGCCACTGTCCTGAGAGGCCTATAAATAGGCCTAGAGATGTTCATTGTTCCAGAGTCGAACTTTCAAGAGGGCCGCAACACTTGCCGGATGAAGAGTGAACTCGGAGCTTGAAGACCAGAGACTTGCAGCTATTCAGATCTGATCGCTCGCGACCATCCACGCAGAAAAGGTAGGATCTCGAGAGGAAAAAGCAACCAGATCTGAGATCTTAACACGAGACTACACTCCAGACTAAGCTTGGCTTAGATCTCGAGATCTGAGCGATTATTCCTTGCGTGGATTAATCCCTCCCGGCTATTATTTCCCTTCGTGGAATAAAGCCCGCATAATCGTGTAGATGCCGATCGATCTAGATCGCGGTGTGTCCACGGATAACCCCTCAGGTTGCAAAGAACCCACACAAGCAAGCAACCGCGCAAAACAGGAGCTTGCGATTTTGTTCACAAGAGCGAAAGTTGTAATTTTATTTTTTTCTTTTGATTTAGTTGTAACCCGGATCTATAAAGACCGGATCTTTGTAACCCAAGATGACGTTTAATTTCAATTGAAAAAGATAACAGTTTTCCACGCGAACATGTACGCTTATATATATAACTAAATATACATAGAAACCAAAACTTAAACCTTATGTGTGTTGTGTGTGTGTGTGTGTGTGTGTGTGTATATATATATATATATATATATATATATATATATATATATATATATATACATACACACACAAAAAAACCAATAAAATGTGTGTGCAAATTATATTGAGGTTAAAGTACCAACACACATAATATAATACCTAAACTAAATGTTATCCAAGCAAGTTTGATCTTCAATATGCTTGACTTGGTACACTTGCGGATGAAGCTTGAACTTGAATCTTTAACATTGAATTGCGTAAGCTTCACTCCATAATTTCACCAATCTCCATTGGATATGATCGTGAATGTGTAATTCCATCCATCCTCTAACTCGTTGTTTGTCTACAATAAATAAGAAAACACAAATACTAGACAAACAACATTAGTTGTAAATTATTTGTTAAACATCATCAAAACAAAGAGGCCAACAATCTCCCCCTTTTTGATGATAACAAATAATTTACAAAAAGGATATATGCAGGAAAAGAAACTAATATATAAAGTAAAATATATCATGCATATAAACAAGAAAGACTATGCTCATAATATTTCTCCCCCTTTGACAACATCAAAAAGGGGAAACCAACAAGAAAAAAGAGAGCGAAAGCTCCCCCTATCAATATGCATGGGTGAGTAAAAAAAATATAAGGATTGCTCCCCCTATCAAAATGCCATATGGAGTATATGAAGTAAAGACCAAGGCAAAACATGTGAGCAAGCATAGATAGAAAATTTGCTAAATATTACACACATACAAGAGGATAATGAGGACACATATAGATATATTATTTATGAAAGAAGTATCTCATTACACAATTATAAAAACATAGTGTAAAAATAGATTTATGAAATCAAAAGAAGAGGAACATGAGAATCATGCAAAAAGTTTTCAAATGAAAACAAATTAACCAAATAAAATCATAAATCAAATTTTAAACCCAAAAGTGACGTTTGATCAATAAAGAAAATTTTCTTTGTAAAACTTGATCAAACCACATAAAGAATACATTATAAAGCATATTTGAAATTTGAATCATCTATTTGTGCTTATATAATGAATTCAAAGCAATAAATCAAAACAAAATTTTTAACAAAATACAAGAGAGGCAACAATATATCAAGCTCTTAAGCTTGTTCCAACCTATATAAGGACTTTAGCATCCGGTAAACAAGATTTGGAAATAAACATTCAATAAACCCGAAGGGTTATATAAATGCAAACCTCTCAACAAAATCAAAGTTAATAAAAAGAAAACAAAACAATTAATCAAAGAAAGATTGTTTTCATATTCAAAGATTTCAAAGCGCATTTTCTAAAACCAAGACAAGAAAAATAAAAAGTAATAAAATTCTTGGTTTTAAAAATTTTGGCACCCAAGCATTCGTGGTACTGGATTGGTTAGGGACATGACCCCTATCATTTAAGCTCAAAGCCCTAGGGTTATGAACCCTCTTGGGCGTATGTAGTACACTAACACGGTCAAAGCAATAATCACTCAAATGACCCTTCCGATTGTAATATGTGCAATAAAAGAGATCCATTTGTTTGTGTGGACCATTAGCTCGTGCACGGGAACCATTTGCAAACAAAGATTGTCTTTTAGAAATATTTTACAAATGGGAAACATTCTTAAACAATGGTCTATTTAGAACATATTGCAACTTAGAAGCTTTTTGCATATCATAAAAAAATTTTACAAAATATCCAAACCTACCACAAACATCACATTTAAAAATATATGGTCTACTAGAAGCATTTGGCACATGAGATTTCTTTTTCAAATCAAAACAATATTCGGCCAAATGACCAAAACGACCACAATGATCACACTTGAACACACTAGCAAGCTTATGATGAACTTTGTGAGAATGAGCATGTGAATGTGTAAGTGTACAAGATGAAGAAGCTACATGAGATGCACAAGGAGCATTAGATTCTTATGTTTGTGTGCATCATAACAAAACTTAGCTAAATGACCTTGACAGCCGCAAATAGAACACTTATAAGTTTTGCTATACATGTGTGCATAATGAGTGGATGATTTTTACTTAGTCTTGGCACACATATTCATAAGCTTCTTATGATTATTAATGCATATTTTCAAAGTTGAATCTAAAGATGAAATGCGATTATTCATAAGATTCAAATCTTCATTATTAGGCACATATGTATTTTTATTAGAAGTAGAACATAAATAGTCATTTATAAAAGAAGCAGTATTATTTTTTATATTCTCTACTTCTAACATGGCATTATCTTTTTCATTCGACAAGCTAGTTATAGATGTGGTTAATTTTTTATTTTTCAAAATTAACATGTCATTGTTTTCTTTAAGCATGGTATTTTCTTTTGCAATGACATTTAATTTTAACACTAGCTCCTCATGATCGGATTCTAAATTATCATGCTTGTTTTTTAAATCAATAAAATCATTTTGCAATTTCTTGTAGGCATGCAATAATCTCTTAGATGCACAAGCGAGTTTATCACTAGATAAATCATTATCGCGTTCGGAACCACATACCACACTAGGGCTATCGCCTAGTGGCCGTGTGCATGATGAAGCTCAAATATCGCTTGAGGAAGAATCCGCCAGAATCCTTTGGATCTCCTCCAAGTTACCATGATGTGCTTCTATGAATATCCATAATTTGTAAGCACTATCAAAATGAGCAAGCTTGTTAGAAATAGAAGAATCAAGTGCATTAAGCATATATTCTAACACAATCTTATTCATAGTAAACAATCTTTTATCATTTTTACTCCACTTGGATTTCTCCATAGTGGGTACAATGTAAGCATTATTAATAATTCCCCATAAATTAATATTTTTAGATTGCACAAATAGTTTAAATCTAGAAGCCCATTGTGCATAGGGAAAATTAATGTATTAAGGAGCAACATTTGATTCATAACCTAACAAAGGTGCACAATTCATGTCCATGATAAATATATATATGTTCAAGCAAGACAAATGAAATCAAAACAATATTAGAAAAAAAATATTACTTGAATCTTTAACTCAAAGCGATTAGACCTTAAATCAAAGAGCACCAAGCTCTGATACCAATTGTTAGACCCTAAAGGGGGGTGATTAGGGTGTTATGCTAATCTAATCTGATTTTATGCTAATTAAAACTAATCAATAAGTTATCCTAACAAGTACAAAATACAATAAGATATGTGAGCTAGGATAAGTGATATATACAAGGGTAAATAAAATAAACAAGATAGTGGATGATATAAATAATGAGCAATGGACAATGGCGACAGGAAATATAAACATAAAAGAAGTGAGCCAAAGCAAACTCAAACACACGATATGATCACGGAGTTCGGACCTTCCGTCCTACGTCTCCGTTCCCCACTCCCGGGGAGAAATCCACTATCACAATCGGATTTTCTATATTCACTCGAATAACGTTTACACCTCACACTCAGTTTTCTAGATAACCGAAAACTTTATAATCAACACTCTTGCAATCTCACTCTACCTCCTCTAAAGTGTTGGACCTAGATGTGTCTCCTTCAAGTGCTCGGATACATCCTCTCTCTAGGTTCGTCAACCGACACCACTCCTCTTGGGACGATCCCCGACTTACACCACACACTTCTCTCGGTGTCTAGGTTCGTCAACCGACACCACTCCTCTTGGGACGATCCCCGACTTACACCACACACTTCTCTCGGTGTACAAGTGTATTACAAAGTGAATCTCACAATTAAGCACGAATACAATAATAGTTGTTCTCTATAATAGATGAGAACTCAATTAAGCTCACTCTCAATTATTACAACTCTCCACAACCTAATTATACATTGTATGCAAATACAATAAACTCAATGGTTGTGTGTGTAAGCAATGAGAAAAACAATCAACTAAACTCAATTAAATTCTAGCACATAGAAATTATGAACAAAACAATAAATAGCTAGAAATGGAGATTAGAAATTCTTCTCTATAAAACAAGATGGAGATGTGGATTAAAATGAGGCTCAATCAATGTAGATGATCTTCTCCACTTGTAAAACAATTTTCACAAACCAAAAAAACTTTAAACCCAACTAAAATCCTTGTTAAAACTCTTTTAAACTTCTTTAAAACTTTCCATTGGGTTAGCTCTGGTAGAAGGGGTTTGAGGGGTTTATATAGGAAGAGAAACCAACAGTAAAAACTGCAAACAAAAGACCAAAAACCCCAAAGAATCAAAAATCTAATTCTGTACCAAAAATAGTCGTTGGGTGATCGGCGGTCGACCGTGGAAAATTCGCGGTCGACCGTGGCGGTCGACCGCGAGAATATCCGGTCGACCAGTGGCGGTCGACCGCGAGAACATCCGGTCGACCATCACGGTCGATTGTGAGCCTCAAAAAATCTTCCTGAGTCTCTGGACTCAAGGGCAGTCGACCATGGCGGTCGACCGCAAACTGACATATGAAATTTCAGGTTTGAAAACTATTTTTTTGACTTTAAAACTCTGTTTAAAAATATCAAATAAATTCAGAAAAATATAAAACTTTGGGAAATGATTATAGACATAATAACACATATGCTACAAAAACTGGTTTCACAAAGGACCTCCCAAATAAAAAATATCGGCATTTTGG
The DNA here is from genome assembly GCF_001876935.1 of Asparagus officinalis. Taxonomy (NCBI): domain Eukaryota; kingdom Viridiplantae; phylum Streptophyta; class Magnoliopsida; order Asparagales; family Asparagaceae; genus Asparagus; species Asparagus officinalis. The sequence continues at coordinate 123,576,325 of NC_033797.1, read as the reverse complement.
AAAATGTCCAAAACATGAAAATGTCCAAAACATGAAAATGTGAACATATGAGTTTTGACATTTTAGCTTAACCATGTTTTGAAATAATATAAAATGATTTTATAGACTTGAAGAAAGGTGTAAACTTTTTTTATGAAGTCTATAAACAAAGAATATAGTATTTTATCTAAATACACATATAATGCACTAAAATATAATTTTATTGAACTAAATAAAATTGATTTTGATGAAATCATATATATGCATGTAAGTATGAAATAAAAATATGTTTTCTAATTATATTCAATTGTTTCATATTAAAACTTGAAAACTCAAAACCATGTATGTATATATATAACTAAATATACATAGAAACCAAAACTTAACTTATGTATATATATATAACTATATATATATGCAAAGAAACCAATAAAATATGTGTGCATATTATATTGAGCTTAAACACATAATATAACACCTAAACTAAATGTTACCAAAGCAATCTTGATCTTCAATAAGCTTGACTTGGTACACTTGCAGATGAAGCTTGAACTTAAATCTTTAACTTTGAATTGCGTAGGCTTCACTCTACAATTCCACCAACCTCCATTAGATATGATCGTGAATGCATAATTTTATCCATCCTCCAACTTGTTGTTTGTCTATATTAAAAAAGAAAACACAAATACTAGACAAATAACATTAGTGGTAAATTGTTTGTTAAACATCGTCAAAACAAAGAGGCCAACACAAGCCATTGAGTCGGTTTTTAGGATGCTTGATTTAGTAGTTCGTCCCACACGTAGATGCGATGAGGCTTATGAGTCGTATAACTAGGATGCCTTGATTTGGTAGTCTGTCCCGCATGTTGATGCGATGAGATTAATGTGTCGTTTATACTATTAGGATGCCAATTTGGTACGCATGATAATGCGATGAATTATAAACTTTGCAAGGATTTGCATTGTGATAATTGTCTGATAGCCCGAGTCTTGGTGGATGCCATTATGAACATGACTCATCGCTGAGTTATATATGACCGAGGTACTTTACTCTTGTGTGTACGTGGGATTATGTACTATTGTTTATATTATCTTCCAAGGGATAGTGGAAGATATTTTTGATCCGATATTGTGATGACTTTACTTCCTTGTATTTCTTTCCTTTATTCCTAGTTTGGAATTGATAATTAACGATTCACACTTTGAGACATATGGTATATACATGAGGGTTTCCTTGTTTGGATTATTTTGCTCGACGTACCAGTTTCGTGTTGTGAGTTTCTAATTATTAATTCTATTTAGATTGTTTATTCTTAGTTCAGTATTGATATTTAGTTATCTATAATTTAAAATATATGGTATATATATGAGGGTTTCCTTGTTTGGATTATTTCTCTCTACGTACTACTTCTCGTGTTGTAGGTTTCTAAATATTAATTCCATTTAGATGTAGGGTAAATAATCTAGGTAGACTATGCTTAATAGATAGAGCCTCCATCACATCTAGTAGGCCTTCCTCTGAGGGCGGGTGGAGATGATCTTACTGTAGCGCTCTGACGCTCTTGTTGTTTCTCTTTTTGTCTTTCCAAAATCCTTTCAGGCAGCATCTCAGAGTTCCTGAGAGCTGTAGGATGATGGACTTCTAGCATAGTCGCCGTCACATGTTTTTAGTAGATGAGACTCCACCATAGTTGATATTTTCTTTCGGACATTTAGAGTTTTGTATTTTATCTTGTAAAGGTTGTGTGCCTTAGATTATTTTCGGTTGACTCGTATTGAGATACTTCACATTTATTTCAGACTTCAGTTGTATACAGTTTATTCAGTTGAGACATGATTATATTTATTAGATATCTCACATTTATTTCAGACTTCAGTTGTATACAGTTTATTCAGTTGAGACATGATTATATTTATTAGATATCTCTTTCTACATCATGTCTAATGAGACATGATTATATTTATTAGATATCTCTTTCTACATCATGTCTAATGCATTTATTTCCCGTATTTTGTCTGTTTTGTACCTACACATATTGTTGATTTAACTAGGGAGATATTACTGTGATGGTGAAACATGTTGTTACACAGTGTGTGAGTGCATGGCTGGTTTGATATTTATGGGTTCACCTTGGACTGCAGCCATGTGTGAAAATAGGTGCGTCACATAAGCAAAGGGGTAGGATAAAACTGGAGGAAAAGTTTAAGCTTTATTCAGTGAACCATGTGCAGTTATAAATAGCTTAAAAAAGTTTAAAAACTTACCAAACAACCTATAAAATAAAAAATTACATATATCCACTTTTAAAATAGAAAATTACAAACAAACCACCAATAATACCAAAACAACAAAAAACCTCAAAATTTTCAAAAATTGTAAAAACAACCTAAAAATTCAACATACACAAATAAGACTATAAATTTTAAATGTTACAAGAAGCCCCTTAAATTTTTGAAAATCACAAGTAAACCCTCAAAAATAAAATTTAAAAATAACAAACTAAAATTTAGAATCTAAAAAATTATAATGAAAGTAAAGGTAATACGAAACAGCCCCAAAAGTATTGGAATTTGCTAAAAATACCCTAAATTTTTAAATTTTTGAAAAAAAACCATAAAAATTCAAATTTTATAAGAAAATGAAAATTTCAAACATAGAACAATAAACTTAAAAAAAAAATTAAGAATTACAAACTTCCCCTGCAAAATTTTGATTTGCAAAGACATCCAAAAATTTCAAAAGTTACAAAAAATTTGCTAAAAGCCACGTTAAACATTTAAGTAGCAAATAGTAATTTGAAAATCTAGGATTATAGATAACCTTTGAAAATTTTAGAATTTACATTAAACACCCTAAAAATTTTAAAAGTTTTGAAAGCAACTTGAAAATTTTAACATTTACAGGAAACAACATAAAAATATAACAAAATTATAGTGATTTATTTTCTGTGATTCTAATTTTTAGGGTGTTTTTAGTAATTTTTTAATTTTAGCATGTTTTCTGCAAAGTCAAAATTTTTTATGGGCTACTTGTAATTCCTAGACAAGTATATTGGTTTAGGATCAAAATTCCCATGATATTTCTTGAAAATTTTAGATTTAGAAGGTTTTGTAACCTTTGAATGTTTTAGGGTATTCTCTGCAAGTTCTAAAATTTTTAAGTGGTTGTTTGTAATCCTATATTACAATTTGCTATATGTAGGTTTGAAACTTTTAGATTTTTCTATAAGTTTTGATTTTTACGGTGTTTTTTTGCAACTTTTAAAAGTTTTATGGTATTTTTTACAAATTTTAAAATTTTTAAAGAGCTAATTTTGACTCTTAGATTTTCTATGTGCTACTTTTGATTTAAAATTTTTAGGTTTTTTTGTAAATATTGACCTTTTGGATCTTTTTTGTAGTTTTTAAAAGTTTTAGAATGTTTTCTATAAATCCTAAAATTTTCAGAGGCTATTTATAAAGTTTGAAACTTTAATGTTATTTGAATGTTGTGAATTTTGAGGGTATTTATGTAAATTGTGTTTGAATATTTTGGGTTGAGAATGGAAGAGGTTCATTTGAGATTAAAGTTTATCCTTGTGGAAAGGTTATACCAAAGAATATTTTCCCTGCTAATTTTTCTAGAGTAATGCATACCATGTTAAAATTTAACATTGATTATTTTAGCCTCATACCAAATGAGCCCTAAGCTTTATTGGCTGAAGCCGATCATTCAGTTGGTTACAGATTTAAGAGAAAAGAAGAAAGAAAAAAAGAAAAACCTCATTATCTTCAGAATCCTTCCCTATTTCCCTCCAGTCAAAATATAATATATAATGACACGAGATGGAGTTACAAGTCCTATACTCTTAAATTCATAAGTTCTTAAAGAACTAGAATTATTCCACAATATTATTAATCTCATTTGTTGTCTTACCATCCACATCCATTAAATTTTTTGAATGCTCTCAATATGTTACATTCCCCAATATTTTCTCTTTAGAAGAAGACTAGTAGTTTATAACGTGTTAAGCACGGTCATAACTCCATGTTTCATTGTATTAAACACCTCACATACTATTTTAGCCCCTTCCAATTTCATCTCATACCTCCTAGTTTAGATACCTTGAATTTAAAAATAATCTAAGGAACACATTTATGTCTTTTAATACCTAACTTATCGTTGTATGAATGTCATTTTGATATATTGATAGTATTGTATAGACAAAGCTCAATATTTAGATAAAAATTTTGTTAGCTTATATTGTTACCAAATTTTATACATTTAAAAAACATGATTTGGAAATAACACCAAAAAATTAGAAAGTTCCTTTAAATTGTTGATATATATTTTTGAGATTTCTTTATATAAGAAATATATTTACTGTATATATTAACTGTAAAACACCAAAAATTTGAATATTTTGTGATAAATAATAATAAATATGTTATATATTTACAAATAACATATTATGATGTTTGAGTATGCTAGGAATTGATTTGAGATCAATTCAATATATATATGTATATATAAGAACAAATGCACAAATCATGCTCGATGTATAAATCTGGAAATTTATGACCAGTGGAGAGATTTTGTATTTTACACATTGATACGTATGAATATGGAAAAACATAAAAGATCAAAGTTGTAGATATCTTTAGCAGATTTCGAACAAATCTTTAATCACCTCATTCCGAGGTCAGATACGAAAGGTACAGCCAAAATACCAAAGAGTATGTTTCTAGTCAGACTGGGTTTTCTAGTTTCGGGTTTCGGGTTTTGCGCTGTAGTTTTTCGGGTTTGCTATCATATATACACATGTTTAAACACGAAAAACACCTCTTTTCTCCTGTGTTCCAAACCCTAGCAGCCCCTTTTTCCCCTCTCTCAAACTCTAGTTCTTTTCTTTGGCGATTTTGAGGGATTTCAGAGGATTTTTCAGCGGGTTTTGTGTAGTACAGCAAAGGGGATTGGTTCTCTTTCACATGGTAGGAGTTTTTCAGTATCTGAGGCGAGTAAAATCTCGTCCAACTCTGCACCCTTTTATTTTGCACGTTTTATTAAGTTTTATTCAGATTTTTTGAGCCTAAAATGTATTTTTAGTGTACAAAAGATAGATCTTTATAGCTTATGAAGTGAGAATACATTATCATAATTTTCTAATTGATTACAACAGTAACCTTGAAAATTTTCAAAATCTAAAATTTATTAATCATGGATTAAATCACAAGTTTTTGCTTTTAAAACGTTAAAACATGTGTATATAAATGTTTAGGGTTTCGATGATATATTTACATGCTAATATTTCATTTCATGTTGTTTCATATATATTGATATCAGTAATATTATGCTTGGATATATTTACATGCTAATATTTCATTTCATGTTGTTTCATATATATTGATATCAGTAATATTATGCTTGGAAAATAATGATGTCACTTCTAGATTTGTTGTTTCATATATATTGATATCAGTAATATTATGCTTGGAAAATAATGATGTCACTTCTAGATTTGTTTCAAAGTAGGCAGAAACCTGTGAAGGGTTTCTGCCTGTTTCGGTTGATCGCCGGCACATTTTGTGCATGTTTACTTTTATTGTGTTCTTTAATATGAACGAGGAGTCGCCTCAAATATTTGGCATTAGAAATTATTTTTTATTATGTATCTTCATATGTAAGATGGCTTGCGGACATGAGTTTAGATTTGCACACCGAGATACATGTGAAATTAGTGTATATGCATCCTTTTCATATATCTCATCGATATTCTACACATTTCATTCAGTCCATGTGTTGGGTAATTATTATGTGCAGTCCATGTATTGGGCAATTATTATGTGTAGTCCATGTGTTGGAAATTCATTATATTCAGTCCATGTGTTGGACATTCATCATTCAGTCCATATGTTGGACAATTTATATATGCAGTCCATGTGTTGGGCATCCACTACACCTAGTCTTAGTCCATATGTTGGACACATGTTTAAACCTTGAGTATGATACTTACACTTACATAGGCTGGACATGACACTTATGTGGGTTTTGACATGACATGGTATTTGAGTTCTAAGATGGGTTAGTCTTCTTTGTATTATTGTTCCTGTATTAGATCCTGGGTTTAGTATTTAGGGAATTACAATTTGAGGTACAAGGTATATACATGAGGGTTTCCTTGTTTGGATTATTTCGCTCGACGTACATATGCTCGTGTTGTAATTTCCTATATACTAAAATCCTCTTATTTTTAGGATCAATGATTTCATGTATATATGTATTAACTGTATTTTCTATATGCAACGAGCCCTCTCCCTTGGGGTTGGTTGTGATGTTGCTCGCTAGCGCTTTGACGCTCGTTGTCCCTCCTATTTTAGGTAACGAGCCAGGTGCACGGAGAGTCGCAGGTTGATGGCGATACTTATTAGTGTCCATCTTTCATTTGTAGTTTTATTTTATGGAGCTCCACTTTAAATATTTTGTTTAGACATTTGAGAGTTATGTTCTAGAAGTTGTAAAGGTTGTGTGCCTTATTTCCTTTTATCAGATATTCTGTATATGAGACTTGTTGAGATCTCCAGACTAGTTATTTCAGGGATTCACTTTATATTTTTGTATGTTGGATGATGAAATATCATTTTTATCTTTATTATTTCATCATATATCTCTTGTATTATCTTTTACTTGCTTTTATACCTACACATGTTATTGACTCTACTAGAGAGATAGTAATTATGATGGTTGTAGGCATCTAAAAAAGCCTAAAGGTATCCGCACACAGCTCGAGACAAAGAGAAGGCAATTAACACCATTTTCCAAGTCGAAGGGGATTGTCCGAGTCAAAGAGGATCATCTAATGCCGACAAGCGCATGAAGCGAATCGGCAAAACATTGATGATGTGGCGACGAACCACCAGAACGGCCAACGCCAGGTGGCCCGCGTCTTCACCGGCCACCACCAAGTGGCTCAATCAGCCACCAAAATGGCAAACCAAGTGGCCCGCATGTTCACCGACCACCTCTAAGTGGCCCGCACGCTCATCAGCGAGCTCTAAGTGGCCAGCGCGTTCATCAGCCAGTTCCAAGTGGCCCACGCGCTCATCAGCCAACTCCGAATGGCATGTACGGTCATCGGCTAGCTCCAAGTAGCCAACATGTTCACCGGTCACCTCAAACTTAATGAAATGTATGATGCGAATCGGTTAAGCGTACGAGTCAGCGTAACACACGAAATGACAAAACAACACAGCTAGGAGTTGTGTTTTACCCAAAAGGGACAAAATACCATGTGTGCCACACACATACCATGTGTGGATAAGCTATTATAAGTTGTAGATCTCTTATCCAGCTTTCCAATGCATCTTGAATCACCTCATTCCGAGGTCGGACGAGAGAGTTAGAACCAAAATACCCGAGGACGTACAAACTGGCTTGCACAGTGCCGAGCCACCAATTGAACAAAACACCATGTGTGACTCGCAAATACCATGGATGTCTTGGATATTGGAATTGTATATCTTTTCTTCATCTTTCTAACACATCTTGAATCACCTCATTCCGAGATCGGACGAGAGAGTTAGATCCAAAATACCCGACGACGTACGAACTGGCTCTCACAGTGCCGAGCCACCAATTGAACAAAACACCATGTGTGACTCCCACATACCATGGGTGGCTCGGCTATTGTAAGTTGTAGATATCTTCTCCAGATTTCCAACACATCTTGAATCACCTCATTCTGAGGTCGTACGAGAGAGTTAAAGCCAAAATACCCGAGGACGTACGAACTGGCTCGCACAGTGCCGAGCCACCATTTGTTGGCTCTCACAAAAAACTGACATTTCAGCTATGATGTGATTTGATTCTAGAGAAACTTAAAAGACATAAGTTATAGGTCTATTCGTTAGCTTTCTAACACTTCTTGAACCACCTCATTCCAAAATCAGACGAGAGAGATAGAGTCAAAATACCCAGGGTGGCACGAACTGGCTCGGCCAAGGCCATGCCCCCAAGTAGTAGTTCGCCCCGGTTCGCACCAGGTTCGGTTCGGTTCGCACCCGGTTCAATTCGTTTGAACCTGGTTCGACAGATTTCATCTGAAAACTCGTTTTGATGGTTTTTGACGGATTTTTATGAGATTTTTTCTTTTCCAGAGGTTGCCAACTACCTTGATATCATCTCTACACATGTTTAGACGGTTGTCAATTGAGGATAAGGCCAAATCCATCGTTTTTATCAAAAAAAACCCTAACCGAAGCCTATAAATACAGGCCTAGGGGCTCATTTCAGAGCTGGACATCAAGAGGGTGAAACGCTGTCGAATTGGAGAGTGGAGCCACGAATTTATAGCAAGGGTTAGCAGATCTTGGCGATCTCCTGTGCATAAAGAGTGGAGTTCAAGAGATCAGAGAACCGTCCCCTATTCCTCCGGATTTAAGCTTGGTCTTAAATCTCGAGAAGAGCCGTGATCTCGCTTGGTCGAGATCATCGCTGCAGCGATTACTTCCTTCGTGAAGTAAGAGCTTAGATCAACTTAATCTGTCAACCGGATTTGATCCGCGACGGTCCACGGATATTAACGTCCCCGGCACAGGCAAAGTTCCTACGCAAGCAGCGCATGATACATGTTCGTTCTGCTATTTGACAAGAGTCGTATCTTTTGTATTTTTATTGTATAAGGAGATCTTATAAAAAGATCAACTCTTTATTTGAGTTTATTGTAAATGATTAAAGTTGTAATAGATTCAATCACAACAAAAACAGCGATTTTTAACCCAAACAAGCTGGCGACCACAGTGGGAGCCAGTAGCTTCGCTACCAAAGCTGTCGTGTCGTAACCACGGATCCAGATCTCGGTTGACGAAGAGGTCGAGTACGAATTTGACCAACTAAAGTTTTGTCGTCCTCCTCCAGATCCTCTGCCCTTCGCAAGCGCAGGAAGATCAAGGCCCGTGTTGCCATTGAAAAATCGCCTTGCAAAGCCCCTCCGGCCTCCAACGAGCCCGGATCTATAAATCTGAACTCCTCCTCAATCAAGGAGTTGAATACTGAAGGCGTTCCAAGTTTATCAAAGAGGGCACGACAAAGGCAGCGTCAACGACTCACGCGCCAATTCGCAAGGGCTTTGGAGCCTGTTGATGGGATCTGCTATGAGACGGATCTGAAACTCAGAAAGAATCGAGAGCCCTAGCGGCAAACAGATTCCCTCTCCTCCAAACCAACAGCGAATGAATGGATCCAAGTCAAACGGACCCGCTCAACCCTCGAGGAGCGCATTCAGAAGCGTCGTGCCTTGATTGCGCACACACGGATCCTCGTGCAGGAAGCATAAAAGTTAAAACAGGGAGAGGTGACCAAGAAGCCACCAAAACCACACCAAGTATGGAGACCAAAGTCCAAAACAGCATCGACAAAAAGTCATACAGGTCCCGGAACTGTCGAAATATGCGAACCACCATCTGGTGTCTCGGCCAAAACCGAGCCACCAATTGGTGGTTTGTGCCGGTTCGCGTCCGGTTCAGTTTGTTTCACAAGCGGTTTGGTTCAGTTCGCACCTGGTTCGGTTCGATTCTCACCTGGTTCACCCTCCGTAGTCCCGTTTAAGCCTCCGGCGGCCCCTGTTTCTATCCCGATGAATCACACACCTCTGGCAGGGCCTCGTGGTAGTGTGGAGTTGTCCCAATTCAAAATGAGGATGAAGGATCGTCTAGGTCCTTTACACGAGGATCGAGGCAAAGTTCCGATCAAAGAATGTTTGGGTCCAGTGACTGAACCCCGAGCAACCACTCGAGCTGGGGGTCGTACACACCCTCGCAACAAGTCAGAGCCTTCCTATAATGGGAAAACCTCTGCACTTAACCGCCTCGGACGATGAATTGAAGTCCAAGAGCCCGTCAAGAGTTCACGCTCCCAAAAGCGTAGCTCCAAATACGTGACTCTTAAGAACGCCAATAAGGCAGCAAGCTCTTAGAAGGAAACGTGTTCGTCAGATGATGACGTTATACCTGAAGAGTCATGCCAACACACGATAGGTTGCTCCAGTCATATGACCGACGAGTTGTACTATCGGGCTGGGGGTACGAACAGATCTCGGAAGAGAACTACCCGAGAAATAGAATCTCGCTGCCCGTTCACCAAACTAATCAGGACAGTATTATCAGCGTGTAGCTACCCCAAGACCGCTCCGCAGAGGGTCTCGGTATTCGAGAGGATCTCTGACATAACGATTAAATCCAGACCAAAGCATCTCTGTAAGAAGCGATCGACTGTTCATGGTGACGAACTTCCCGAAGTTACAATTAATATTGTTGATAAGGGATAATCGATTCGACCTTCTACTTCTGACCCCCTCGTATCGCATCGTCCGACTTGGCTATGTGCAAGGACTATTAGACGTAGGGACTATCAGAGAATACAGAGAGGATTATCCTCGGATGACGAAGCATCAGATGCCAACTCTGTAGTCGCTTCTGATAATACGGTATCCAGCACTGGTCAATCCCGCGAAGCATTCATGATCAATATTGAGCAAATAGCCAAAATCATTAAGGATGCTCTAGCCAAGCAGAAGCAAGCATTCAAAACTAAAATTGAAATGGCTATGCAGGAGATGAGACAAGAGCATGACCAACAGATCCGAGCCTTGTCGAATCAGATAGGTGTGGCTATGCAGGAGATGAGACAAGAGCATGACCAACAGATCCGAGCCTTGTCGAATCAGATAGGTGAATCCAGTCATCACAATAATGTTAACCAAGTAGAACAGATCCGAGCCTTGTCGAATCAGATAGGTGAATCCAGTCATCACAATAATGTTAACCAAGTAGCTAACGATTCAGATGAGGATGAACGTCTTAATGCTTAGAACCCTCCCGTTGACCAGAACACTGGGGGTAGCCCCACTGAAAACAACAACACCGGGGGTGGTCCCGTCAATAATGATAACACTAGGGGTGGTCCCGTTGTTCTCCTCACAAATCGTTCGAAGTACGATACAGGCGAGGACGAAAAGATGAATGACCTCGAGAGAAAAGTCAACGCTCTGATGTCTGATCGAGAGGTTAAAAGGACCGGCATTATGTGTCCTTACCCAAGAGAGTGGGATTCGATCCCGTATCCGACAAAGTTTAACCTGATAAACTTTATGCCGTTTGACGGGAAGGGTTCACCCACTTAGCATTTGATCTACTTCAAATCCCACTTGGGTACGATCTCCGGCAATGAAGCCTTGATGGTTCGATCATTCGTTGGTACCCTTCACGGGCCCACTTTCGATTGGTACAGCCATCTCAAGTCTACAAGCATCAACAGCTGAGATGACATGGAAAACTTGTTCCTCACTCACTTCTTTGATGATGATGTTGAGGTGTCAATCAGAACACTCTTCGATGAGAAACAAGAAGACAATGAGACAGTCGACGACTTTGTCAAGCGCTTTCGGAATAAGGCGATGAACTGCAGAGATCTAATCACGAAGGACTTCATTCTCCAAACCTGTCACAATAACCTCTCTTTGGATGTGTTGATAGTTATGGGAGTAGCATCGTCCAACACCTGGAAAGAGTTGAAGATGCACGGAGAGCGGGCCGAACGCTTCCTCCGAAGGAAGAAGGCCGAGAGGAGCCAACTGACGGCTAATCTTCCAAACTCGAACTTCACCTCCCGTGGTAAGGGCAAGGCATCTGCAGCTGCTGTTGATGCTAATCAAACATCGCAAAAGCAATCCTGAAGACAACAAAAGGCTTTGGACCTAAAACTCCAAAAAGAGTACTCCTTCAAGGACGAAGATGTTCCAGCCATCTTCGAGTCCCTCCTTGAAAATAATAAGATCAAGCTACCACCTATCGTAAATCAGGAGGAAGCTGATAATACTACAAATCCGAAGTACTGTGCATACCACAGGAGGATCCCTCATCCTACCAAGGCTTACTTCGTTCTCAAGAATAGCATCCAAACCTTGGTTGAAGCCAGCGTTATATCGCTAAATTGAATCAAATGAAGACTCTGACAAGTATAAGAGTATAAACTGCTCCTTCTGACACTCCGAAGAGTATACGAGTATAAACTGCTTCTCAATGCTCCAACAGGTATATGAGCCTAAACTATTTCCTTTCTTTCACGGGAAGTTTCTAGAGAATCTTATATTCTTAAAGATAACCCGAACATGCAACTGAGGACAACGTACTCCTCATTGGACCCGGTTTGTCAAAAAAAGTTGGGGGTGGATAATTCATGTAACGGGAAGTTCCCGGAAGAATGTTAAATTTAATATTCTTAGGGATAACCCGATCATTATGAATAAAGTTATAAAAACTAAACTCCTACTGTGATTTTTGAACACTCTTTTGTTAATGACTTACAGTCTTCCACCACAAAAAACCCCCCCACAGATCAGACTAATTGACGGTGGGACCATCGAAATTCTTTTTGGCTAAATCCACTCAAACTTTCAACGTATCTATGCACTCAACATCCTCATCGTTAGAGTCTAGACATGGTACTTAGGATTTTGATGTCCTAATCCTTGATGAATTGTCAAACCCCTTCGTGTTAAGTTCTTATCACTCGATACCAAGAATCCCCGTTGAGTAATCGGTACAAGTCAACACTCCCACTATGATTTGTACTCCCACTCCTACTGTTTACCTAGTTAAACCTTCTTACAGTTAGGACCATAACCAAAATCCCCTCTCGATTCCTTTAATGAACAAGAGGTCTACAAATCGAGTGATCAAACCTATAAAAGTTAGGATCATCTCACACTCCCACTCTCACTTGGTCAAACCTTCCTATAGTTAGGACCAAAACCAAAATCCCCTCTCGATTCCTTCCATGAACGAGAGGTCCACTTTTAAACCGAGTGATCAAACCTTCCTATAGTTAGGATCACCTTAAACTCCCGCGTGGTCAAACCTTCCTACAATAAGGACCAAAACCACAATTCACTCTTGATAAACGAGAAATCTATCTTTAGTTCGGTAATCAAACCTTCCGACAGTTAGGGTTATCCGAATCTTTTTGATTCTCGGAGTGGAGATCCCACTCTTAGTTTCACCTTCCCGGATTCTTGAAGTGGACATCCCACTTGGAGTTTCTTTTTGCAACTGGAGATAGAATATAAAATTCTTTCTCTTCAGCTTTGGGAGATAGAATATGAAATTCTTCCTCTCCTGGATCGGGTTCGTCTTTGTCCCAAGAGAAGACACCACTTTTTCAACTCCTAAAATCCGTACTTCACACGCACAGGGAATTTTATCCCGAATCCTGAGCAGGGATAAGTCAACGCCTAACACGCGTTGCCGGTTTAGTCTTTCACCGATTGAAAAAGATGTCAGAATACCAATCTGGGGTATTTTATCCAGAAGCCTAAGTAGGGATAAGTTAGCGCTTAACCCACGTTGCTGGGTGGTTCGTTCTAGTAAAAACGACCGAGTCTACGTATTCAACATCGTAGCAACAAAAATCCATGTCTTTTATGCATGGAGAATTTTATTCCAAAGCCTAAGTAGGGATAAGTTAACGCCTAACACGCGTTGCCGGTTAGTTCTTAACCGTAAAAATAACAAAAGCCCACATATTCAACATTATGGAAGGTTGTTATTCATAACGCCAAAATCTGTGCTTCACACGTATGGGGAATTTTATCCCGAATCTTGAGCAGGGATGAGTCAACGTCTAACACGCGTTGCCAGTTAGTTCTTAACCGTAAAAAGAACAAAAGGCCACATATTCGACATTATGGCAGGTTGTTATTCATAACGCTAAAATCCGTGCTTCACACGCACAGGGAATTTTATCCCGAATCCTGAGCAGGGATGAGTCAACACCTAACACGCATAGCCGGTTAGTTCTTAACCATAAAAAGAACAAAAGCCCACATATTCGACATTGTGGCAGGTTATTATTCATAACGCCAAAATCCGTGCTTCACACGCACGGGGAATTTTCTCCCAAATCCTGAGTAGGGATAAGTCAACGCCTAACACGCGTTGCCGGTTAGTTCTTAGCCGTAGAAAGAACAAAAGCCCACATATTCGACATTGTGGCAGGTTGTTATTCATGACGCCAAAATCCGTGCTTCACATGCACGGGGAATTTTATCCCAAATCCTAAGTAGGGATAAGTCAGCGCCTAACACGCGTTGCCGGGTAGTCTATTCCCGTAGGAGAGACAAAGTCTATGTATTCAATGTCATAGCATTAAGAGAGTTAACTCTCTTAGCACAACGTCATATGCGGAACGGACTTAAACAATCCGCATGCAAGCCCGATTCAAACGGTAATCGGTAACGGTACGTTAAATCTGTTGAAGGCTGAGGATTTGCCAAAAATCCTAAGTCTACGTCTGATACACGTTACTGTTTAGTCTTTTCACAGGAGAAAGTCGAAGTCTACGTATTCAATATCATAGCACTAAAGGAGTTAACTCTTTTAGCACAAAGTTATGTGCAGAACGGATTTAAACAATCTGCATGCTAGCCTGACTCAAACGGTAGTCGGTAAAAGCTAATCAAACTCGTTGATGGCTGAGAATTTGCTAAAAATTCTATAAGTACGAATCATTAACGCATCAGCTTCATTAGTTGGTCTCGTGACTTGGACATCCAACAAATTCGGGATAAGATCCACATATGCAGATGAATCAGTTTTAAGTAGTTGGTCCTGCAACCCCAACATTTGGGACCGTCACGCTCCAATGCCTTAAGAGCTTAAACTGTGTAGACTACAGCAAACGTACGAGTATAAACTGTGTTAACGTCAGTCAGCGCGTTACAACAAAGGTTAATGCCGGTCAATGTAAAGGTTGATGCCGGTCAACGTAAAGGTTGATGCCGGTCAACGCGTCGATGATTTCGCCAAAATAAGGCTAAGGAAAGATTCCGGGTTAGGGGATGATTCCAGGGAGTTCAATCACATTCATATATAAATTCCCGATAAAGATAATCAGTTCAAAGTCAACTCAATGACAAGAGCTAAGTTTAGAAACTTACGCATCAACATCAGTTCAAGATTTCGACAACGGTTAGATGTTAAACCAAATGCCGGAAGAACTTCATCTATTCGACAAAATAGTAAATAGACTGAAAGTTGAAGAATTCAAGAATTGAAGCCAGCTATCGGTCCTTTGACACCGACTGAAGGTGGGCGCTATCACATCGAAAGCATTCCAGATTCCTCTATAAAAGAACGAGTCTGAAATACTTTGGAGGGTGTATCTGTAGGCATTTAAAAAAGCCTATAGGTATCCACACACAGCTCGAGACAAAGAGAATGTGATAAACACCATTATCCAAGTCGAAGGGGATTGTCCAAGTCAAAGAGGATCATCTAATACCGATAAGCGCATGAAGCGAATCGGCGAAACATTGATGACGTGGCGACAAACCACCAGAACAGACAACGCCAGATGGTCCGCATGCTCACCAGCCACAACCAAGTGGCTCACATGCTAATCAGCCACCAAAATGGCAAACCAAGTGGCCCGCGTGTTCACCAACCACCTCTAAGTGGCCCGCACGCTCATCAGCCAGCTCTAAGTGGCTAGCGCGTTCCTCAGCTAGCTCTAAGTGGCCCACGCGCTCATCATCCAACTCCGAATGGTCTATACGCTCATCGACTAGCTCCAAGTAGCCAACATGTTCACCGGTCACCTCCAACTTAACAAAATGTATGATGCGAATTGGTGAAGCGTACGAGTCAACGTAACACACGAAATGACAAAACAACACAGCTAGGAGTTGTGTTTTATCCAAAAGGGACGAAACACCATGTGTTCATTGGCTATTGGAAGTTGTATATCTCTTCTCTAGCTTTCCAACGCATCTTGAATCACCTCATTCCGAGGTCGGACGAGAGAGTTAGAGCCAAAATACCCGAGAACGTACGAACTAGCTTACACAGTACCGAGACACCAATTTAACAAAACACCATGTGTGACTCGCACATACCATGGGTGGTTCGGTGATGGTAAGTTGTATACCTCTTCTTCAGATTTCCAACGCATCTTGAATTACTTCATTCCGAGATCGTACGGGAGAGTTAGAGCCAAAATACCCGAGGACATACGAATTGGCTTGCACAGTGCCGAGAAACCAATTGAACAAAACACCATGTATGACTCGCACATACCATGGCTGGCTCGGTTATTGGAAGTTATAGATCTCTTCTCTAGCTTTCCAATAAATCTTGAATCACCTTATTCCGAGGTCGGACGAGAGAGTTAGAGCCAAAATACCTGAGGACGTACAAACTGGCTCGCACGGTGCCGAGCCACCATTTGGTGGTTCACACAAAGAACTGACATTTAAGCTATGATGTGATTTGATTCTAGAGAAACTCAAAAGATAAAAGATGTAGGTCTATTCGTCAGCTTTCTAACACATCTTGAACCACCTCATTCTGAGATTAGACGAGAGAGCTAGAGTTAAAATACCCAAGGTGATGTGAACTGGCTCGGCCAAAGTGATAGTTCGCCCCGGTTCGCACCCGGTTTGGTTTGGTTTGCATTCGGTTCGGTTCGTTTGAACCTGGTTCGGCAGATTTCATCCGAAAACGTGTTTTGATAGTTTTTGACGTATTTTTATGAGATTTCTTCTGTTCCAGAGGTTCCCAACTACCTTGATATCATCCCTACACATGTTTAGGCAGTTGTCAACTGAGGATAAAGCCAAATCCATTGTTCTTATCAGAAAACCCCCTAACTGAAGCCTATAAATACAGGCCTAGGGCTCATTTCAAAGCTGGACATCAAGAGGGCGAAACGCTACCGAATTGGAGAGTGGAGCCACAAATATATAGCAAGGGTTAGCAGATCTTGGCGATCTCATATGCATAAAGAGTGGAGTTCGAGAGATCTGAGAAACGTCCCCTATTCCTCCGGATTTAAGCTTGGTCTTAAACCTCGAGAAGAGCCATGATCTCGCTTGGTCGAGATCATCGCTGCAGCGATTACTTTCTTCGTGAAGCAAGAGGTTTGATCAACTTAATCTGTCAACCGGATCTGATCCGCTACTGTCCATGGATATTAACATCCTCGGTACAGGTTAAGTTTCCACACAAGCAGCGGGTGATAAACGTCCGTTGCGCTGTCTGACAAGAGTCGTATCTTTTGTATTTTTATTGTATAAGGAGATCTTATAAAAAGATCAACTTTTTATTTGAGTTTATTGTAAACGATTAAAATTGTAATAGATTCAATCACAATAAAAACAACGATTTTTGATCCAAACAATGGTGAAACATGTTATTGCATGGTGTGGTGCATGGCAGGTTTGACATTCCTGATTTCACCTCGGACTGCAGCCTTGTGTGAACCCAGGGGCATCACAATTGGTGTCAGAGCTCTAATTCCAGTATCTTTAGGATCATCCTGTGTCGAGTTGTGGAGCTAGGTTAGAGTTTTCTAGGATTTATGTATAGAGTCCGATAAGAATTTTCTAGTATGAGTGAGGACGATATATGTCGTATATCTAAATATTTGAGAATATTTTTTTAGGACAACTATTTTAAGTTGATTGAAGGTATTTGCGTGAATACTATGTGTTATGAATTCGTATTGTGATACGTTACATATATATATATATATATATATATAGTAATAGTAAGTATATATTTACTATATATATTATATATATTATACTCCATATATAAACATTTAAAATATTAATATTATAAAATTAATAGTATAATATAATAATAGAATAGAAAGATATAAATAATAATAATATTTAATAAATATATATAACATGTAAATAATATATTATTATAAAAAAAAATATAGTATAATATTATATATATATGTAAAATATAAATAGTATAACATATATATGTTTAATGTTAATAATATATATAATATAAATATATATAATAGTATAAATAATTATATATAGTATATATATATATATATATTATAAATATATATATAATATTATATATATTATATATATACTATTACATAATATATGTATGTATGTATATATAGTATATACACATATGTTTGTATGGTATTATATTACTGATATATTATTTAAAATGTCATACATATATTATATATATATATAGATATATACTATATATATATTATATTATATATATATATATATATATATACTCTTACTATATATATATTAATATGTAATACATATATAATATATATAAATCATCATATATATGGTTTGTATATATATACATATATATAAAAAAAAAATATGTATGTATGGTATGTATATATATATATAGTATATATATATATATAGAAGTATAAACAATACGAATTCATAACACATAGCTGGTTCAAGGCCAAAATACGCTTCAATCAACTTAAATATTATCTAAAAATTATTCTCAAATTTTTTAGATTATACGAAGCTCTCCTTTCGGTATTATAAATATCAAAACGAGGATGTGGTCTAGGTAAAACTCGTACCTAGAGATCTGGGCATGCAGAGTCGAGCCGCAGTAGGCTCCACAGTATTTGATCGACTTCATGGCACCATTAGCAACAAGATCTTACAAAACTCAAGGATCAATAGGTGTATCTGTTTCCGTCAGCAGTACCACTTTCAGGAGTTCTATCACTGGTTGTACCCGTCATCAAAGTAAAGTAGCAATACCAATGAGGGCATCACTACTTTCAGGAGTTCCTAGCAGCGGGTGAATGATTTTAACCCAGCAACAAGGACAATATAAGAGAGGAACACCATATCATTCGAGAGCACCGAAGTAGCGCAGAGTTCAGAGTATATGTTACAATCACAACAAGATTGAACAAAGAGCGAAAGAATTGTCGCAGTACACCAGCAGGAAGCCAACATGATAGAGATGACGGTCGATAGTCTCAGAGTTACAATTTCGGCCAGCAGCAGGGAAATAGAGACACTACTTGTTATTCCGAGGATTTAGGGTCCAACAGGCCAGATTTGCATTTATCCAAAAGATTCCTAAAGGACAGATGGTCCCATATATGTTACACCACCAGCAGAGTTTATATAGCAATACCGCCTGATCAGGGTATGAGCGGAGCTTTCTTCGTGATTTCCTTTTCAACTTGGATCTAGTTTGATTTAAGAAATTCGCTTATCTCTTATCTTTCATACCTTCGTTGGTAGGTTTCAGTTTGTAGCACATTCCTTAGATACTCTGTTGTCAGTCTCTACTCCTCTAGAGCGAGTGTCCCTTCTATCTGTAGGAGATGTGTCATCAGACTAGATGAGTCTGAGTTAGTTATTGAGTTGATCGTGTTGCTGATGTCAAATTTCGACATTCTTTCTTGGTATGGATTAACTATCATCATACCATGTTAGTATCGACTTTTTTACTGAAACAGTCAGCTTGTAAGCATTTGTTGGATTTGTATAGATAGTAGGAGCCTCACAGGGTGACCGAAATGTGGAGTCATTTCTGGTATACGTTGAGTAGGTGATGCTGAGGGACCGGGGTGCTAATTTGTGTGAGACCGGAGTTGTCTCAGAGTATCAGGATGTCTTTCAGGATAAACCTAGATTTCCTCCAGTGAGAGATGTTGTTTCCTGCATCAAGTTGCAGCCGAGCATAGTACCGATATCCCGAGCACCCTATCGTACAACACCTGTTGAGGTGAGGGAGCTACAGATAGAGTTAGATAAATGAGTTATTATCTTAGAGTATTACTCACTGGAGTATCTTTTATTTATGGGAACACTGATCCTCTTCGGGAGAATGAGGACGGTAACTTATGATTATGTGTAGATTTTTATGATGTGAATAAGTTCATAATCCGGATTTAATAGGATTTATGACTTGTTCGATCAGCTACGCGAAGCGCAATATTTTCTCGAAGATTGATGTTCATTCTGGTTATCATCAGTTTTAGGTTCGGGAGATGGATGTTCCCAAGACCGCTTTTCTAACTCGATATGGATCTTTCGAGTTCATGATCATGCCATTTGGGTTAACCAATGCACCCGCGGTATTCATGGATTTGATGAACCGGGTTTTTCGTCCCTTCTTGGACCAGTTTGTGATTATTTTTATCAACGACATCCTCATGTATTCGAGATCAGAGGCAGATCATGAGCAACATCTACGGTTAGCTTTGCAGACCCTGCAAAAGTATCAGTTATATGCCAAGTTCAGCAAGTGCGAATTTTGGATTTCAGAAGTTAGATTTCTCGGCCACATCATCAGTAGAGAGGGCATAGCAGTAGATTCGACTAAGGTTACAGCAGTTCTTGATTAGGAACCGCCGAAGACGGTGACAGAGATTCGTAGATCTTTGGATTTAGCTGGCTATTACAGGAAGTTCATCCAGGACTTCTTGAAGATTTTGACGTTGCTTACATGCCTTACGAAGAAGGGTGTACAGTTTATTTGGGGCGTGGAGTGCCAGAAGGTCTTTGATACCTTGAAGACTAAGTTGACTACAGTGCCAGTTTTGACTAATTCTGAGTAGCGACAGGACATTTGTGGTCTACACAGATGCATCATTGGCAGGTTTAGGAGGCGTCTTGATGCAGACTCAGAGGGTGGTAGCATATATCTCACGACAGTTGATGGTACATGAGAAGAACTATCCCACTCATGACTTGGAGTTAGCAACAATGGTATTTGCACTGAATTCATGGAAGCACTACTTGTATGGAGTGCAGTTTGAGTTGTCCACAGACCATCAGTGTCTGAAGTATCTTTTCTCTCAAAAGGAGCTTAACCAGAGACAAAGGAGGTGGATTGCGTTTATCAAGGATTACGAGTTCGCGATTTAGTATCATCCGGGGAAGGCGAACGTCGAAGCAGATGCTTTAAGCAAGAAGCGTCGATATTGGGTTTCATCTTTGAGATGCTCATTGTATCGAGATCTTCTTACTCTTAGCCAGTTTGATTTTAGACCCGAGATTTGTGGAACCAGTGTATTTTTGGGAGTTGTATCAGTGCAGCCATCTTGGAGTATCAGAGTTGTTAGAGCTCAGCTGGAAGACTCTTGGATTCAAATCCGAAAGGAGGAGATTACCAAAGAGCCTAAGGCTAATTGGACTATTGGAGCAGATGGAGGTCTACGGATGAAGGGTAGGCTGGTTATGCTATCTAGTGCCGAGCTGAAGAGGGAGTTATTTGATGAAGCACATCGTACTTGGTACATAGTACACCCAGGGACCACTAAGATGTACAAGGATCTGAAGAGACACTTCTGGTAGAGTGGTATGCGTAGAGAGATTGCAGAGTATGTGGCTAAGTGTTTTACTTGTCAGCAAGTGAAAGCAGAACATCAGAGACCGGCAGGAACACTTCAGCCTTTACTCATCCCAGAGGAAGTGGGCGAATATTTCTATGGACTTCATTGTAGGGTTGCCGAAGTTGAGGAAAGGGAATGATTCTGTTTGGGTGATAGTGGACCGGTTGACGAAGTCAACATATTTCGTTCCAGTGAAGACTACATACACAGCTAAGACGTATGCGAGGATATTTGTTCGGGAGATAGTTCGACTTCATGGAGTTCCGGACACGATTGTATCGGATCGAGGTTCAGTGTTTACTTCGCACTTCTAGAGGAGTTTCTAGGATTTTTTTGGCAGCAGACTATCATACAGCAGTGTATTCCACCCACAGACAGATGGTCAGACGGAGAGAGTAAATCAGGTGTTGGAAGACATGTTGCGGGCTTGTGTCATTGACTTTCAGGACAACTGGGAGGATCATATTCTACTGATAGAGTTCGTTTATAACAATAGTTATCAAGCGACAATCGGTATGGCCCCGTACGAAGCATTATACGGAGACCTTGTAGATCACTAATATGTTGGGCAAAACCAGATGATAGCTTGATGCTTGGGCCAGAGCTTATGAGGCAGACCACTGAAAAGGTAGCATTGATCAGAGAATGGATTCTAGCCGCTCAGATTTGGCAAAAGAGCTATGCAGATAAGAGACGAAGACCTTTGGAGTTTCAGGTTGGAGATTCAGTTATGCTGAAGGTATCGCCCATGAAAAGCGTTTAACGATTCGGAAGGCGGGGAAAGCTTGCACCGAGGTATATTAGACCTTTCCAGATTTTGGAACGCATTGGAGCCGTGTCATACAGACTAGATCTTCCAGCATCGATGTCTAGTATACACAATGTATTTCATGTTTCTATGCTCAAGAAGCACATACATGATGAGGAGCAACAGCGAGTGTTGGTTGCACCAGATATTAAGATTCTGGATAATTTGACTACTATTGAGATTCCAGTTGGTATACTTGCCGGAGAGGACAAGAGACTTAGAAACAAGGTAATTCCTTTGGTGAAAGTTCAGTAGAACCGAAGAGGCGTTGAGGAGATTTCTTGGGAGTGCGAAGAGGACATACGTCGCGACTACTCACACATGTTTGAACAGGTAAATTAAATTTTTGTATAACTTATATATGACTTGGATTACATGTATGGTGATGTTTATACTTAACACTAAAATGAGGGTATTAACACTTAACTCCTAAATACTCGGAACAAATGGTATATATATGAGGGGTTCATTGTTTGGATTTTTTGCTCGATGTACTTGTTCCATTTAGTTAGGGGTTAAGTGGGGGTATTTATAATTTAGATGGTTAAGTGCAGACATCGAGGATGATTCTCGAGAGCGCGAAGATGTTATGCAGCGCGACTACCTGCACCTATTGAGGAAGTGGATTGATTTATGTGTGTGATTATTTGTATAGTTATATTTAGATTTAACGCTAGAATGAGGATATTTCCACTTAATTTTTAATCTTTTGGAACATATGGTATATATATGGGGGTTCCTTATTTGGATTTTTCGCCCGACGTACTAGTTCCATTTGATTAAGGGTTGAGTGGGAATATAGTCATTCTGAATTTTTAGGTATAAATATCCCTATATGCTTATCAAGAGTTTAATATTATGAGAGGTGTATATGCATGTTGGATTTCACCCTCGACATGCTTTCTAATACTATCTTTCAGTTAAGTATGATTTCTGAATTTCGAGGATGAAATTCTTTTAAGGGGGGAAAAAATGTAAAACCCTAAAAATTTAAATTTTTATGATAAATAATAATGAATATGTTATATATTTATAAATAACATATTATGATGTTTGAGTATTCTAGGAATTGATTTTAGATCAATTCAATGTATATATGTATATATATAAGAGCAAATGCACAAATCATGCTCGATGTATAAATCTGGAAATTTACAACTAGTGGAGAGATTTTATATTTTACACACTGATACGTTGTGAATATGGAAAAACTTAAAAGACCAAATTTGTAGACATCTTCAGTAGTTTTCCAACAAATCTTTAATCACCTCATTCTGAGGTCGGATGAGAAAGTTACAGCCAAAATACCGAAGAGTATGTTTCTAGTCAGATTGGGTTTTCCAGTTTCGGGTTTCGGGTTTTGGGCTGTAGTTTTTGGGGTTGCTGTCATATATATACATGTTTAAACATGAAAAACACCTCTTTTCTGCTGTGTTCCAAACCCTAGCAGCCCCTTTTTCCTCTCTCTCAAACCCTAGTTCTTTTCTTTGGCGATTTTGAGGGATTTCGGAGGATTTTTCAACGGGTTTTGTGCAGTGCAGCAAAGGGGATTGGTTCTCTTTCATGTGGTAGGAGTTTTTCAGCATCTGAGATGAGTAACTTCTCACCCAACTCTGCACCCTTTTATTTTGCATGTTTTATTAAGTTTTATTCAGATTTTTCGAGCCTAAAATATTTTTTTAGTGTGCAAACGATAGATCTTTATAACTTATGAAGTGAGAATACATTATCATAATTTTCTAATTGATTACAACAGTAATATTGACAAATTTCAAATTTGAAATTTATTAATCAAGAATTAAATCATAAGTTTTTTCTTTTAAAATGTTTAAACATGTGTATATAAATGTTTAGGGTTTCGACGATATATTTACATGCTAATATTTCGTTTCATGTTGTTTCATATATGTTGATATCAATAATATTATGCTTGGAAAATAATAATGTCACTTCTAGATTTGTTTCGAAGCAGACAGAAACCTGTGAAGGGTTTCTGTCTGTTTCGGTTGATCGCCGACACAGTTTGTGCATCTTTACTTTTGTTGTGTGCTTTAATGTGAACGAGGAGTCGCCTCGAATATTTAGCGTTAGAAATTATTATTTATTATGTATCTTCATATGTGAGATGGCTTACGGACATGAGTTTAGATTTGCACACCGAGAAAGGTGTGAAATTAGTGTATATGCATCCTTTTCATATATCTCATCGATATTCTACACATTTCATTTAGTCCATTGTTTGGGATGAAAGTTGATATCTTCATTGCTGAATCTATTACACGTTTATCGATTACAGATTCAAAGTAAAATTAGTCTTTTTATAAGACTTTCTTACACAATGAAAATAAGAAAAATACAACTCTCATCAAACAGCACAGAGATCGTTTATTGGTCTTCTTCTTGCGTGAGATCTTAGCCTGTGACGGGGACGTTGATATCCGTGGACCACCAAACTATCAGATCAGATTCGAAGCTTCGTCGATTCGCGAAGGAATCAAGAAGCCGAAGCGCTTATCTCGGCAACAGCGAGATAATTGCTCTTCTTAAGATCACCGTAACGGGGTAATCTTAAGGGACGAACCAGACTGCAGATCTGACGAACTCCTCTTCTTTATGATGAAGAATCCGCTAAAGTCTCTTCCTCCTCTCTGAAACTCGTGGCTCTTCAGTCCTTAATCCGGCAGGGATTCTCCAACGCTTGAGAATTCCAGATCCGAAAAAATAAGGGCCCTGGGGCTATATTTATAGGCTCCGGGGAATCCAGTGTTGGCCTTCTTGTTTTGATGATGATTTACAAACAATTTACATCTAATGTTGTTTGTCTAGTATTTGTGTTTATTTATTTATTGTAGACAAACAACATGTTGGAGGTTGGATGGATTGCGCCATAACGATCATATCCAATGGAGGTTGGCGGAATAGTGGAGTGAAGCAACGCAATTCAAGTTAAAGATACAAGTTCAAGCTCCATCCGTAAGTGTACCAAAATAGAGCTTATTGAAGATCAAGATCTAGCTTGGGTAATTTAGTTTAGGTTTTATATTATATGTGTTAGATACTTTAAGCTCAATATCATATACACACACATTTTAGTTTTGGTTTCTATGTATATATAGTTTTATATATACATATAAGTTTTTAGTTTCTATGTATATATATATATAGTTATATATATACATACATAAATATTTTTGGGTTTCCATGTTTATAAATATGATATTACATATTTCATATTTACTATCGTGGTTTAGAAAATATTGCATAGAATATGCATATTTGTAAAAATATTATGTTTCTAGTTTATAGACTTCATAACAACATTTTATATCCTTTACTAAGTTTATAAGAACGTTTGAAAATGTTTCAAAGTTATGTTTATGTCAAAACATCAAATTTCATGTATATCATCTTATAAGAACGTTTGAAAATGTTTCAAAGTTATGTTTATGTCAAAACATCAAATTTCATGTATATCATCTTTTCATGTTTTGGACATACTTGCAAAATACATGAGTTTTCATAATTGGGAAATGCAATTTGAAAAATTTCTTTGTTAATATGTTTATATTCATATATACAAATATTTCCCTAAGTTTTACTAATTTTGGAGTTGTTTTGTTATTTTCAATTGAATTTACAAAACCGAGTTTTCAGTAGTTTTTTAGAAACTGTTTATTTGTGTTCAAACATTTATTTATCTCAACTGGGAAGTGATTTTTCAGAAATTATTTCTCTAACATGTTCATATACATGTCTATAATCTTTCCTATAAATTTCATGATTTTTGGAGTTGGTTTACTATTTTTAATTGATTTTACAAAGTCAGATACGTAAAATTTCAGAACTGTCAAAATCTGGAAAAAGCTCTATGCACGTTTTGTTACAGTGCGGTCGACCGGGAGTGTCACCGCGGTCGACCGCGAAAAGTCAAGAGTGCATTTTTTGTGAACAATATGATCGACCGATCTTGGCTCTGCGGTGGACCGCGCAACTAGCCGTTGCATAGTAATGGCTAGTTCTGATTTTTGTTTATTTTAATGTTTTTGGGGTGTTTTTATTAGTTTTTGGGGTTGTTTCATGAGCCTATATATATCTTATGCCCTCATACTTCTAAGGGAACTTAAGAAATACTTTAAACAAGTTTAAAGAGTTTTAAACAAGGGTTTAAGTTTGGTTTAAGTTTGTTTAAGAAGCTTTTAAGCAATTGGGTGTTTGAGTTTGTGAATTCAATTCCACAAGAGCTTGAGGAGATCATCTATTGGAGTTTGAGCAATCAACTATTCTCCCTCCATATCTTGTTATCTATTGAAAAGTTTTCTAAACTCTTTTCTAGCTTTATATTTATTTGTTTGATTATCATCTTATTAAAGCTAGTTTTATATTTGAGTTTAGATTTCATTAATCTCATTGTTACACACACTCACTTGAGCTTATTGTATTTGCATTCATAATATATTTGGGGTTGTGAGAGATAGTAATATTGAGTTGTACCTAATTGAGTTCTCACATTGTTTAGATAACAATCATTTGTTGTGTGCCTAATTGTGAAGTTCACTTTGTAATACACTTGTACACCGAGAGGAGTGTGTGGTGAGGACGTAGTCGATGCCGAGAGGAGTGGCGTCGGTAGCCTAGTGCGATGTGGTAGTTCCGAGCACTTGAGGGAGGTGATACGTAAGGACCAACACTTAAGGTTGTTGCTAGTGTATGTACATTATGAGGATTTATGAGAGTTATCGGTTGACTTGGTAACCGAGTGTGTAGAGTTTT
This sequence comes from Asparagus officinalis, assembly GCF_001876935.1. NCBI lineage: Eukaryota > Viridiplantae > Streptophyta > Magnoliopsida > Asparagales > Asparagaceae > Asparagus > Asparagus officinalis. Next base: position 123,549,582 of record NC_033797.1, on the reverse strand, counting down.
TGGTTAGCTAGAAAACCGAGTGTGTAGAGAAGTTCCGGCTTCCAAACCGGATTGTGTAGTTGATTCTCTCCGAGAGTGGGGAGCGGAGACGTAGGACAGAAGGTCCAAACTCCATGATCATATCGTGTGTTTCGTTTGCATTGGCGCACCTATTTTTGTTCATCTTATAGCCCATTGCGCCTTGCTTATATTGTCCACTAGTTTATATATCACCCTTATGTTTGTTATATATCCTTGCATATATTTCACCATACATCATATTTGCTAGGATAATTGTTAGTAAGTTTTAACTGGCATAAAATCGGATTAGATTAGCATAAACCCTATCCCTCTAGGATTCTTTCATAGCGACCTTAGGGTCTAACATCCAGGCGGTTAAAACCGCATAACAACAAAAAAACCACTTTTTAAGGCCTCAGGACACCCTCGAGCGTCTCAGTGTCGATACACCCTCGGGTGTCTCGGCCGGCCAAACCGAGACACCTTGGGGTGTCTCGGTTGGGCCGAGACACCTCGGGGTGTCTTAGCTTAGGTTGAGACAACTCGTTTTGCGTGCTTGTCCGTTTTCGCGGTAACTTCTACATCCGAACTCGGATTTGAGTGATTCAAAGTGCGTTGGAAAACCGGCAAGGAGATCTACAAACTCCAATGATTAGATCATTGTGGAGTAAACTAGGACACGAGGGGCGCTTCACCTTTTGTAGGCTCCCGATCAGTTCGTATCCTCGTTATTCTGAAACTCCGTTGCTTCAAATAGTTCATCGATTCACTTCAAGCGTTAATCGACATCAATCAAGCTTCTGTAACTTGAATAGTTATGTTCATCATCTTCTCTTTGTCTCGAGCCGCATACGGGGACCCATAGGTAATTTTTGACACCTAGAGATACCCTCTCCAAAGTGTTTCAGTCTCGTTTCTCTTATAGAGGAGACTGGAATACTTTGAATATGATCAGTCCAACCTTCAGTCGGTGTAAAAGGACCTGTAGTTAGCTTCGATTCTTGACTCCTTCGATTTTTAGTCTATCCAGTATTTTGTCGGACAGCTGAGGTTCTCCCGGCACTGCGTTTATCGTATGGCCGTCATCGAAGTCTCCAATCTAAGAGGGTGAGTTGATCTCGGCTCTTGTCATTGAGTTGACTTAGAACTGACTATCTCCGTCACATCGTGTTGAATTAGGGTTTCAGACTGCCGTACATTGACTTTTTGTCATAACGCGTTGACCGGCGTTGACCTAGGGTTTCGGATTGCCCATCGTTGACTTTTTCATCGCAACACGTTGATTGGCATTGATCTAGGGTTACACATTAATCGGTGTTGACCTAGGGTTTCTGATCGCCCAACGTTAACATAGTTTATACTCGTACGTTTGCTGGAGTATACACAGTTTAAACTCTTAAGGTATTGGAGCATAGAAGTCTTAACAGTTGGGGTTGCATGACCAACTGTTAAAGATGATTCGTCTGCAGATATGGATCTTATCCCGAAGTTGTTGAACGTTCGAGTCACGAGACCAGTTAATAAAGTTGGTGCGTCAATGACTTTCACACTTATAGGATTTTTAGCAAACCCTCAGCCATCAACGGATTTGATGAGCCTTTACCGACTACCGTTTGAGTCGGGCTAGCATGCAGATTGTTTAAATCCGTTCTGCATGTAACATTGTGCTAAAAGAGTTAACTCCTTTAGTGCTATGATATTGAATACGTAGACTTCGTCTTTCTTACGGGAATAGACTATCCGGCAACACGTGTTAGGTGCTGACTTATCCCTACTTAGGCGCTGACTTATCCCTACTTAGGCTCCGGGATAAAAGTCTTCAGACTCAGATTCTGGTGTCTTCTTCAAACGGTGAAAGACTAAACCGGCAACACGTGTTAGACGCTGACTTAGGATTTTTGACAAATCCTCAGCCTTCAATGGATTTGATGTGCCTTTACCGATTACCATTTGAATCGGGGTTGCACGCGGATTTGTTTAAGTCCATTCCACATGTAACGTTATGCTAAAAGAGTTAACTCTTTTAGTGCTACGATATTGAATACGTAGACTTCGTCTTTCTCATGGGAATAGACTACCCAGCAACGTGTGTTAGGCGCTGACTTATCCCTACTTAGGCTTTGGGATAAAAGTCCCCAGACTTGGATTCTGGTATCTTCTTCAAACGGTGAAAGACTAAACCGACAACGCATGTTAGACGTTGACTTATCCCTTCTTAGGATTCAGAATAAAATTCCCTGTGCGTGTGAGGCACAGATTTTGGTGTTATTAATAACAACTTGCCACAATATCGAATATGTGGGCCTTTTGTCCTTTTTATGGTAAAAGACAGACCGGCAATGCGTATTAGGCGCTGACTTATCCCTCCTTAGGCTTCGGGATCAAAGTCCCCAGACTGGAATTCTGGTGTCTTCTTTAATCAGTAAAAGACTAAACCGGCAACGCGTGTTAGGCGTTGACTTATCCCTACTTAGGATTCGGGATAAAATTCTACAGACTTGGATTCTGGTGTCTTCTTCAATCGGTGAAAGACTAAACCGGCAACGCGTGTTAGGCGTTGACTTATCCCTACTTAGGATTCGGGATAAAATTCTCCAAACTTGGATTCTGGTATCTTCTTCAATCGGTGAAAGACTAAACCGGCAACGCGTGTTAGGCGTTGACTTATCCCTACTTAGGATTCGGGATAAAATTCCCCATGCATGTGAAGCGTGGATTTTGGAGTTAAAGTATGATGTCTTCTCTTAGGACAAAGACGAACCCAAAATGGGAGAGGAAGAATGTTATATTCTATCTCCCGAAACCGAAAAGGAAGAATTTTATATTCTATCTCCAGTGCAGAGGGGATCTCTACCTTGAGAATCTGAAGAGTGAAACTAGGAGTGGGATCTCCACTCCGAGAATCGAAAGATTCGAATAATCCTAACTGTCGGGAGGTTTGATTACCGAACTAAAGGTGAATCCCTCGTTTATCGAGAGTGAATTGTGGTTTTGGCCCTAACTGTAGGAAGGTTTGACCAAGAGGGAGTTTGAGGTGATCCTAACTGTACGAAAGTTTGATCACTCGATTTGAAAGTGGACCACTCATTCATTGGAGGAATCGAGAGGGGATTTTGGTTATGGCCCTAACTGTAGGATGGTTTGACCAAGGGGAAGTGGGAGTACAAATCACAATGGGAGTGTTGACTTGTACAAGTTACTCAGAGGGGGTTCCTGGTGTTAAGTGATGAATACTTAACACGATGGGGTTTAACAATTGTCAATGATCAGGATATTAAAATACTAAGTATTATGTCCAGACTCTAACAAAGGGAGTGTTGAGTGCACAAACTTAACAGGAATTTGAGTGGATTCAACCGAAAGGACTTTTGGTGGTCCCACCGTCAATTAGTCTGATCGGTGGGCGATTTTGTGGTGGAAGACTGTGAGTTGTCAAACACTAATGGGAATTTTGTGAGGGAAGATTGATCCAACGAAATGATCGAATCTCGTCTTAGCAAAAGAGTGTTCGGAAATCACAGTGGGGGTATAGTGTTTATCACTTTGTTTGTAATGATCGGGTTATTACTATGAAAATTACATATAGTATTATTCTGAGAACTTCCCGTTACATGAATCATCCACCCCCAGCTTCTTCGTGAAACCGGGTTTATCATTGTATTCGGTTGCATGATCGGGTTATCCTTAAGAATATTACATATAAAAATTCTCCAGGAACTTCCCATCAACGGTAGGAAACAGTTTAGACTCATATACCTATTAGAGTATCAGGAAGCAGTTTAACCTCTTATACCGGTCGGAGGATTGAGAAGCAGTTTATGCTCTTATAGTTGTCGGAGTCTTGCCGTTCCCGTTTGGCTTATCCTAACGTTATGACGCCGGCTTCAACCAAGGTTTGGATGCTATTCTTTAAGGTAAAGCAAGCCTTGGTGGGATGAAGGATCCTCCTATGGTACGCGCAGTACTTCGGATCCGCAGTATTGTTAGCTTCCTCCTGATTCGTGATGGGTGGCAGCTTGATCTTGTTATTTTTGAGAAGGGTCTCGAAGATGGCTGGAACGTCTTCGTCCTTGAATGAGTACTCTTTTTGGAGCCTCGGATCCGAAGTCTTCTGCTTTCTTCGGGGTTGCTGTTGCGACGTCTGATTAACGTCAACAACTGTTGTAGGTGCCTTCCCTTCATCATAGGAAATGAGACTCGGATTCAGAGGATTAGCCATCGGTTGACTTCTTTCAACCTTCCTCCTTCTGAGGAAGCATTCGGCCTGCTCTCCGCGCACATTCAACTCTTTCCAGGTATTTCGTGGCTCTACTCCCATAACGTCCAAGATGTTAATGGACAAGTTGTTATGATAGGTCTGCAAGACGAATTCCTCCGTGATGGGGTCCTTGTAGTTTATTGCCTGATTGTGGAAGCGTTTGATGAAAGTATCCACCGACTCTCCATCTTTCTGTTTCTCATCAAAGAGTATATTGATTGATACTTCGGCGTCATCATCGAAGAAATGAGCGAGGAACATGCTCTCCAGGTCCTCCCAGCTGTTGATACTTCTGGGTTTGAGATGCTGGTACCAATCGAAGGCAGGTCCGCGAAGGGTGCCAACGAATGACCGAACCATCAAGGCTTCATTACCGGAGATCATACCCAAGTGGGACTTGAAGTAGATCAAATGCTGAGTGGGCGAGCCCTTCCCGTCGAACGGTGTGAAGTTGATCAAGTTGAACTTTGCCAGATACAGAATCGAATCCCACTTTCTTGGGTAGGGAGACAAAATAACTGTCTTTTTTATCCCCTGCGCAGACGTCAGCACGTTGATTTTGCTCTCGAGGTCCTTTATTTTCTCATCCTCGTCTGTATCAGATCTTAGACGATTCCTGAGAGGAATAACGGGGCCACTCCCACTATTATCATCTTCAGTGGGACCACCCCCAATATTATTGTCTTCGGTGGGACCACCCCCAGTGTTCTGGTCAAAGGGAGGGTTCTCAGCATTGAGACGTTCATCCACCTCTGAATCGTTACCTGCTTGGTTAGCAAGGTTGCGACGGCTGGATTCACCGAATTGATTGGACAGGACCCGAATTTGTTGATCATGCTCTTCCCTCATTCGCATTATGGCCATTTCCATTTTGAACTTGAAGTTCTCTTTTTGTTTGGCCAAGGCATCCTCAACCATTTTGGCCACTTCCTTGGTGTTAATCATAAACACTTCGCGGGATTAACATGGGCTGGATACCGTTTTGTCAGAAGCGACTACAGAGTCAGCATCTGATGCTTCATCATCCGAGGATAATCCTTGATTCATCCTCTGATAGTCCCTTTATCTAACGATTCCTGACCGTAACCGAGTTATACGTTGGGATATGTCCGAAAAATGATGAGGACTGAAGCTTCGCGTTGACTTTCCCTTATCAACCATATTAACTGTGACTTCTGGAAGTTCGTTATCTTATGCAGATGGTCTTTTTCTATAGAAATGCCTTGGCTTGGTCCTAGGTGTTCTGGTGGAGATCCGTTCAAATACCGATACCCTCTGTGGAGCGGTCTTGGGGCAGTTACACACTGATAATACTATCCTGATAATTTTGGTACACGGACAGTGAGAGTCCGCTTCCCGGGTGCTTCTCTTTCGAGATTTATTCGTACCCCCAGCCCGATAGTACAACTCATCGACGTTGTGGACAGAGCAACCTATCGGCTGTTTACATGAATTCTCAGGTATAACGCATTCTTCTGTCTGACGCGTTTTCCTCTGAGTAAACATCGCCTTGTTAGCATTTGCAGGAGTCACACGTTTGGAATCACGCATTTGTGAGGGTGAAACCTTAACGGGCTCCTGGTTTTCTGCATACACCCCCAAGCGGGCTATTGCAGAAATCAATTTGTTAAGAGGTCGCGTACGACCCCCAGTCTAGATATTTGATCGGGGTTCCTTCAATGGTCCCAAGCATTCCTTAACAGGCACTTTGCTCGGGGTTCTTCGGGTAGAGAATCGAGGCGATCTTTCGGAGGGATTCTAGGTTTGGAGAGATCCACGCTGTCATAAGGCTTTACCGGAGGTGCGGGAGCAACAGGAACGGGATTTGGAGTTGACGAAGGCCAGAGAACAGCCTCGGATGCTTTTGCCTTAGGCGCTGATTTGGCCTTTGGCATCCAAACTTGCTTAGATTTTGGTGGCTTTTTGGCCACATTTTCCTTCTGCAACTCCTATGCCTTCCGTACAAGGATCCTCGTTTGCGCTAGCAGTGCACGGCGCTTATGGATACGCTCCTCAAGAGTTGAACGGGTTCATTTAACACGAACCTATTCGTTAGTAGGTGGTTAGGAGGAGGTTCCCAAATCTTGTTGCTGGAACACTTTATGCCTTCTGAGTTTCAGATCCGCTTCATAGCAGATCCCGTCAACAGGCTCCAAAGCCTTGGCTAATTGACGCACGAGATGTTGACGGCGCCTTTGAAGAGCCCTCTTCATCAACATTGGTGCACTTTCAATGGGCAACTCCTTGACTTTCGAGGAGTTGTCATGAACATTGGATCTGGTTTCTATGGAGGCCGGAGAGGGGTTTTCCACTACATTCGGGTTCAAATCATCAGCCCTGGTCTTTGGATCTGAAGTCACGTTCTTCACGGCAGTGGTTTTCCTTCGTTTGTAAGAAGAAGATCTAGAGGAGGAGGAAGAAATATATTCCTCGAATTTCTGCTGGTCGAATTCGTATTCGACCTCTTCGAACACCGGGATCTTGATCGTCGGCTGCGGCACGACAGCTTCGGCAGCGAAGCTGTTGGCTCCCACTGTAGTCGTCAGCTTGTTTGGGATGAAAGTTGATATCTTCATTGTTGAATCTATTACACATTTATCAATTACAGATTCAAAGTAAAATTAGTCTTTTTATAAGACTTTCTTACACAATGAAAATAAGAAAAATACAACTCTCGTCAAACAGCGTAGAGATCGTTTAACGGTCTTCTGCTTGCGTGGGATCTTGGCCTGTGACGGGGACGTTGATATCCGTGGACAACCAAACGATCAGATTAGATCCGGAGCTTCGTCGATTCGCGAAGGAATCAATAAGCCAAAGCTCTTATCTCAGCAACAGCGAGATAATTGCTCTTCTTAAGATCACCGTAACGGGGTAATCTTAATGGACGAACCAGGCTGCAGATCTGACGAACTCCTCTTCTTTATGATGAAGAATCCGCTGAAGTCTCCTCCTCCTCTCTGAAATTTGTGGCTCTTCAGTCCTCAATCCGGCAGGGCTTCGCCAACGCTTGAGAATTCCAGATCCGAAAAAATGAGGGCCCTGGGGCTGTATTTATAGGCTCCCGGGAATCCAGACGGTTAAAACCGCATAACAACGAAAAAACCACTTTTTAAGGCCTCAGGACACCCTCAGGCGTCTTAGCGCCGATACACCCTTGGGTGTCTCGGCCAAACTGAGACACCTTGGGGTGTCTCGGTTGGGCCGAGACACCTCGGGGTGTCATAGCTTAGGTTGAGACAACTCGTTTTGCGCGCTTGTCCGTTTCTGTCGTAACTTCTTCATCCGAACTCGGATTTGAGTGATTCAAAGTGCGTTGGAAAGCCGGCGAGGAGATCTACAAGCTCCGATGATTGGATCATTATGGAGTAAACTAGGACATGAGGGGCGCTTCACTTTTTGTAAGCGACGCGGGGCTCCCGATCAGTTTGTATCCTCGTTATTCTGAAACTCCGTTGCTTCACATAGTTTGTCGATTCACTTAAAGTGTTGATCGACATCAATCAAGCTTCTGTAACTCGAATAGTGATATTCATCATCTTCTCTTTGTCTCGAGCCGCGTGCAGGGACCCATAGGTAATTTTTGACGCCTACATCCATGTGTTGGGCAATTATTATGTGCAGTTCATGTGTTGGACATTCATCATATTCAGTCCATGTGTTGGACATTCATCATTCAGTCCATGTGTTGGACAATTTATATATGCAGGTCATGTGTTGGGCATCCACTACACCTAGTCCTAGTCTATGTGTTGGACACCTGTTTAAACCTTGAGTATGACACTTACACTTACATAGGCTGGACATGACACTTATGTGGGTTTTGACATGACATAGTATTTAAGTTCTGAGATGGGTTAGTCTTCTTTGTATTATTTTTCCTGTATTAGATCTTGGGTCTAGTATTTAGGGATTTATAATTTTAGATACAAGGTATATACAAGAGGCTTTCCTTGTTTGGATTATTTCGCTCGACGTACCTATGCTCGTGTTGTAATTTCCTAAATACTAAAATCCTCTTATTGTTAGGATCAATGATTTTATGTATATATCTATTAACTGTATTTTCTATAAGCAACAAGCCCTCTCCCTTGGGGTTGGTTGTGATGTTGCTCGCTAGCGCTTTGATGCTCATTGTCCCCTCCCATTTCAGGTAACGAGCCAGGTGCACAGAGAGTCGCAGGTTGATGGCGATACTTATTATCGCCCATCTTTCATTTGTAGTTTTATTTTATTTATGGAGCTCCACTGTAGATATTTTGTTTAGACATTTGAGAGTTATGTTCTAGAAGTTGTAAAGGCTGTGTGCCTTATTTACTTTTATCAGATATTCTGCATTTGAAACTTGTTGAGATCTCCAGACTAGTTATTTCAAAGATTCACTTTATTTTTTTGTATGTTGGATGGTGAAATATTATTTTTATCTCTATTATTTCATCATATATCTCTTGTATTATCTTTTACTTGCTTTTGTACATACACCTATTATTGACTCTATGTCATGGCCCGCTTCCCAAAATACCAAGGAACCGAGATGCGAGCAAGCCCGTGACGTATTAGATTAAGGAGAACAAATAAAATTAAACATTTCTCCTCAACCTAATATGCTAAGCGTTAAGAAATAAATGCAAAGGCACAGATCCCCGATCACAGTAGCGAGAATATAATGAACAACCTAATATGCTAAGCGTTAAGAAATAAAATTCATCCAAGACACAAAGTGTGGGTCAAACATGCCCTTGTTACAAAATAATCCAACTAAAATAAGAAAATACATAGTCCAACAAAATAAGAAGGAAGTACTGCAAAAATAACTAAGTCCATCGAAAGACTGAAGGATAAGGTACTACATAAGTAATCTAGTGTCCATCAGTGACTACGTATAAGAAAAGTCTAAGCTTTCGTCTGTTCTGCTGTTCCACCTGGAAGACACTCCGTCTTGGCATACTCCTGCTCTAATTCATCATCATACTGGACCTGTCCGTCCTCTAAATCTGACGTACACCAGAGAAAACAGGTGTACGTCAGCGTGCATGACACACAGCAAGATCCCACAAGGAAAGTAGAAACGGTCGAACGACCAATGCAAGAACAATAATAATAATAATAGTAATAATCAAAATGAAATCCACCACTAGAATATAATAGTCAGAAGAATCCAAAATCGATCGGGTAACGAGGTCATGCAGCTAGCGATCAGACTAATCATCCAAGTAACAAGGTTATACTACTAGCCATTGTATAACAGGTCACTGGTACATATCTTACACAGAGTCAACGTTCATATCATTGGATAACTGACTGTTCACAAATCCCCTACGTGTATCTAATCCCGCTACAAATGCGGCCTAGAGGACTACACGCAATCTGTTTTTTGCCTGGTTTGAACTTCAAACAGAACCCGGGTGATGAAATAAATTTCCCACTGACCAAAGTGATGTACACACTTCACTTTAGCCCTACAAACCAACCCCAGTGGCGACACCAATCATTGGCGCGAGCCTGAAAGATACATCAACAGCCTTATCCGATCACATGAACCATGACTTTCCCACCCCAACCCTCTTGTTTTTCTAAGTAAACATACACACAGGTTTCTAAGTCTTAAACAGGGCACACCAGGCCACACTAGTTATGAATATCTAACGGTTCTCAAATGTAACAAAGAGTAATAAATGCAACTAACAATATCATAGCATATCACATAATTAAAATTAAGAAACCTAAACCATGAATAATTTCATAATAATCCATTTTCTAAAATAAATCCTTTAAAATTATTTATAAATGTTCTAAAATAATTCCTTTTATAAAACTTTCTTAAATTACTGAAATTATTCTAAATTGATACTTATTCTAAAATAAATTCTTTTAAATTATTTATAATTATTCTAAAATAATTCTTTTGTCAAATAAATTCTATTAATTTATTATAATTACTCTAAAATGATTTTTCACCAAAATAACTTATTATATTTATTTTAAAATGATTATTTTGTCAAATAAATTCTTTAAAATTATAAATTAATCTAAAATAATTTTATTTTATTTTATCTTTATAGTATCTATTATCACAATATTATTTTTTGTACTTTTTAATATCATTCGTCAAATAAATCCGTGCAGGTCATCACTGTAGATGTATTACAATGTGAATGGTCATACGTTATTGTCCACAATCCATTTCGTTCACAACAGTTCTATACGTTATAGTTCTCAGTCCAATATGTTCACGACAGTTTTATATTTGTAACGAGTAATTATTCGGGTAACGAGTTCGTATGCATAATTAATCTGTGATCAATCTAAAATTGTACTGAGCAAGAATAGGGATCTTGCCTCGGGTTATTGTCAATCGATACGTCGTTACCGTGTGAGGATACGGGTCCGTAGATGAGGCGGTGATGACTACTTGTTGTTCGTTATTTCGGCGACGTGTGCAGTAGCTCGAGGAGGCAACGACGAGCGACAATGGGCGAGGTGACAACAGAGAGATGGGGCTACAAGGGGTACTCGAGCTTGGGGACGTTCAGCCTACGGACGGTGACTGAGGAGGCTGAAGGGGAAGAAGAAGGCGACGGTGTATGCCATAGGTGGTGGCTGGGTTGCGTCGAGGGAAGACGGAGGCGGGCTGGAGCTTCGAGCAAGGCTCGGTGGTGGCAGCGGGCGGCACAGCGAGCGGCCGACGCCAATTTGGAGGTTAGGCAAGAAGGCTGGAAACTAGCGACGGTCGGTTTGAGGGGCGAGAGCAGCCGGTGGCATGAGGAGCTGCGGCAGCAGGTCCTGTTAGACGGCGCTAGGCTGGCTGCTTGATGAGGTTCGAGCGGCGAGGAGGCTGGCGGAGCTCGAGAAGGAAAGGGGGCGATGATGAGGGGCAGGCTGGCTGTGGCGGAGGCATGGGCGGACGCCGCAGCTGCGAATGGGGAGGTTGGCGATGCGGGCTTAGAGGTCGGGTAGCAAGGCGTGCAGGGAGGTGGAAGCTCGGCCACAGTGACGAGGAAAACGGCAAAGAGGCGGGGGAAGCAGCGCGCAGAGGCTGGGCGGAGCTCGAGATGGAGGGGGTCTGCGATGTTGGGAAGGAGATGGAGATAGGGAGAGAGGGAATGTCAGAGAGAGAGAGAGTGTGTGTGTGTGTGAGCATGAGAAGGGAGAGGTAGGGGTTTAAATAGAAAAAATTTGAATAAAAAATGAAATAAAATAAAATAATGAGTGAGGATGCGCGTGGGCAGCAGTCTTCTTGGAAAAATGAGGAGAGAGAAAACGTGATGAGGGAGGGATGGTTGTTGGGGGTTTGACGGGGAGCAATAACTTTGGATTATTTTCAAATGGGTTCACAAAAATTCAAGCTCTTGCATATAACTACCCTACTCATTTACAACTACAACATTTATTATGATATGTATATCTATTATTGCATATATATTCTGTGCATTACATGACAATAAAATAAATATCATTGTATATTATGCTTTGCATAGTAAATATTAATAACAATAATGAATAATCAATTATTAATTTAAAAGTCTTTACCGTAACAATTAAATTTATAAATTACAAATTTGTTAAATCAATATAAAACCATTTTATTAAATCATAGCAAATTTTAGAAAATCGGGTAAAATAATAATTTAATATTTAAAGCACCAGAAAATTTATTTAAACCAATATTGAAAATTCAAGGTCCTTACATTCTACCCCCCTTAAAACAAATTCCGTCCTCGGAGTTTAAAATAAGAGTGATACACAAAAGAACCCAAGGATAGAGATGAGGAAAGAGATACTCAACTCAACACATATAGAGAATGATTCAAAATACTGCATATTCATAAGCAAAGAGAAAGTAAAACAAGAACGATACAAGGTAAGGTACAAGATGTGACAACTAAGATTCAGGAAACAGATGAGGGTATCGTTGTCTCATTTTAGACTCAGTCTCTCAAGTCGACTCGCCAGGAGAATCTGGGTGCCACATCACACGAACAAGCGTGATGGTTTTATTTCGGAGAGTCTTCTCTCTTCGGTCCAGAATTGCCACGGGCTCCTTTTCGTATGTCAAATCAGGTCGCACCTTAATCTCCGAGAAATCTACGATATGACTCGGATCTCTGACATATCTCCGCAACTGAGAAATGTCGAATACGTCATGCACTCTAGACAATGCAGGTGGTAATGCAAGTCGATACGCTACTTCTCCAACTCTCTCTAATACGTTGAAAGGTCCCACATATCGTGGACTCAACTTCCCACGCCTTCCAAAGAAAATGTTACCTCAGTTGGGGGAAATCTTTAGGAACACATGGTCTCCTGGCTGAAACTCCAAGTGTCGACGCTTCGCATCGCCCAATGCTTGAATCGGTCCTGCGCTATGCGAAGTCGTTACCGAATGATTCTGATAGCATCAACTGACTTGTTAATCAACTCCGGCCCAAAAATCTCTCGTTCACGAATATCGTCCCAACTCAAAGGAGAGCGACACTTCCTCCTATATAATGCCGCGAAAGGAGCCATTCTAATGCTAGCCTGGAAGCTATTATTGTATGAAAACTCCACCAAATACAAATGATGTTCTCACGACCCGTGAAAGTCAAGCATACATGCTCTAAACATATCCTCTAAAATCTGAATGGTCCTTTCTGATTGCCTATCGGTCTGGGGATGATAAGTTGTGCTGAAACTGAGATTGGTCCCAAGGCTCGCTTGCAAACTCTTCCAGAATTCTGAGGTAAATCGGGTGTCACGATCTGAAACGATGCATACTAGAACTCCGTGCAATTATACGATCTCCTCCATGTATCTCTGAGCAAGATGTTTCGTTGACTGTCCTACTCGAAATGGAATAAAGTGAGCCGATTTGGTTAATCGATCTACGATCACCCAAATAGCATCATTCTGTCTAGTGCTCCGAGGTAAGCCAGTAACGAAGTCCATGGTAACATGCTGCCACTTCCATTCCATAATAGGCAATGGCTGTAAAAGACTTATGATGCGCTAATGCTCTGCCTTCACCTGCTAACATACAAGGTACTTAGCCACACTACGAGCCACATCTCTCTTCATACTATGCCACCAAAAGTTTAGCTTTAGATCCTTGTACATTTTCGTACCTCCAGGGTGAATAGAGTATGGTGAGCTGTGAGCTTCCCGTAATAATTCTTCTCGAATATCACATTCTGGTACGTAGATACGACTCCTAAATCGTAAGGATCTGTCCCCATGAACAACAAATTCTGACCGAAGACTAGTCGATGCTAACTCTCTGCACTTATGAAGAAACGAGTCACCTGATTGTTCAGCCTTGATTCGCTCGACCAATGTCGATTTAATTTGAAGATTCATCAAAGAAGCGGTGACTCCTGAAAGTAGAACTTCTATACTCATATCCCTCACTTCCTTCTTCACTGAGCTGTGAGGGTCATGATTGCTGGCAAACGGCTCAAAGCATCTGGTACTGCATTGACCTTGCCAGGGTGGTACTGAAGGTCAATGTCATAATCTGCCACCAGTTCTATCCATCGACGCTGCCTCATGTTGAGCTCCTTCTGAGTAAAAATATACTTCAAGCTCTTATGATCTGTAAACACTTTCACTTGCTCCCCCAACAAATAATGTCTCTAAAGCTTAAGAGCAAAAATCACAGCTGCCAACTCCAGGTCGTGGGTAGGGTAATTCTTCTCATGCTTCTTCAACTGACGAGAAGCATACGCTACCACATGACCATCTTGCTGAAGAACGCATCCCAATCCTCTACCTGATGCGTCGCAAAACACCTCAAAATTCTCGCTCTTATCCGGTATCGTTAGGACTGAGGCGGAAATCAATCGAGACATTAACTCCTCAAACGCCTGCTCACAAGCGTCGGACCAGACGAATTTAATATCCTTCCTCGTAAGACACGTCATCAGTTCTGCAATCTTCGAGAAATCCTTGATGAAACACCAGTAATATCCAGCTAATCCCAGGAAGCTCTTAATGTCGGACATCGACTTAGGGGTAGGCCAATCCTTAACAGCATCTACTTTATCCGGGTCCGTAGATATGCTGTCTCCTGACACCACGTGTCCTAGAAATGCAATGCGGTCTAGCCAGAACTGACACTTACTATACTTGGCGAATAGCCAATGCTCTCTCAAGGTCTTCAGCACGTACCGCAAATGCTCCGCATGTTCCATTTCACTCTTAGAGTACACTAGGATATCATCAATTAAGACTTCTACAAACTTGTCTAGCACATTATAGAAAACCTGATTCATCAGGTTCATAAATGTCGCTGGCGCATTAGTCACACCAAACGGCATCACTAAGAACTCGTAATGTCCATATCTCATCCGGAACGCAGTCTTGGGGACATCAGAGTCCTTGATCTTCACCTGGTGATATCCACTCCGTAGATCCAGCTTAGAAAATACTCTTGATCCTCCCAATTGGTCAAAGATATAATCAATACGGGAAAGTGGATACTTATTCTTCACTGTCACAGCATTCAACTCCCGGTAATCGATGCACATTCGCTTGGATCCATCCTTCTTATTCACAAGCAATACTGGTGCTCCCCAGGCTGATACACTGGGTCGTATCAAGCCTCTCTACAAAAGATCATCCAACTGAATTCGAAGCTCGGCCAACTCAACCGGAGGCATACGATAAGGGGTCTTGGAGATCGGAGCAACTCCAGGCTTCAGTTCTATGGAAAACTCAATTGCTCGATCCGGTGGCAATCCGTAAATATCATCAGGGAACACATCTTCAAATTCTCAAACTACAATTAGCTTCTCGGGTTCCACCTGCATGGTAGCAAACGTCACCTTCTTCAGTCTAGCTCTGTATTGTAGGCGTATAAAATTGCTTATAGGTCCCTTAACACAGCTCAGCACGGTGATTCGACAAATCAACGGCGTATAAAATTGCTTATAGGTCCCTTAACACAGCTCAGCACGGTGATTCGACAAATCAACGAACCATAGAACGGATTTAAACTCAAACACCGAGGCGGATTTACTGCCATATTGGGATTCGGACTGTTAAAATCAGAGTCTGGATCAACAACGAAGCGCAGAACCGGACAACGGACACAACACGGCAACAACTGGAGGACTCGGCCAAAACCGAGCCACCTATAGGTGGCTAGGTGGCCGAGCCACCTCTAGGTGGCCGGCCCAGATCTGTGCCAAGGCACAGATCTGAGAGCCTATAAATAGAGGGCTTGAGCTCATTTTTTGAGGGTTGGAATTTTGGACGGCGAAGCTCTACTGGATTGAAGGCTCAAAACTTAAAAAGATTAAAGCTTTGGAACTTTGAGGACTTGGAGATATCAGATCTGGTTCTTGGCGATCATCCACGCCAAATAAGGTAGGAGTTCGAGAGAGATCAGATCTGAGATCTACACAGTTTCCCTCCGGATCAAAGCTTGGCCTTTGATCCCGAGAACTAAAAGGCTATTATTTCCTTAGCGAAATAGTACCCTCGGCTGTTATTTCCTTTGTGAAATAATACCCGTCATACTACGTAGATCCGACCAGATCTAGATCGCGCGGTGGTCCACGGATAAACCCCGGCGCAGGCAAAGAACCCACACAAGCTAGTGACCGTAATACAGGAGCTCGCGATTCGTTCGACAAAAGAGAAAAGTTGTAATTTTTATTTCTTTTTTTTTGATTTCGTTGTAACCGGATCTTATAAAAAGACCGGATCTTTTTGTAACCGATAAACGATTACTTGAGAAAAACAATGAATTCAATGAAGAAAACAATTTTTCCTGCGAACAATCTGGCGACCACAGTGGGAGCCACCGATCTCGCTGTCGAGATCGTCACGTCGCAGCCGCGGATCTCAATCCCGGTCGAGGAGGAGGTCGAATATGAATTCGATCAGGCCAAGTTCGAGGAGTATCTGTCATTCTCGTCCGGATCCACCTCCCCCCGCAAGTCCAAGAAGTTCTCCTCCAGGAGAAAAGTTTGTTGGTACGAAGAAGTACAGAATGCCAACCCAACTGATGCCAAAGTCGCATCGGGTGAAGTTCCACCGACCTCCAACGAGGTCAAACCTGTTCTTGCCGATGCCTCTACTGTTGAGGGCGTTGTGACTCTCTCAAAGAGACCCTGCCAGAGGCGACGTTAACGCCTTGCGCGATAACTCGCTAAGGCGATGAAGTCCACTGACGGAATCCGCTATCACGCGGATCTGAAGAACAGGAGAGGCAAACAGCCTCAACAAACAATGAATGGCAGCTCTTCCAAGCCGCCAACTAATGAATGGATCCGTGTCAAACGGAATCGTTCAACGCTTGATGAGCGCATTTGCAAGCGCCGCGCACTGTCAGCGCAAACACGGGCTCAAGTCCAGGAAGCCCGCAGAAGACTGCAGAAGGAAGTGGTCAAAAAGCCGCCACGAACCCGCCAAGTATGGAGGCCGAAGTCTGAAGCGGCGATTCAGACTAAAGAACAATCATTGCGGCCTTCGACGCAAGTTCAACCTCCGGCGAACCAATCTAAATCGCCGATAATTCCCATGGCTACTCCGGGAGATCACGCAGAATCATCCCGAAGAAAGAAGTCAGTTTTAGAGCACCTCGGTCCACTTCACGATGGACGATGCAAAGCTCCAGTTCAAGAATGTTTGGGCCCGATGAAGAAGCCCTGAATGACTCAACATGCTTGGGGTCGCCGCCACCTTCAACATGACAAGGAGTTCATGGTAGCTGCGCGTACTAATTTGCGCATCGAAGTCCAGGAGCCCGCTGAGAACTCACGCCCAAAAAGGCATGTTTCGAGGCGCGTGACTCTTGAAGGCCCAAAGAAGGCAGTTCGCCCTCAGAAGGAAACATTGTCATCTGATAGTGATAATGTTATACCTGAGAAGTCGTGCCCACACACGATATGTTACTCCGACTGTCAAGCTGACGAGTTGTACTATCGTGATGGGAGTATGAGAAAAACCAGGAAGAGGAGTCCTCGAGAACTAGAAACTCAATGCCCCTGTTCCAAACTCATTCGGGCAGTATTGTCTGAGTGCAACTGCATCAAGGCGGTCCCCGAAAGAGTTTCGGTTTTCGAAAGACTTAGTACCGAAACGCCGAAACCAAGGCCTAGGCATTTCCGGCGAAGAAGAAGGATAGTCGAAGACGAAGAATTTCCGAGGGTCACCACCAATATGACCAGCAAAAGGGCATCGACACGGGATAATCCCGAGTCAATTCCGCCAGTACCCCGGTATCTAACTCGTCTGTAGTCTGGAGCCATTACACGAGGAACTTATGGTAGGGTTCGGACAAGACTACCGTCAGAAGATGAAGAATCTGATGCTGACTCCGCGGTTGCATCAGATAATACAGTATCCAGCGAGGGACAGCCCCGCGAGGCACTTATGATAAGTGTAGAACAAGTGGCCAAGATGCTCGAAGAAGCCTTGGCTAAACAGCAGGAGAGCTTCAGGTTCGAAATACAGATGGCCATGCAGAACATGAGAGAGATGCATGACCAACAAATCCAAGCATTGACGAACCAGCAAGGCGAGCCAAGTCGTCGTAACCAGGTTAATCTGGAAGATGAGGACACAAATGCGAATGAGACGCATAATGCCAATAATCCTCCCGTCAACGTAGGGGGTGGTAACGAGAATGCTAGTGAAAACACAGGTGAAAACTTGAAGATCAAGAACCTCGAGAGCAAAATCAACACATTGATCTCCGCTCAAGAGACGAAGAAAACAGGCATTCCCTGTCCAAACCCAAGAGAGTGAGAATCGATCCCATATCTGGCGAAGTTCAACCTAATTAACTTCACGCCATTTAATGGGATGGGTTCACCCACTCAGCATTTGATTTACTTCAAATCGCACCTGGGGGTTATCTCTGGTAATGAGCCTCTGATGGTGCGGTCCTTCGTTGGCACTCTTCGTGGAGCCGCCTTCGATTGGTATCGTCGCCTCAAACCAGGAAGCGTGAATAGGTGGGACGACATGGAGACTAAGTTACTCGCTAATTTCTTCGACGATGACACCGAGATATCCATCGGAACGTTGCTCGATGAGAAACAAAAAGACGGGGAATTGGTCGACACCTTCGTCAAAAGGTTTCGGAACAAGGCGATGAACTGTCGAGACCCGATCACTGAGGAGTTCATTCTCCAGACTTGCCACAACAACCTCGCATTGGACGTATTGGAGGCGATGGGAACAACACCGTCTAACACTTGGAAAGGCTTGAAGGTGCGCGGTGAACAAGCCGAACGCTTCCTCCGAAGGAAGAAGGCCGAGAGGAACCTACCGACGGTTAATCCTCTGAACTCGAACTTCGCCTCTCGTGATAAGGGCAAGGCACCTGCAGCTGCTGTTGGTACTAATCGAACGTCACAGCAGCAATCCCGAAGGCAGCAAAAGACTTCGAACCCGAGACTCAAAAAAGAGTATTCCTTCAAGGACGAAGACGTTCCAGCCATCTTCGAATCCCTCCTTGGAAGCAACAAGATCAAGCTACCACCTATCACAACTCAGGAGGAAGCTGACAACACTACGGACCCAATGTACTGTGCATACCACAGGAGGGTCGTTCATCCCACCAAGGAGTGCTTTGCTCTTAAGAATAGCATCCAAACCTTGGTTGAAGCCGGCGTCATAACGCTGGGATAAGCCAAATGAAAATAGCGACACTCTGATAAGTATAAGAGTATAAATTGCTCCTTTCAACACTCCGAAGAGTATACGAGTATAAACTGCTTCTCAATCCTCCAACGGGTGCATGAGGTTAAACTGCTTCCTTACATACTCCAACAGGTATATGAGTCTAAACTGTTTCCTTTCTTTCATGGGAAGTTCCTGGAGAATACCATGCCTGATATTCTTAAGGATAACCCGGACACCCAACTGAGTACGATACCAGGCCCAGTTTTGCAAAGAAAGCTGGGGGTGGATAATTCATGTAACGGGAAGTTCCCAAAAGAAATCCATATAGTGTATTCTTAGGGATAATCCGGTCACCACAGCAAGATGATGAATAAAAAATTCCTATTCAAATTCTCACCGCGTCTGTGCACTCAACACTCTCCCCCTCTCGATTCCCCCAATGAACGAGAGGTCCACAAATCGAGCGATCAAACCTTCCTACAGTTAGGATCGTCTCAAATCTCCCGATTGGTCAAACCTTCCTACAGTTAGGACCACAACCAAAATCCCCTCTCGATTCCTTCAATCCTTCCTACAGTTAGGACCATAACCAAAATCCCCTCTCGATTCCTTCAATGAACGAGAGGCCCACAAATAGAGGTCCACTTTCAAATCGAGTGATCAAACCTTCCTACAGTTAGGGTCATCTCAAACTCCTGCTTGGTCAAACCTTCCTACAGTTAGGACCAAAACCATAATTCACTCTCGATAAACGAGAAATTCATCTTTAGTTCGGTAATCAAACCTTCCGATAGTTAGGGTTATCTAAATCTTTTCGATTCTCGGAGTGGAGATCCCACTTTTAGTTTCACCTTACCGGATTCTGGGGGTAGAGATCCCACCTCGAGTCTCCTTTCCAGCTGAAGATAGAATATAAAATTCTTCTTCAGTGTCGGGAGATAGAATATAAAATTCTTCCTCTCCCATTTCGGGTTCGTCTTTGTCCCAAGAGAAGACACCACCTTTTTCAACTCCCAAAACCTGTGCCTCACAGGTACGGGGAATTTTATCCCGAATCCTAAGTAGGGATAAGTCTGCGCCTAACACGCGCTGTCGGTTTAGTCTTTCTCCGTAGAAAAAGACACCAGAGTTTGATTCTGGGGTATCATATCCTGAAACCTAAGCAGGGATAAGTCTGCGCCTAACCCGCGCTGCCGGTCAGTTCTTAACCGTTAAAAAGAACACTCGTCCGTATATTCAACATTGTGGCAGGTTGTTATTAATAACACCAAAATCCATGCCTTACACGCATGGGGAATTTCATCCTGAATCCTAAGAAAGGATATGCCGACGCCTAACACGCGTCGCCGGTTTAGTCTTTTTCCGTAGAAGAAGACACCAGAGTTCGATTCTGGGGTATTTTATCCCGAAGCCTAAGTAGGGATAAGTCAGCATCTAACACACGTTGCCGGGTAGCCTATTCCCGTGACAATGGTGAAGTCTACGTATTCGAAGTCGTAGCGCCAAGTCTAAGAGAATTCACTTTCTTAGCACAGCGTTACATGCGGAACGGATTTAGACAATCCGCATGTAAGCCCGATTCAAACGGTAATCGGTAAAAGCATGTCAAATCCGTTGAGGGCTGAGGATTTGCCAAAAATCCTAAGTTAACGTCTGATACACGTTGCTGTTTAGTCTTTTCACAGGAGAAAGACGAAGTCTACGTATTCAATATCGTAGCACTAAAAGGGTTAACTCTTTTAGCATAACGTCACATGCGGAACGGACTTAAACAAGCCGCATGCTAGCCCGACTCAAACGGTAGTTGGTAAAGGCGCATCAAACCCGTTGATGGCTGGGGGTTTGCCAAAAATCCTATAAATGCGAGAGTCACTGACGCATCAGCTTCATTAGTTGGTCTCGTGACTTGAGCATCCAACAACATTCGAAACCCTAGGGTCAACGCCGATCAACGCGTAACCCTAGGTCAACGCCAGTCAACGCGTTGTGATCAAAAAGTCAACGTACGACGTTTAAAACCCTAAGGTCAACTCCGGTCAACGCGTAACCCTAGGTCAACGCCAGTCAACGCGTTGCGATCAAAAAGTCAACGTACGACGTTCAAAACCCTAAGGTCAACGCCGGACAATGCGTAACCCAAGGTCAACGCCAGTCAACGTGTTGCAATGAAAGAACTAATACTCCGAAAGTATACGAGTATAAACTGCTTCTTAATACTCCGAAAAGTATACGAGTATAAACTGCTTCTTAATACTCCGAAAAGTATACGAGTATAAACTGCTTCTTATTACTCCAATAGATCAAAAAGTCAACGTACGACGTTCGAAACCCTAGGGTCAACGCCGGTCAACGCATAACCCTAGGTCAACGCCGATCAATGCGTTGCAATGAAAAAATTACTACTCCGAAAAGTATACGAGTATAAACTGCTTCTTAGTACTCCAATAAGGTATACGAGTATAAACTATTCCCTATTTTTGGTTGAGAAGTTCCTAGAGAATATTTTTCCAAAAATATTCTTAAGGATAACTCAATAACACTACGCCGGACAACGCGTCGCAAATAAAGACTCAACGCCAACATTCGAGGGTCAGTTCTATGTTGAACCAACAAACACGAGCTAAAGATCAGAAAATTAGGAACCAACTTCAAATTCGAAATTCCGACAACGGTCAGATAATAAATGCAGCACCGGAAACCCTTACAGACATTCGACAAAGCACCGAATAGCCTGAAGGATTGAAGGAATCAAGAATAGAAGCCATTCCAAAGTCCCGTCATACCAATTGAAGGTTGGGGCAATCATATCCAAAGCATTCCAGACTCTTCTATAAAAGAACGAGGCTGAAATACTTTGGAGGGGGTATCTGTAGGCGTATAAAATTGCTTATAGGTCCCTTAACACAGCTCAGCATGGTGATTCGACAAATCAACGAACCATAGAACAGATTTAAACTCAAACACCAAGGCGGATTTACTGTCATATTGGGATTCGGACTGTCAAAATCAGAGTCTGGATCAACAACGAAGCGCAGAACCGGACAACGGACACAACACGGCAACACCTGGAGGACTCGGCCAAAACCAAGCCACCTCTAGGTGGCTCGGTGTCCGAGCCACCTCTAGGTGGCTAGGTGGCCGAGCCACCTCTAGGTGGCCAGCCCAGATCTGTGCCAAGGCAGAGATTTGAGAGCCTATAAATAGAGGGCTTGAGCTCATTTTTTGAGGGTTGGAATTTTAGACGGCGAAGCTCTGCTGGATTGAAGGCTCAAACCTTAAAAAGATTAAAGCTTTGGAACTTTGAGGACTTGGAGATATCAGATCTGGTTCTTGGCGATCATCCACGCCAAATAAGGCAGGAGTTCGAGAGAGATCAGATCTGAGATCTACGCAGTTTCCCTCCGGATCAAAGCTTGGCCTTTGATCCCGAGAACTAAAAGGCTATTATTTCCTTGGCGAAATAGTAACCTCGGCTGTTATTTCCTTTGTGAAATAACATCCGTCATACTACGTAGATCCGACCGGATCTAGATCACGTGGTGGTCCACGGATAAACCCCGGCGCAGGCAAAGAACCCACACAAGCGAGTGACCGCAAAACAGGAGCTCGCGATTCGTTCGACAAAAGAGAAAAGTTGTAATTTTTATTTCTTTTTTTTTATTTCGTTGTAACCGGATCTTATAAAAAGACCGGATCTTTTTATAACCGATAAACGATTACTTGATAAAAACAATGAATTCAATGAAGAAAACAATTTTTCCCGCGAACATGTACTCTACAGGTCCAGCCGATGTACTGCCACTAAGGAATTCCAACCTCGGGTGATCCGGTATCTCAAATACTACACTCCGACGGCGACAATCAATGGTGACAAAGAATGACCCCAACCAATCCATTCCAAATACTGCATCTAAATTCGGCAAATCAATCACCAGGAAATCTACAAAGAGCTCTCTCCCGCTGATGACCACCGAACATGTTTCATAACCACTGGACGCTACTAAAACACCGCTGCCAGTATTAATATTCCAGCCTATGGTCAGAGGAGTTATAGGAAGAGAGTGGGTGGTCGCAAATCGACGAGATAAGAAACAATGGGAAGCCCCAAAATCAAAGAGTGATAAAGCAAGAATGGAAGAAACATGAACCATGCCTATTACAGGAGGAGGTAAATGCAACTAAACTTAGTACTCATAACAAATCCTATGATGCTATCATCAGGTAATGCTAAATAAGGAAAAATTCATATGCAAGTAAAACTAAGAATGAACAGTTCTTACCAGTGATAACCTGATCGTTCGCCTCAGCTTCCACAGCTGACATCATGAATGTTTGACGTGTAGGTTGCTGCCCCTGTGCCTGCTGATAAAACTGCTTCTAAGGAAGTAGAGGCCCTGCTCGGGGATATGGTCCTTGCTAAGCCGGTGCTACTGGAGCAGGTCGAGGTGGAGCTGGAAGAGCTGCCCAGACTGGAGGTGGGGGCAAACGGGCCTACTATCGTTGCGGACATTCTCGACTGACATGACCGAGGGACCAACAGTTGAAGCACAGATGAAGACGCCTAGGGCTCTCCTGCTGAGTATGCCCAGCGTGGCTACAATAGGAACACTTCACTTAAGGCTGGCCATGAGTCTGCACTCTAAGGCACTAATAGGGGTGGCCCAGATGAATTGGCTGCCGCTGGAAAAATTATTGCCTCTATGGAGCCTGCTGCTACCTCGGAGGGGGACGCTCGACATTTCGGGATGGAGCTACTGGTGTCCTACTCTGAACCACATGTGGATCTTCTGGTTCCTTCTGATCACTCTCAATCTCACGCGCTGCATCCAGTATGGCGTCGTGAGTCATAAGTGCTCTACCAGCCAGAGCCAACCTGATATACTTGTCCAAACCCTTCTGGAACTGATGCTTCCTAATAGCTAGGTCGGTAACCAGATGGGGAGCATACCGACTAAGAGAAGAGAACTCAGCTTCATACTCATCAACTATTCGTCCTCCCTGCTTGAGCTCAACAAATCTACACAGAAGCTCATCCCGGGCTGACTGTGGAAAATAATTCCTATTGAAGCGTTCCGTGAACGTTTCCCACAGAATCGGCCTCTCCAGGTGTGTCTTCTCAGGAGCCCACCAGATTCAAGCCGTATCTGTGAGCTGGACATCCATAAGGTCCACCCACTCTGCAGGAGCAATGCGGGTCACCGTAAGGATAGTCTCGGTAACCTTCAGGAACTCTTCTGCTGCTAGAGGTCCTTCGGCACCGGAGAAAGAAGGAGGTCGCATATACCGGAACTCTCTAACACCAGGTTCTGTACGAGGGGAAGGCTGGTGAGGCTCCCGCTGCAAGTGCCCAGCCAAATGCTGTTGATTCGTCGCCAGTCCCTGAATCATTGCCAAAAGTTGGCGCGGGTCCACTTCGGGAGGCGGTATATATATATATATATATATATATATATATATATTCAAAATACTAGAATAAGGGCTAAGTATAGTCTTACGGATGAAAAATGATATGCGTCTAAATTATGCATTATATTCTCACTTGTAGGAAATCGGGACCATGACCGGGACCTCGACCGGGACCGGGACCTGCATGGGCCACCACTAAAACCTGTCACGCCCCGCTTCCCAAAATACCAAGGAACCGAGATGTGAGCTAGCCCGTGACATATTAGATTAAGGAGAATAAATAAAATTAAACATTTCTCCTCAACCTAATATGCTAAGCGTCAAGAAATAAATGCAAAGGCACAGATCCCCGATCATAGTAGCGAGAATATAATGAACAACTCAGAATAAAAAAACGACATATCAAAAATAAAATATCATCCAAGACACAAAGTTTGGGTCAAACATGCCCTTGTTACAAATTAATCCAACTAAAATAAGAAAATACATAGTCCAACAAAATAAGAAGGAAGTACTGCAAAAATAACTAAGTCCATCGAAAGACTAAAGGATAAGGTACTACATAAGTAATCTAGTGTCCATCAGTGACTACGTATAAGAAAAGGCTATGCTTCCGTCTGTTCTGCTGTTCCACCTGGAGACACTCCGGCTAGGCATACTCCTGCTCTAATGCATCATCATACTGGACCTGTTCGTCCTCTAAATCTGACGTACACCAGAGAAAACATGTGTACGTCAGCGTGCATGACACACGGCAAGATCCCACAAGGAAAGTATAAACGGTCGAACGACCAAAGCAAGAACAATAATAATAATAATAGTAATAATCTAAATGAAATCCACCACTAGAATATAATAGTCAGAAGAATCCAAAATCGATCGGGTAACGAGGTCATGCAGCTAGCGATCAGACTAATCATCCAAGTAACAAGGTCACACTACTAGCCATTGTATAACAGTTCACTAGTACATATCTCACACAGAGTCAACGTTCATATTATTGATAACTGACTATTTACAAATCCCCTACGTGTATCCAATCCCACTACACATGCGGCCTAGAGGACTACACGTAATTCGTTTTCTGCCTGGTTCGAACTTCAAACAGAACCCGGGTGACAAAATAAATTTCCCACTGACCAAAGTGATGTACACACTTCACTTTAGCCCTACAAACCAACCCCAGTGGCGATACCAACCATTGGCGCGAGCCTGGAAGATACATTAACAGCTTTATCCGATCACATGAACCATGACTTTCCCACCCCAACTCTCTTGTTTTTTTAAGTTAACATACACATAGGTTTCTAAGTCTTAAATAGGACACACCAGGCCACACTAGTCATGAATTTCTAACGGTTCTCAAACGTAACAAAGAGTAATAAATGCAACTAACAATATCATAGCATATCACATAATTAAAATTAAGAAACCTAAACCATGAATAATTTCATAATAATCCCTTTTCTAAAATAAATCATTTAAAATTATTTATAAATGTTCTAAAATAATTCCTTTTATAAAACTCTCTTAAATTATTGAAATTATTCTAAATTGATACTTATTCTAAAATAAATTCTTTTAAATTATTTATAATTATTCTAAAATAATTCTTTTGTCAAATAATTTCTATTAATTTGTTATAATTACTCTAAAATGATTTTTCACCAAAATAATTTATTATATTTATTTTAAAATGATTATTTTGTTAAATAAATTCTTTAAAATTATAAATTAATCTAAAATAATTTTATTTTATTTTATCTTTATAGTATCTATTATCACAATATTATTTTTTGTACTTTTTAATATCATTCGTCAAATAAATCCGTGCAGGTCATCACAGTATGTGTATTACAACGTGAATGGTCATACGTTATTGTTCACAGTCCATTTCGTTCATGACAGTTCTATACGCTATAGTTCTCAGTTCAATATGTTCACGACAGTTCTATATTTGTAACGAATAATTATTCGAGAAATGAGTTCTTATGCATAATTGATCTGTGATCAATCTAAAATTGTACTGAGCAAGAATAGGGATCTTGCCTCGGGTTATTGTTGATCGATACGTCGTTACCATGTGAGGATACGGGTCCGTGGATAAGGCGGTGACGACTACTTGTTATTTGTTATTTCGGCGATGTGTGCAGCAGCTCGAGGAGGCAATGACGAGCGGCAACGGGCGGGGCGACGACAGAGAGATGGGGGCTACAGAGGGTACTCGAGCTTGGGGAGTTCAACGACGACGACGACGGAGGAGCTGGAGGGGGAAGAAGAGGCGGAGGTGATGGCCACGGTGGTGGCTGGGGCGTCGGGAAGAGGAGGGGGCTGGAGTTCGACGGGGC
>NC_033797.1:123461797-123522939 GCF_001876935.1 Asparagus officinalis | reverse complement strand
TTGCGATGTTGGGAAGTAGATGGAGATAGGGAGAGAGGGAATGTCAGAGAGAGAGAGAGAGAGAGAGTGTGTGTGTGAGCATGAGAAGAGAGAGGTAGGGGTTTAAATAGAAAAAAATTAAATAAAAAAATGAAATAAAATAAAATATTGAGTGAGGATGCGCGTGGGCATCAGTCTTCTTGGAAAAATGAGGAGAGAGAAAACGTGATGAGGGAGGGATGGTTGTTGGGGGTTTGACGGGGAGCAACAACTTTGGATTATTTTCAAATGGGTTCACAAAAATTTAAGCTCTTGCATATAACTACCCTACTCATTTACAACTACAACATTTATTATGATATGTATATCTATTATTGCATATATATTCTGTGCATTACATGACAATAAAATAAATATCATTGTATATTATGCTTTGCATAGTAAATATTAATAACAATAATGAATAATCAATTATTAATTTAAAAGTCTTTACCGTAACAATTAAATTTATAAATTACAAATTTGTTAAATCAATATAAAACCATTTTATTAAATCATAGCAAATTTTAGAAAATCGGGTAAAATAATAATTTAATATTTAAAGCACCAGAAAATTTATTTAAACCAATATAATTTTAGAAAATCGGGTAAAATAATAATTTAATATTTAAAGCACCAGAAAATTTATTTAAACCAATATCAAAAATTCAAGGTCCTTACACTCTACTAGAGAGATAGTAATTGTGATGGTGAAACATGTTATTACACGGTGTGGTGCATGGTAGGTTTGTAGAGAGATAGTAATTGTGATGGTGAAACATGTTATTACACGGTGTGGTGCATGGTAGGTTTGACATTTCTGGTTTCACCTCGGACTGCAGCCTTGTGTTGCATGGTAGGTTTGACATTTCTGGTTTCACCTCGGACTGCAGCCTTGTGTGAACCCAGGGGCGTCACATTAACATTATACCATTTTTGTCAAACTTACTACTAAATTAGTAAGAGTTCTTTTTTTATAAATAATCATTTCTTAATATATCATAATATTTCAAAAAAAATCAACAATATATTATTACTAAAAAATTATTATTTATTTCCTTAAAAGTAAAAGTCAAAAAATATTATGAGTCACATTAAAAAAAGAACGAAATATAGTAAAGTTTTAATATAGAGTCATCATCATATCATAATAGACTCAAAATTATTGTCATCAAATAGACGTAAAAAATTATTTCCTAAGGAATTTGATATCTTTTAGTCATGTTGGAAGATAAAAATTTAGAAATCAAATAAATTCAAATATTTTAGATTATCAAATAAACCAAAAATATTATACTCAATTATATTAAGTATGCTTATAAAAAAATGAAATGAAAAATATTTTGTTACATAATAATATTGAAAAAATCTTACTAAATAACACAAAATATTTTAAATAAGATAAAAATAAAAATTATTCCTTTTATATCTTATTTCAACCAACAAATTTAAAGACACCATCTTATCAAATGAATAAATTCAATGATATTTTGTTAGTTCACTAAAGCTTTCCTAATAGAAATTAACAACTAACAATGCATGAAGAATATTTATAAAATAAATATTATAGGAAATTACAGAAAAATGGGAGAAATTTTAGGGCAACTAACTTTTTATACAATAATGTTAAGATCACAAAGTCTCTATCCATTCATGAACAATAAAATTAAATAAAGTGAGGATTAAGTTGCAATTCTTTTAAATGTTTGAGAGCTTTATAATTTCCAAGTGGAAAATTAAATCCTAATTAAGAAATCAAGAGTAAACATAGAAAACTAAAAAATTTCAATACGTACGTTAGATTTTCAAATGATTCTTGTCTCCTAAATTCTAAAACCCAATTACCATTAAAACGTAAGAATTTTGATAGAAAAATGGAAAATGTAAAACATAATATAAAAAATTAAATAATATTGATAATAAATAAGTAAGGATTAATACTCATGATAGTAATCGAACTCAACATATAAAACGGAGAATTGAGAGTAAACTTAATGTATTCAACCCGAGGAGGATAGGACATGGCAAAAGTTGAGCACATCTTGTTCATGAAACCCTACTTAAAATATCAATAAAATAGCATAGAGAAGTGAAAATTTTTAATATGTAACTGAGATTTCCAAGCGATCGTTGCCTTCTAAAAATTAAAATCCAATAAACATTAAAATATAAGAATTCTGATGGAAATACAAAATAATAATAATAATAATAATAATAATAATAATAATCATCTACCACAAATAAAAAGTTAATAGAAATAAATCAATGATATTTTATTTGTTCACTCAAGTTTTCCCAGTACAAATTTAATAATTAATATGCATGAAGAATATTCATCAAATCTTAAAAGCTAGAAACAAAGCTTTACAACAATGTGGAGGATTAGAGAACTTACAGGAGCTCATCAAGGCAAGCTGCTGCAATAACAGTAAAGTTAAGCTGTCGAAAATGTATCAAGCTCTATCCCCTGCAGTTGATAAAGTGCCATGGTGCAAAACAATTTGGGGGGGTTTTAATCATCCTAAGCACTCATTCATTTCATGGTTGGCGATGCATGACAGACTTTTGACACAGGATAAGCTTCAAAGAAGAGGAATCATCCAAGAAAACAAATATATTCTATGCTCTGGTGCTGAAGAAGAAAACAGAAATCACTTATATTTTGAATGCACCTACACAAGAGAAGTCTGGATCAACATCATGGACTGGCTGCAGTTTAAGTGGAAGAGTTGCAATTGGAATCTTCTTCTAAATTGGTACAACTCAAGTGTTCGAGGAAAAAATTTCAAGCATAGAGTTAAAAGAATGGCACTGTCTACATCTATATATAATATATGGATGGAACGAAATGCAAGAATCTTCAAGCAAAAAAGCAGGGGGATTGAGCAACTTACTAGAATTATCAAGGTGGACATGCTAACAATAGTTCTAAATAGTAACATACATATAGAAGATGAGAAATGGATAATTTCCCTGTAACTGTATATATTTTGTAGGGAACTGTCGGATACTCAATTTTGAGTTCTTCTGATGTACACAAAACTTTCATATGGTCTAATGAATAAAATTTCATTTACCAAAAAATATTCATCAAATCAATATTAGTAGAAATCAAAGAAAATACTAGAAATTTAAGGGAAACTAACTTTTAGTACAATAATGTTAAGGTCCTAAATTTTTAGCCATTCACGAAAAATCAAATTAAATACACTGCAATTCTGTTAAATGTTTTAGATCTTTCCAATTTCCAAGTGGAAAATTAAACCTTAATTAAGAAAATCAAAAATAAACATAGAAAAATAAAGATTTTCAATACGTACCAGATATTTCCAAATTATTATTGCCTACTAAATATTAAAATGCAATTATCATTAAAATGTAAGAATTTCGATGGGAACACGATAAATGAATAAATAATATGAAACAAGTAAACATAAAATACTTATTGCAAATAACTAAGGATTAATTCTCATCATACTAATCAAACTCGATCTAAAGAACAAAGAATTAAGATTTAACTTAATGTATTGAAGCCGAGAAGGATTGGACATGGCAAAAGCTGAGCACATCTTTTTCATAGAAATCTAATTAAAAAATAAAGAAATAACATAGACAAATGAAGAATTTTAATACGTACCTAAGATTTCCAAGCGATCCTTTCCTTCTAAAAATTAAAATGTAATTAACATCAAAATGTAAAAATTCTAATAGAAATACAACAAACAAAATAATAATACTAAAATAGAAGAAATAAAAATAAAATATTTACCACGAATAAATAAGGACTAACACTCATAATGCTAATCAAACTCAATCTACAAATATTGAGAATTGAGATTTAACTTGCTATATTCAAGTAGAGAGGGTTTGGACAAGGAAAAAGTCGAGCACATCTTTTCCCTAGAACATTAGTCGTCATAAAAAATAATATCTATTTGAGATTGCTAGGATCCGGAGTGGATTTTCCCCTAGTGTTATATAGAATTATATATTTTTCAAATTCAAATGACGAGTTGTCATTTAGTTATAATTTTAAAAATTTACAAGTTTACTATAGTTTTCCTATCTTGTTTAGATTCAAATATTTGCTATTTTTAAAAAATAAAATTAATTATTTCCTAAGTAAGATTAGTTATGTGAATCATAATCTTATCTACATAATTATTTGATTGACATTGTTTTGGTTATAATTATTTGACAATAAAAAATCTAGTGATTAGCTTTATTTATGGGTGTTTATAATGATTAGAATATTTTACATGATTTCTTCTGTTCTCAAATGACAAATGTCAATCATTGAGATATTTAGATTTTAGTGAGCGGTAAGATGATAATGCCACAAAGTAGTGAATTTTGTGGAGGATTTTAATTATTAGATGGATGGTTCAAATAGGAGGACACGTGTCAAAATATTTTGTGAAGGAGAAATCTGATGTGGCATCCTCTCGTGAGTTTGAAGGCTTTATGGTTTTGCTTTAGTGTATACCCTAATAAAAGATTACACACTATATATCATGTTGATTCATATGAAACCTCTCCGGTTAAATTTTAACTCTAGTGTACCTCACAAAATCACCAACATTCACTTAATCTCAACAACCAAACAAAACACTAAATGCATGTTTGGATTTCATTCGGAGTATGAGAAGTTAAGAGAAAATATGGGATGGAAGAAAGGGAAGGTAAGGAAACTACCATTTCCTAAATTCCACCTAGATTTAGAAGGGAATAAAGTCTATTGATCGTATGAGAATCTAGGATACTGAGGGGAAACACTTTCCCTCTTGAAAACTTCCCAAACAAAATAAATGGGTTACCCTATCTTCCATTTCCCCCTCTTCCTATCTATCCAAACAGACCCTAAAGAAAGGTAAATGATTTCAGTTCAAGAAAAATAATCTTCCAAACATCATAAGAGCATCCTGGAGATTTGTCCTAGAAAATAAATTGATCTTCAAGTCATGTACAACCCTAAGCGCATCCACTACCTGACCAATGTCAAAGTCCCCAACCAAAACTCTGAAGTTGTGGTGAGGGTTGAGGTTGAATGCCCTTTTTAAGGGCCGAAACTTGGACTCATGTAGTGATGTTAATTTTTAGATAATTCATTTTAAACTCATAGTCTATGAGATTTGAAAATTAGTTGTTCTGATAGCATCTTAATGTTTCTAACCATTACACCAAAACTCTGAAGTTGTGATGAGGGTTAAAAGTTATAGTTTTATATTCTAACAGTCATATCATCATTACAATATCCTTTTCAACCGACGTTTCTATGGTTTCTGAATTTACTTTATTAGATTTCTTATCTGTAGGCGTATAAAACTGCTTATAGGTCCCTTAACACAGCTCGACACTGTGATTCGACAAACCAACGAACCATCGGGTGATATATCCAAGCAGGAACGGCCGAGCCACCAAGGTGGCCGGCCGAGCCACCAAGGTGGCCGGCCGAGCCACCAAGGTGGCCGGCCGAGCCACCAAGGTGGCCGGCCGAGCCACCAAGGTGGCCGGCCGAGCCACCAAGGTGGCCGGCCGAGCCACCAAGGTGGCCGGCCGAGCCACCAAGGTGGCCGGCCGAGCCACCAAGGTGGCCGGCCGAGCCACCTTTTGGTGGCTCGGTGGCCGAGCCACCCAGGTGGCCGAGCCACCCAGGTGGCCGAGCCACCCAGGTGGCCGAGCCACCCAGGTGGCCGAGCCACCCAGGTGGCCGAGCCACCCAGGTGGCCGAGCCACCCAGGTGGCCGAGCCACCCAGGTGGCCGAGCCACCCAGGTGGCCGAGCCACCCAGGTGGCCGAGCCACCCAGGTGGCCGAGCCACCTTGCCGAGCCACGGGTCTGGGCCCAGATCTGAACCCAGATCCGGTTCCAAATGCCTATAAATAGACATGAGGGCTCATGGTTTTGAGGACTTGGAACTTTGGAGCCAAAACTCTGCCGGATTGAGAGCTAAACCTCCGAGTTTTAAAGCTTGGAAGACTTGGACTTTTCAGATCTGGATCTTGGCGATCATCCACGTCAAACAAGGCAGGAGTTCGTGAGAGAGATCAGATCTGAGATCCACACGGTTATCCTCCGGATCAAAACTTGGTTTTTGATCCCGAGAAGAGTATCGATTTCGCTTGGTCGATTTCGATTACTAAAGGCTATTATTTCCTTGGTGAAATAGTACCCCCGGCTGTTATTTCCTTTGTGGAATAGCACCCGTCATACCGTGTAGATCCGACCGGATCAAGATCGTGCGGTGGTCCACGGATTAACCCCGGTGCAGGCAAAGAACCCACACAAGCAAGAGACCGCAAAACAGGATCTTGCGATTTGTTCCAGAAAAGGAAAGTTGTAATCTTTTAAGATTTTTTGATTTTGTTGTAACCGGATCTTATAAAAAGACCGGATCTTTTGTAACCGATAAACTGTTGCACAAGAAAGCAATGACTTTAATGAAAACGATTTTCCCCGTGAACAATCTGGCGACCACAGTGGGAGGCACCGATCTCGCTGCCGAGATCGTTGCGTCGCAGCCGCGGATCTCGATCCCGGTCGAGGAGGAGGTCGAGTATGAATTCGACCAACAAAATTTCAAGGAGTATCTGTTGGTATGAAGTTCAAGAAGTTCTCCTCCAGGAGAAAAGTCCATTGGTATGAAGTAGTGCAGAATGCCAACGAAGACCTCACCCCAATTGATGCCAAAGTTGCATCAGGTGAAGTTCCACCGACCTCCAACCAGTTCAAGCCTGTTCTCCCCAATTCCTCCGCCGCTGAGGGCATAGTGACTCTCTCAAAGAGATCCCACCAGAGGCGACGTTAACGCCTGGCGCGACAACTCGCAAAGGCAATGGAGTCCACTGACGGAATCCGCTATAACGCGGATCTGAAAAGGAGGAGAGGCAAGCAGCCTCAACAACCAATGAATGGCAGCTCCTCCAAGCCACGAACAATCTGGTGACCACAGTGGGAGTTTGAGGTGATCCTAACTATAGGAAGGTTTGATCACTCGATTTGAAAGTGGACCTCGGGAGTTTGAGGTGATCCTAACTATAGGAAGGTTTGATCACTCGATTTGAAAGTGGACCTCTCGTTCATCGGAGGAATCGAGAGGGGATTTTGTAGGAAGGTTTGATCACTCGATTTGAAAGTGGACCTCTCGTTCATCGGAGGAATCGAGAGGGGATTTTGGTTTTAGTCCTAACTGTAGGAAGGTTTGACTGAAAAGCAAAGGGAGTGAAATACAAGTAGCAGTAGGAATACTGGTTTGTACTGGCCACTCGATGAAGGGTTTTGACGTTAAGTAATCAGGACTTAACACGTCAAGCTTTGGAAATTGCCATGAATTGGCGGACAGAAAATTTAGTGGACCCACCGTCAATTGACTTGATCAGTGGGGGATTTTTGTGAGGAAAGATTAATCTGTCAAAAGGATCGAATCTCGTCTCAACAAGATAACTCATGAGAATTAGTGAATTTGATAACAATAATGGAAAACATTCCGACATTTAGAGTTTAAATGTGGATGTTTTACTTATCACTTTTATAGTGATTGGGTTATCCCTAAGAATATCACCCGTGGTATTCTTTCGGGAACTTCCCGATACATGAATAATCCACCCCCAGCTTCCCTTGTGGAACTAGGTCCGACATTGTACTCAGTTACATGACCGGGTTATCCTTAAGAATATTACATATAAAAATTCTCCAGGAACTTCCCGTGAAAGAAATGAAACAGTTTAGACTCATATACATGTTGGAGTATCAGGAAGCAATTTAACCTCTTATACCGGTCAGAGGATTGAGAAGCAGTTTATACTCTTATACTTGTCGGAGTCTAGAAAAGAGCAGTTTATACTCTTATACTTATCGGAATATTGAGAAGCAGTTTATACTCTTATACTTGTCGGAGTCTCAGGGAGCAGTTTAACCTCTTATATCGGTCGGAGGCTTGAGAAGCAGTTTATACTCTTATACTTGTCAGAGTCTCAGGGAGCAGTTTAACCTCTTATACCGGTCGGAGGTTTGAGAAGCAGTTTATACTCTTATACTTGTCGGAGTATCAGGGAGCAGTTTAACCTATACGAGTATAAATTATTCCCTATTTTTTGTTGAGAAGTTTCTGGAGAGTATTTTTCTAAAAAATATTCTTAAGGATAACTCAACAACACTCCGACAGACGTATGAGTATAAACTGTGTCAAATGCCGGACAACGCGTTGCAAATGAAGACTCAACGCCAACAATCAATGGTCGGTTCTATGTTGAAACAACAAACAAGAGCTAAAAATCAGAAAATAAGGAATTGACTTCAAGTTCAAAATTCCGACAACGATCAGACAATAAATGCAGCTGTAGGCGTATAAAATTGCTTATAGATCCCTTAGCACAGCTCAGCACAAACCGACGAACCAACGAGGGGCAGCTAGGTGCACCAATTTGCGCATTGAAGTCCAGGAGCCCGCTGAGAACTCACGCCCACAAAGGCACGTTTCTAGGCGTGTGACTCTTGAAAGCCCAAAGAAGGCAGTTCGCCCTCAGAAGGAAACATTATCGTCTGATGACGATAGCGTTATACCTGAGAAGTCGTGCCAACACACGATAGGTTACTCCGACCTTCAAGCAGACGAGTTGTACTATCGTGTTGGGGGTACGAGTAAAACCAGGAAAAGGAGTCATCGAGAACTAGAAACTCAATGCCCATGTTCCAAACTCATTCGGGCAGTATTGTCTGAGTGTAACTGCATCAAGACTGTTCCTAAAAGAATTTCGGTTTTCGAAAGACTCAGTACCGAAACGCCAAAACCAAGGCATAGGCGTTTCCGACAAAGAAGAACAGTGGTTGAAGATGGAGAATTTCCGAGGGTCACCGCTAATATGACCAGCAAAAGGACATCGACACAGGATAATCCCAAGTCGATTCCGGAAGCACCCCGACGTATAACACGTCTGCAGTCTGGAGCCATCATACGAGCAACTTATGGTAGGATTCAGACAAGATTACCTTCAGAAGATGAAGAATCGGATGCTGGCTCTGTGGTCGCATCAGATAATACGGTATCCAGCGAGGGATAACCCCGCGAGTCACTTATGATAAGTGCGGAACAAGTGGCCAGGATGCTCGAAGAAGCCATGGCTAAATAATATGAGAGCTTCAGGTTCGAAATGCAGATGGCCATGCAGAATAAGAGAGAAATACATAACCAACAAATCCAAGCACTGACAAACCAGCAAGGCGAACCAAGTCGTCGTAACCAGGTTAATCAGGAAGATGAGGACACAAATGCGAATGAAGCTCATAATACCAATAATCCTCCCGTCAATGCAGGGGGTGGTAACGAGAATGCTAGCGAAAACACAGGTGAAAGCTTGAAGATCAAAAACCTCGAGAGCAAAATCAATACGTTGATTTCCGCTCAAGAGATGAAGAAGACGGGCATTCCTTATCCATACCCAAGAGAATGGGAATCAATCCCGTATCCGGCGAAGTTCAATCTAATTAACTTCACGCCATTTAATGGGATGGGTTCACCCACTCAGAATTTGATTTACTTCAAATCACACCTAGGGGTTATCTCTGGTAATGAGCCTCTGATGGTACGGTCCTTCGTTGGCACTCTTCGTGGAGCCGCCTTGACTGGTATCGCCGCCTCAAGCCCGGAATCGTGAATAGCTGGGACGACATGGAGACTAAATTCCTCACTAACTTTTTCGACGACGACACCGAGATATCCATCGGGTCGTTGCTTGACGAGAAACAAAAAGATGGGGAATTGGTTGATACCTTCGTCAAAAGGTTCCGGAACAAGGCGATGAACTGTCGGGACCCGATCACTGAGGAGTTCATTCTCCAGACTTGCCATAACAACCTCGCATTGGACGTGTTGGAAGCAATGGGGACAGCACCATCCAAAACATGGAAGGATTTGAAGGTCCGAGGAGAGCAAACCGAGCGGTTCCTCAGAAGAAAGAAGGTGGAAAGAGGCCAACAGGCGACGAATGCTCCGCAATAGAATTTCGTCCCACGAGGGAAAGGTAAGGCACATGCTAATGCAGTTGATGCTAATCAAACTTTCCAATTACAACCTCAGCAACAGCCGCAGCAACGAGCACCACAACAGTCGCAGTCGCAATGGCAACAACGGCCTCAGAAGCAGAAACCTTCGGAGCCAAGATTTTCTAAAGTGTACTCTTTCAAAGATGACGAAGTTCCCGGCATCTTTAAGTACCTGTTGGAAAATAACAAAATCTAGCTGCCGGCGATCGTGGACCAAGAAGGGCCTAGCAAAGTGACGGATCCGAAGTATTGCGCATACCATAGAGCGGTCCATCACCCTACCAAGTCATGCTACCATCTCAAGGATAAGATCCAGGCGTTAATTGATGTAGGCGTCATAACCCCGAAGCCGTCCAAGAACGTCGGAGCAAATACATTATCAATTAGCTTTGGATCGGTGCCCACAGCATGGTTTAAACCAGAACGCATTACCAAAGTAGGAATGAAGATAGTGAACGACGACCCACATGGACAGCGCCAAAAAGGACTTGTGCCACACACAGCCCTAAACGGCGAAATCCTTTGGGTTCATCCCGATCTAATTGAAGACGATCAGTGGACGACTTCCTCGATCAGAAAGGGTAAAGGCAAGCCCTGCAATTCTACCTCCATGATCTTCGAAGAGGATGGTAATGAAGCTCCTACCTTCCCGCTCTCCGAAGAAGAACAAGAAGTCTTTGCCACTAGAAGCGGAAATCAGTATCACTTCAACTACCCATCACCTAGTGATTAGTTAGCTGAGCAGGGGGTGACTAAGCAAGGACCAGCCAAAACTCTCACGGAGCTGGGTGTGATTACGAAACCGGTTGAAGAAGCTTGACGACAACCGGTTAATAAATAGAAAAAGCAGTCTCGTTTTAATCGTCCGATTGGAAGAGATAAACCGGAAAGCTCGAACACTCCGTACGTCTTCGATATTATGGCTCAACTAGCTAACATCCCAGCACGGATAACATTGTATGAGTTGCTGCGGTTGTCTAAAGAAACCAGGGAAGCCTTGCAAGAAGCCTTGGCCAATTCAGAAGTGTTCCTTACTCGGATCAAGCCGGCACCTGAAGAGCCAGAACCATTAATTCAACACTGTAATATAGCGGCTAAAAACATTCCCTGCATTACCTTCACTAAAGAGGATATGCAGACGAAGAATTCAAACCATGATCGACCCCTATATTTCATTGGGTACATTGGCTCCAGCAAAGTCAACCGAATCCAAGTGGATCCGGGTTCTGCTGTGAGTATTATGCCGCTTCGCTTAATGCATTTCCTCGGCATTCCAGTTAGCAAGTTGGCGTCAACAGGCACTGTTATTTATGGATTCAACACTAGCGGGTCAAGACCCTTGGGTAAGATCCGGGTAAAGTGTCAAATGGGAGATTTGAAGATAGAAGTCACATGTTATGTGATCGATGCTGAGACTTCATATAACTTACTATTGGGTCGGCCTTGGATCCATAGTAACGTTATAATCCCCTCCACTCTCCATCAGTGTTTGAAATATGTCGACACTGATAATAAGGTTAGGACGGTGGTCGCCGATAAGCAACCATTCAAAGGGTATGAGAATTATTTCACTGATTCTCTCCTTTATGGTAACGAATCCGATACTGAATTATCGGCTCATAGCACGGACAGCGGAGAAGAAGTTGATACCGAAGCCGGACTTGATTACAATGGAGGTTATGTTTTAAACGACATTGTACCCTTTGTAATCAACCTTGACGATGAACAATCGTCAGATGGCAGTTGTAACTAGCAACTTGCCAATAATGAAATAAATAACGATTTAGAGTACTCACTGTCTCTTGATGATGTGATAAAAGAATTGTATGATAATCCCGATTTATATGCGCTGCTTCGATCGTCCTATATAGCGAAGAAACGCCTCCAGCATTCTTTCGGAACAACCTTGGTCATTCCTACCAAAATAGGAGGCGAAAGAGAAGTGATTTACGGTAAAGGAGAGGGTTTTCCATTACTAGATCATTTCTTAAGGGAAGATGAGAATGATGACAAACCTGGTCAGCATTTATCTAAGTATAGTCCGGAAGCGCGCAAGCTCATGGAAAAACAGGGATATGATTTCACACTCAGAGAAGGTATATGTACCAAAAGGGAAACCGGATGATTATTATAAATTCAGACGAGGGTTAGGGTATGAATCTTCTTCAGAAGACGAATGTTGCTGGTTAATCAATAACCAATCATCTGAGCAATACAAAGATGGGTACCCGTCAGATTCCTCTGAATAGGATTCCAATACAAGTCTGGGGGAAGCATTCAAAGCCCTAATGGCGAACATGGCTACAGCTGATCCGTCCACAATGGAGAACGATGATCAAATGCCAACATGGGAAGACCCGTGGGTTCATTACCTGAA
The DNA here is from genome assembly GCF_001876935.1 of Asparagus officinalis. Lineage (NCBI taxonomy): Eukaryota > Viridiplantae > Streptophyta > Magnoliopsida > Asparagales > Asparagaceae > Asparagus > Asparagus officinalis. Next base: position 123,510,503 of record NC_033797.1, on the reverse strand, counting down.
CATGCAGTATGGTGATAGGTTCGAACAGAGAGAACCCCCCACTGAAGATAAAATAGTCTAAATTAACATGGGTGACGAGGCCAATCCAAAACCTATATTCATCAGCGATAGTCTTCCCTCAAATGAGAAAGAGGAATTAATTGCTCTCATCAGGGAATATATTGACGTCTTCGCTTGGAACTATGAAGACATGCCAGGACTCGACCCTAGTGTAGCAATGTACCGCCTCGATATCAAGTCGGATGCCAAACCTGTCAAACAACAGCAAAGACGGTTTCGTCCACAGATTATGGAAGCCATTGAGGCAGAAGTTAAGAAATTGATCGAATCAAGATTCATCCGAGAGGAGCAACATCCAGACTGGCTAACCAATATTGTTCCAGTCATGAAGAAGAACGGTAAAATCAGGATTTGCATCGACTTCAGGGACCTGAATACGGCATGTCCAAAAGACGACTTTCCTCTCCCAATCACAGATGTCATTATCGACAATACGTGCGGATTTGAGAGAATGTCTTTTATGGATGGCTTTTCAGGATATAACCAAATCAAGATGCACCCAGATGACGAGAAGCATACAGCGTTCAGAACACCCCTTGGTGTCTTTTGCTACACGGTGATGCCTTTCGGTCTAAAGAATGCAGGCGCCACGTACCAGCGAGCAATGACTAAGATTTTCCAAGAACATCTCAGGAAAACAGTCGAATGTTACGTTGATGATTTGGTTGTAAAAAACCGTAACAAAGAAGATCACATCATGGACTTGAAGACGATGTTCGATCTCATGCAGAGTCATCAATTGAAGATGAACCCCACTAAATCCTTCCTAGGAATGTCCAGCGGAAAATTCCTTGGATTCGTCGTCACCACTAAAGGTATACATATTGATCCTGATAAGGTGAAGGCGATACATGAACTGCAACCCCCTAGAAATCTAAGAGAGCTTAGAGGATTGCAAGGGCGGTTAGCTCACATCCGGCGGTTCATCTCAAATCTTTCTGGGAAGTGCCAACCATTCTCTAAACTAAACAAGAAAGGGGTGTCATTTATCTGGGACGATGCCTGCCAAAAAACATTCGAAGATATCAAAACATATCTGATGAATCCTCCTGTTCTCGTTGCACCAAAATCAGGTAGACCGTTCTTGATTTATCTCAAGGCGATGAACCACTCGATAAGTGCTTTACTAGCACAAGACGATGATAATGGTCACGAACAGGCAGTCTATTACCTAAGTCGGACCTTGGTAGGCGCCGAGTCTCGATATCCAATGATTGAGAAAGAATGCCTCACATTGGTATTCGCAGTGCAAAAGATGCGGCATTACCTGGTTGGACAGACGATTTACATCATTTCTAACGTTAATCCAGTACGGGTATTTATGACGCAACCGGACTCTATGAATTGGCGGTTAGCAAAGTGGGCCCTTCTCTTATCCTAATATGATTTGCACTTCAAACAGTAGAAGTCGATCAAAGGACAAGCGATTTGTGATCTTTTGGCGGCAAACCCGACAACGGATACGGCAGAAGTATATGATGACTTGCCGAATGAAACCCACGAGATTAACACTACGTCGCACCAACAAGTATGGCAATTATACTTCGATGGTGCTTCGAGGGCAGTTAATAGGGCAATAACCCCCGGATGTCCTAAAGTCTCCTCCGGAGTTGGAGTTGTTTTAGTTTCCCCGGGGATGCATGTGATGCATCGGGCTTATTCACTGACTAGTCTATGTTCCAATAACGTAGCCGAGTACAATGCGCTTCTCATTGGACTCAGTTTCGCCAAGGAGCTGGGGGTCGAATATCTCGAAGCTTTTGGGGATTCTCAATTGATAGTCAACCAAGTCCGTGGAGAGTATGAAGTCAGGAACCAAGACCTGATCCCGTACCACCAGGAGGCCATCAAAATGGCAGATTCTTTTGAAGAATTCTTTATTGAATACATCCCTCGTCTCCAGAACGCTTATGCGGATGCACTGGCAGCACTAGCAGTATCACTTGCGCAGCCTCCCGAAACTGAACTATTAGTCACAGTAAGGACGCATCAACTCTGCATACCCATATACGATATGGATATCGAAGAGGAAGATGATAGAAACATAAACGCAAAGGAGGTGAATTCAACTTTCGAACAAAGAAGCAGAAGAAGTTCTTAAGGAAGCACACGAAGGAGAATGTGGTGCGCATCAACCCGGTCCCAAACTGTATGATCGCATCAGAAGAATGAGATATTTTTGGCCAACAATGGTTCGTGATGCAATCGAATACGCCCGAGAGTGTCATGCCTGTCAAGTACATGCAAATTATATGCACCAACCACCAGAGAGTTTACACACGCCAACCACGTCTTGGCCATTCGAGACATGGGGTATGGACATTGTCGGTCTTATTTTCCCCCCTTCAGTCAAAGGTGATCGATTCATTCTCGCAATCACGGATTACTTTTCAAAGTGGGCTGAAGCGATTCCGCTTAGAGAAGTGAAGACGAACAACGTCATTAATTTTATCAAACATCATGTCATATACCGACACGGTGTGCCAAGACGGATCATTCATGACAACGGTCCACAGTTCATAAGCAACGCCTTCGTCAGGTTTTGTGACAAGTTCAAAATTCAAGATGTTTCGTCAACAGCTTATTATCCCGCTGCGAATGGATTAGCTGAGGTGTTAAACGATCATTAAGATCCTATCAAAGCTCGTGAAGACCAATAAACGAGATTGGGATGATAAACTCGGTGAAGCACTCTGGGCTTATCGTACCACCATACGCACACCTACAAGAGCTACCCCATATTTGTTGGTATATGGATGTGAAGCTGTGTTACCATTGGAAATCTAAATCCCATCCCTTCGGATCGCTCTCGCAACTGAGATGACGACAGAAGAACAACATCAGAAACGTCTCGAAGAACTCAAAATGTTGGATGAAAAACACTTGGAAGCTCAACAACACATTGAGTTTTATCAAGCCAGAATATCTAAGGCTTTTAACAAAAGAGTCCGACAGAGAAGCTTCAAGGAAGGAGATTTGGTCCTCGCTGCTCGCCGACCGATAATCCTCAACTCCAAGAAGAAAGGTAAATTTAAACCCAAATGGGAATGACCGTTTGTGATAGACACAGTCTACTCAAACGGCGCATATCGCCTGATTACTCAAGAGGGCGCCAGGCAATTAATGCCAATAAATGGGAAGTTCCTGAAAAAGTACTATCCCTAATACATTCAGGATAACCCATTTACCGGGAAGTTCCTTGAAGAATATTACACTTAATATTCTAGAGGATAACCCAAAATCATTTTCACCACCAAAATCCCTCAGTGATCAATTTCAATTGACAGTAAGTCCACCAAAAGTTTCTTCCTGGCCCAAACCACCAGCTATTTCCCCTCTTGACTCTTTCCATGAACAAGAGGTCCACTTTCAGTTTAGAGTCCCCTTTCGATAAACGAAAGAACTCCCTTCTTTTTCTCTTTGGTTAAGCCTTCTCATGGTTATGACCGAAGTTGAAATTTCACTTCGATAAACGAAAAAACTCATCTTCAGATTAGATAACCAATCCTATAAAAGGTAAGTTTATCTAGATCTTCCAGATTCTCGGAGTGGAGATCCCACTTCTAGTTTCGGAAATAGAATATAAAATTCTTCATTTCCAGAATCAGGGAATAGAATATAAAATTCTTCCTTCCTTGTATTCGGGTTCGTCTTCACCCTAAAAGAAGACTGGGAAATAGAATATAAAATTTTTCCTTTCCCGCACCAACCTTTTCCAAGAATTTGTCAATCTAGGATTCATCCTAGGAAGTTTATCCCGAATCCTAAGCAGGGATAAGTCTGCGCCTAGCGCGCGCTGCCGGTTTAGTCTTTCTCCGTAGAAAAATACACCAGAGTTCGATTCTGGGGTATTCTATCCTAAAACCTAAGCAGGGATAAGTCTGCGCTTAACCCGCGCTGCCGGTTAGTCCTTAACCGTTAAAAAGAACACCTGCCCACATATTCAACATTGTGGCAGGTTGTTATTAATAACACCAAAATCCATGCCTTATACGCATGGGGAATTTCATCCTGAATCCTAAGAAAGGGTATGCCGACGCCTAACACGCGTCGCCGGGTTAGTCTTTCTCCGTAGAAAAAGACACTAGAATACCAGTCTGGGGTATTTTATTCCGAAGCCTAAGTAGGGATAAGTCAACGTCTAATACGCGTTGCCGGGTAGCCTATTCCCGTAATAATGGCGAAGCCTATGTATTCGTTACATGCGGAACGGATTTAGATAATCCGCATGCTAGCCCGATTCAAATGGTAGTCGGTAAAGGCTTATCAAACCCGTTGAAGGCTGAGGGTTTGCCAAAAATCCTGTGAGTATTATGGTCAATCATTCCAAACAGAATGAGAAATCATGATAAAGATAAAGATAAAACCAGTTCCACAAAGAGGATCAAAATATTCAGTAAATGAAATCATACATCAAGCCTATGGCCAAAAGTCAAAATATTCAGTAAATGAAATCATACATCAAGCCTATGGCTAAAAATCTGCTGACTAAACTTAGACAACTTCTCATCATAAGCTTGCCTAAGCTCATCCTGCAATTCAGCTCTGATGGACTCTTCAGTAGTGGCTAAAGTCTTCACAGCAATCTACTCCGTCTCGACCAGCTTCTGCTTCAAGGATTTCAACTCCTCAGATAAGACAGTGTGGGCTTGCTGATCCTGTACCATCGTCATCTGAAGGATACTCAAAGTCTCATCTTCTTCACGAAGTCTTCTTCGGAACTGTTCTATCTTGGTCTCACAAGAGGCAATAGAAAGGTCGAGATCGTCAAGTGAAGATGATCTAACAGCAAGGTTGGCCTCAACTCGATCTACCCGATCCCGCTGCACCTGAATCTCGAGCTCAGCAAGAACTCAAGTATCGCGCCATGTCTGTAAGCGAGTATCCAAATTGGCAGCAATGAATGAAGAGGCACCTGCATCCTGGAGCTCACGTAACATCTAAAGCTCGTGCTCCAGGCAATCAAAGTCATCCATTATAGCCTTCGCCAGATCCGGATATCCTGCATCCCTTATTGAATTTATTCTGGGATCAAGGAAAGGCTTAAATTGGTGAAGGAAAAGTCCACCGTGGAAGAGCTTGCCAATCATAGTATTCACTAAGGAGAAGAAGGAGCGGACTTCTATACAGATGACGATCTTTTCAGGGTCGTTGTCTGATAACAGCTCCTTCACAAGGACATGAAAAGTACTCCAATAAGTTATACGAGTATAAACTATTCCCTATTTTTGTTGAGAAGTTTCTGGAGAGTATTTTTTTAAAAATATTCTTAAGGATAACTCAACAACACTCCGAAAAGTATAAGAGTATAAACTGCTTCTCAAGACTCCAACAGACATACGAGTATAAACTGTGTCAAGAGTATAAACTGCTTCTCAAGACTCCAACAGACATACGAGTATAAACTGTGTCAAACGCCGGACAACGTGTTGCGAATGAAGACTCAACACCAACAAACGATGGTCGGTTATATGTTGAAACAACAAACACGAGCTAAAGATCAGAAAATTAGGAATTAACTTCAAGTTCAAAATTCCGACAACGGTCAGACAATAAATGCACCACCGGAACCCTTGCAGACATTCGACAAAGCACCGAATAACATGGAGGATTGAAGGAATCAAGAATAGAAGCCATTCCAAAGTCCCGTCATACCGATTGAAGGTTGGGACAATCATATCCAAAGTATTCCAGACTCTTCTATAAAAGAATGAGGCTGAAATACTTTGGAGGGGGTATCTGTAGGCTTATAAAACTGCTTATAGGTCCCTTAACACAGCTCGACACGGTAATTCGACAAACCAACGAACCATCGGGTGATATATCCAATCAGGATCGTTAAACTATAACACCGAAGCCAAGTGACACGCGACGAAGCGGATTAACGAGGCTACGAGGTTAACGAACCGCACGCAAACAACGGAATACATCCAAACACGTGTGTAATCAAGCTAACGGGTCGATGAATCAACGAGTCATCCAACCGTAGAGTCCACCACATCAAACAAGATCGGGAGCGAACTCGAACTCGAACACCAAAGCGGATTTACTACCAAATTAGGATCCGAACTGCCAAATCAGAGTCCATAGTAACGAGGAAGTTCGGATTAACTGCAAAACCAAAAAACGGGTGAAGCAGCGAACACCCGGAGGGTTCGGCGAAAGCCAAGCCACCAAGTGGTGGCTCGGTGGCCACCGAGCCACCCCTTGGTGGCTCGGTGGCCGAGCCACCTGGTGGCTCACCGAGCCACCTTTTGGTGGCTCGGCGGCCACCGAGCCACCTTGTGGTGGCTCGGTGGCCGAGCCACCTTGTGGTGAGCCACCCAGGTGGCCGAGCCACCCAGGTGGCCGAGCCACCCAGGTGGCCGAGCCACCCAGGTGGCCGAGCCACCCAGGTGGCCGAGCCACCCAGGTGGCCGAGCCACCCAGGTGGCCGAGCCACCCAGGTGGCCGAGCCACCCAGGTGGCCGAGCCACCCAGGTGGCCGAGCCACCTTGCCGAGCCACGGGTCTGGGCCCAGATCTGAACCCAGATCCGGTTTCAAATGCCTATAAATAGACATGAGGGCTCATGGTTTTGAGGACTTGGAACTTTGGAGCCGAAACTCTGCCGGATTGAGAGCTAAACCTCGGAGTTTTGAAGCTTGGAAGACTTAGACTTTTCAGATCTGGATCTTGGCGATCATCCACGTCAAACAAGGCAGGAGTTCGAGAGAGAGATCAGATCTGAGATCCACACGGTTATCCTCCGGATCAAAACTTGGTTTTTGATCCCAAGAAGAGTATCAATTTCGCTTGGTCGATTTCGATTACTAAAGGCTATTATTTCCTTGGTGAAATAGTACCCCCGGCTGTTATTTCCTTTGTGAAATAGCACCCGTCATACCATGTAGATCTGACCGGATCAAGATCGCGCGGTGGTCCACGGATTAACCCCGGCGCAGGCAAAGAACCCACACAAGCAAGAGACCGCAAAACAGGATCTTGCGATTTGTTCCGGAAAAGGAAAGTTGTTGTTAGACCCTAGAGGGGGGGGGAGTGATTAGGGTCTTATGCTAATCTAATATCAATTAATAACAATTAAAATTATGTTGATCAATTTGTTCTTACAAGAATGAATACGATATGAATATGAGCAATAAAGATGAAATTATGTACGCCAACCAAAACACAAACACACAATATGTTTACGAGGTTCGGTCCCCACGACCTACGTCCCCGCTCCTCACCTCGAGGAGATATCCACTATCACAATCCGGTTTGGAAGCCGGAACTTCTACACACTCGGTTTACAAGTTCACCGAAAACTCTCACACTACACAATCACTCAACAAACACACTTTACACACTAAGTGTAGGAACCTAGCCCGTGTCCTCCTCCTCAAGTGCTCGATTACAACCTCTCCCTAGGTTCGTCAATCGACGCCACTCCTATTGGATTTGACCCCGTCTCTCTCTCCTCACACTTCTCTCGGTGTACAAGTGTGTTACAAGTGAATCTCACAAATAAAGGTTCAATACAATGATTTGTTCTCAATTAACAAGTGAGAACACAATAAAGCTCACACTCACTAAATCCCACACTACAACCCACAATATATAATATGAGAAAATCAAGCTCAATAAGTGTGTGTGATAATAGTGAATGAAACTCAATAAATATAACTCAATGAATATAGCTTAATCAAATGAAAGTGAAATAATAAGCTATATAGGAAAGAGTTTAGAAAACTTCTCAATGAATAAGAAGAGCTGAAGAATTGATGATTCCAATAGGGTTTGAAAGCCTCTTCTTGTTGTAGAAAAACTTCTCTTAAAAACAAATTGATGAAACAACTCTTAAACAGCTCTTAAACGCGATTAATAACTTGTTAAACAACAAACTTGGATTTCTTGGTTGATGGAGAGGAAGAGCAGTAATGGAGTATATATAGCACCCCAATACAATAGCTAGAAATAAGTAAAAGACCAAAAAATCCATTTGAAAAACTAGTCGTTAGGCTCATTCTGACAATTCGTCGGTCGACCGGTCCGTTCGACCGATTAGTTCAAAAACCAGGGAAACGAAGAATTAAAGCTGTCGGTCGACCGACGGAAAAAGCGGTCGACCGAATTGGAAATTTCGGTCGACCGACGGAAATTCCGGTCGACCGGAAAATACTCAAAGAAATTCTCAGAAAACAGACTACCGTCGGTCGACCGTATCGGTCGACCGAATTCTGATATACACAAGATTGCAAGGCGAGCGTTTGGGCAGTTTTGAAAATTCGTTAAAATATCAAATCACATCCAAAAATAGTGAAACTTTGGGCAAAAGTTTTCTAAATGATGAAATTAACATTTGTTTGAAAAAGAAATTTTTGGAAATTAATTTTTCGTTTGTGAAAACTACCTGTTTTTGAAGAAGCTTGAGAAAACCTGTAAATGTTTATGATAAGTGAAACCTTTGATATATTGGGTCGGGGAGAGGGTGAACGTAGGGAGGGAGGAGAGGACTTGTAAATATTCAAAATATAATATTGTGCATATAATATATGTATATTAGTGCAAGTAATGAAGGAGCGTAAAACATGGATAAAAGTATTTTAACAACGTTTAGATGAAAAATCAATCTATATGATAGAAAATGTCCAAAATCGTGTTAAGTGTATATATATTGGAAGCTTGATAGAATCATACTATATATGTTAAGTAAAGCTTAAACATATACCTAGGTAAATCACGCAAATGAACTTTGAATCTTTAACGCTTGATCAACGGCGTGTTGAAAAATACCTGATAAAAAAGAACATAAACACAACTCTAGAAAAACTTATTAGTAAATAAATTGTTTGGTCAAATCGATCATAAACTATAGGTCAACAATCTCTCCCTTTTTGAATGATGGCAAAAATTTATACATGAATATGACATATAGACTGATAATCCACATATAAGCCAAAACAAGAGTAAATCATAACAAGACCATAATATATATATAATATTATTATATATATTATATATATATATTAAACTATAATATATATATATATATATATATAATATAATACTATATATATATATATTATATATATATATATATAATGATAGAATAAGATTTGGCAATTATGTAAGGCTATATGTGGTATTTTCTCCCCCTTTTGACAGCATCAAAAAGGGAAAAATAAAAGATAGGAGCAATGCTCCCCCTGCTTATACGCATCGATAAAAAATAAAGAATTGTATGTCAAAGGCTCCCCCTGTCAAAAAGACTGAAAGACATCTACGGATCATATATACAGGAGCTAAACCAACAACTATCCATCAAACATATGCAAAAATGATACGAGTAACTCAAGTTCTATAAACAAAACATGATTATAGCCTTAACATAACATGATAAACTGGCATAAGTAATTACAAAACATCATTTTAGCATCATAGATTTGCATAAATATACAAAACCTAAACAGTGCAACAAGTATTTTCCACACATCAAATTATGAATGTTGTTTCAACAATGCATTGATTCATAAAAGAAATAAATTAAACACAATAGGCCACAAAATATCACATAAGCATTAGAAGCAATATGGTTTTGCACAAAACATGAATTCGTTCACAGGATAGTAAATTTTACATAAAAGATCACACAAAACCATATATAGTTAGTTCCACAAAGTATCATAGAGTTATTACACTCAAATAAAATAGAGTTATCAAATCAGCCATCTCCAAAAGAGAACATCAAAAACAAAGATAACCATCACATAAAGAAACTCAACTCAGTCATCACCAGCACCATCACCACCATCATCACCACCTCCAGAATCAGAAGAGCCTGATCCATCAGCAGAATCCTCACCAGAATTAGACTCAGAATTAGAAGGGATCCCGAGAGACGTACGCTGAAATGAAAGAATAGTCCTAACATCCTTCTGAATGGATGAGACTTGCTTCTGAATACCTGAGTACTGAGTCTCAAGGCGATCCAGACGGTCACAAATATCAGAAGTGGAAGAGGTTGAGGCTCTAGAACGGGAGTGAGAAGATGATGAAGGAGTGGAGTCAAGGGCCATCTGCATTCTAGAAAGAGAGACCTTATCAAAGAAATCTCTCGTAGATTCAATCTTGGGTTCATTTGTAAGATCAACATTGAAGTGTTTGAAGATGAGGGTGAGAAAGGAGCCAAAAGGTAGAAACTTTGTATGCTTTGATGCCATATTATTGACAAAGATAGTTGCCCAATCTACTTTGATTTTGGCAAAAATGGCGTAAACAGCATTAATTTTATCAGAAGCGAAATGATCAAAGCTACCGGTTTTGGGAATTAAGTTCTGAGCAATAATTCTGGCAATGAGTCTTGCATTAGGATTAAGAGAATTGTTGCTCATTGGGTAAGAGCAACCAGGCTTAAACATGAGTGGGTTAACATCTGGATTACCAACATCAACAGACATGAGATGAACGTCACTTGTTGGGATATTAAGAATCCCCGCAAGTTCGTTTGCAGAAAAGGTAATTTCAACATTTTTCACTAATGATGTAATGGTTAAACTACCATCAGTAGATGATGTTGTGGACAGGTTCGCATAAAATAGATAAACAAGAAATGGATAATAAGGAACTTTATGTCCCTCATCTAGCAACCTGTCTAACCCAACATTTTGAAGGATAGTCTCAGTGTTATACATGAATAACTCAGAATATTTGATATATCTGGTAGGAATGATTTTCAGTTTGCACAGTTCCCTGTATTTCCTAACAAGAGATTTAAAAAGTAGATAATCCTCATAATGTGAGGCTTTTATAGATAAGGAACTAGACTCTGGTTTTGATCTCTTTTTAGGGGGTTTAGGAGGCATGATTATGAGAAGATAACAGAAATTATCAACTTCCTGTAAACAAAAATAAATTTAGAGCAAATTAACAAAATGCCCTAAAACTAAAACCCTAGATGGCTTTTATAGATGAGGAACTCGACTCTGGTTTTGATCTCTTTTTAGGGGGTTTGGGAGGCATGATGAGTTAGGGTTAAACAGATAGAAGAAATTTTCTCAACTTCCTGTAAACAAAAATAAATTTAGAGCAAATTAACAAAATGCCCTAAAACTGAAACCCTAGATGAGAAAGTAGACATTAGAACTCAGAAATCAAAAGGTAAAGGAAGAAATTACCCACAAAACTGATGAGAAAGGACTGAAAGTAGCAGCGGTTGAATCCAAGCGGCCGACCGAAAAAAATTTGTAACTCTAGGTCTGCGATTTCAAAATGAGGAGGAAGAAGAGGGGTCGGGTGTTTTAGGAGAGAAGACAACGGCTGGGATTGAGAGGATGATAGATCAAGGGTGATGTAGAGTTCGGGTTTAAAACAGAATCCAATAACAAAACTAAAAACCCGATAAAGAAAACGAAGTCGTTACAGTATTTCGTTTCGGTCGACCGAATCGATTTCAGAAAGATCGTCGGTCGACCGGGTCGGTCGACCGAGGGAAAATAAAAGACACAGGTAAAGATAAAAATTGTTTTTGAGAAATTTTATAAAATAGACTTTTTGGAAATATGTTTTATAAAATACTTAAAGTTTTGTAAGGTATATATAAGTATTTTTAATTGTGAAATCATGCAAATAATTTTATTTTTAACATTAGGAATATAATTTTTCATTCAAAGCCAAAAAGAAATTATTCAAAAAAAAACAAAACAAATAAAAAAAATACTATAAATCATTTAGGTACCACTAGAACTTGGGACATGACCCCTATCATTTAAATCCAAGGCCCTAGGGTTATGAACCCGTTTGGGCGTGTTTTGTGCACCGATACGATCAAAACAAAAATTGTAAACGTGACCCATACGATTGCAATTTGTGCAATGTAGAGGTTTGAATGGTTTACGTTGATCGAAATAGAATGCATGTGATTCATTTGCAAAAATAGATTTTTCTTTGTAATTATTTTGCAAACGAAATTTTCTTTTTAAATCGAAAAAAAACATGGCCAAATGACCAAAACGACCACAATAATCACATTTGTACACATAAGCATGTTTATGATTTACACTATGTGTGTGTACATGGGTATGTGATGATGAAGCTTGATGGGATGCACAATCATGAATAGGCTTATCAATTTTTGGTGCATTATGACAAAATTGAGCTAAATGGCCTTTATGACCGCAAATAGAACATTTGTGAATTTTGTCATACATATGTGCATAGTGAATAGGTTTCTTGGAAGAATCAACATTAACCTTTGCACATAAGTCCATAAGCTTTTTATTATTAGCAATACAAGTATTTAGTGTTGAATCTAAGGTAGATATTCTTTTTCTCATTTGATTCAACTCATCATTGTGCATACAAGTATTGCTACTAGAAGTAGGATAAACAAGATTACTCATCATAGATTTTAACTTATCTACTTCTAACATAGCATAACGTTTTTCATGAAGCAAACTAGCGTTTTCAGTTTTCAAATTTTTATTGCATTCTTTAAGAATTATATTTTTATTTGCAATAAAATTGAACTTAGTAGCTAGTGTTTCATGAATGGATTTCAAATTAACATACTTGCTCTTTACATCCATATAGCAATTGTGTAATTTTTCAAACTCAAGAGCAAGTTCATCAAAAGTAATATTATCATTGTTATCGCATACCTCACTAGGGTTATCACCTAGTGGTAATGTACATGGGGATGAGGCTTCCTTAGGACTCAAAGCAAGATTTTCTAATGCTTGTTGAATCGCCTCCAATTTCCCTTCATGTGCTTCAATAAATTTCCATAAAGCGTGAGCACTATCAAAATTAGCAAATTTGTTAGAAAACGATGAGTGAAAAGCGTTAATCAAATATTCTAACAAAAGCTTATTCATGTTAAACAATCTTTTATCATTCTCACACCATTTGGATTTTTCCAAGGTGGGAACAACATAGGCATCCTCAATAATTTCCCATAAATCAAATTGATTAGATTGAACGAAAAGTTTGAATCTAATACGCCATTGAGCATAGGGAAAAATATCCAAACGAGGAGCAATATTAATAGCATATCCTAAGCAAGATGAATCATTCATATCCATAGAGATATGTAATTAAAATTAGATTAGCACAAATACAATAACTTGGATCTTTAACTCAAGGCGGTTAGTCCTTAAATCAAAGAGCACCAAGCTCTGATACCAATTGTTAGACCCTAGAGGGGGGGTGATTAGGGTCTTATGCTAACCTAATCTCAATTAATAACAATTAAAATTATGTTGATCAATTTGTTCTTGCAAGAATGAATACGATATGAATATGAGCAATAAAGATGAAATTATGTACGCCAACCAAAACACAAACACACGATATGTTTACGAGGTTCGGTCCCCACGACCTACGTCCCCGCTCCTCACCTCGAGGAGATATCCACTATCATAATCCGGTTTGGAAGCCGGAACTTCTACACACTCGGTTTATAAGTTCACCGAAAACTCTCACACTACACAATCACTCAACAATCACACTTTACACACTAAGTGTAGGAACCTAGCCCGTGTCCTCCTCCTCAAGTGCTCGATTACAACCTCTCCCTAGGTTCGTCAATCGACGCCACTCCTATTGGATTTGACCCCGTCTCTCTCTCCTCACACTTCTCTCGGTGTACAAGTGTGTTACAAGTGAATCTCACAAATAAAGGTTCAATACAATGATTTGTTCTCAATTAACAAGTGAGAACACAATAAAGCTCACACTCACTAAATCCCACACTACAACCCACAATATATAATATGAGAAAATCAAGCTCAATAAGTGTGTGTGATAATAGTGAATGAAACTCAATAAATATAACTCAATGAATATAGCTTAAACAAATGAAAGTGAAATAATAAGCTATATAGGAAAGAGTTTAGAAAACTTCTCAATGAACAAGAAGAGCTGAAGAATTGATGATTCCAATAGGGTTTGAAAGCCTCTTCTTGTTGTAAAAAAACTTCTCTTGAAAACAAATTGATGAAACAACTCTTAAACAGCTCTTAAACGCGATTAATAACGTGTTAAACAACAAACTTGGATTTCTTAGATATTAGAGAAGAAGAGCAGCAATGGAGTATATATAGCACTCCAATACAATAGCTAAAAATAAGTAAAAGACCAAAAAGTTCATTTGAAAAACTAGCCGTTAGGCTCATTCTGACAATTCGTCGGTCGACCGGTACGGTCGACCGATTAGTTCAAAATCACAGAGAAACGAGGTTTTAAAGCTGGCGGTCGACCGACGGAGAAAGCGGTCGACCGAATTGGAAATTTTGGTCGACCGACGAAAATTCCGGTCGACCGGAGGGCTCTCTGGAAATTTACTCAAGAAAGGAACAATTGTCGGTCGACCGTGCCGGTCGACCGAATTCTGATATACACAAGATTGACAGGTTTTGGGCAGTTTTGAAAATTCGTTAAAAATATCAAATCACATCCAAAAATAGTGAAACTTTGGGCAAAGTTTCTAAATGATGAAATTAACATGTTTGAAAAAGAATTTCTGGAAAATTAATTTTTGTTTGTGAAAACTACCTGTTTTTGAAGAATGCTTAGAAAACCTGTAATTTTATGAAAGTGAACTTTGATATAGGACTTGTAAATATTCAAATATATATTGTGCATATAATATATGTATATAGTGAAGTATGAAGGAGCTGTAAACATGAGATAAAGTATTTTAACAACGTTTAATGAAAAATCATCTATATGATAAAAAATGTCAAAAATCGTGTTAAGTGTATATATATTGAGCTTAGATAGAATCATACTATATATGTAAGTAAACTAAACATATACCTAGGTAAATCCACGCAAATAAACTTGAATCTTTAACGCTTGATCAACGCGTGTTGAAATACCTGAAAAAAAGAACATAAACACAACTCTAGAAAACTTATTAGTAATAAATTGTTTGTCAAATCATCATCAAAACTATAGGGTCAACAGTTGTAATCTTTTAAGATTTTTTGATTTTGTTGTAACCGGATCTTATAAAAATACCGGATCTTTTGTAACCGATAAAGTATTGCACAAGAAAGCAATGACTTCAATGAAAACGGTTTTCCCCGCGAACATTGACACCCAAATATTCTATAGTATCCTTGCAATATTAATAGAGTATATTTTAGGGAGATGATGTGAAGTCTAGTATGAGGAAGGGACAATGGAAAAATAAACTAAAAAGTTAGAGAAAAAGAATCTCTCAAATTAAAAGGACATAAGAGAAAAAGAAAATGAATTGCAATAGGGGTTAAATTGCCATCACTCTGCCTCCAATCAAACACTAAAAAAGGATGACCATCCTCTACCTCATTGCACTTCCCGTGGCCTCCCCTTCTTGAACCCTCTATCAAACCGAGCCTAAGCTAGACGTTTTAGAAAATCTTATTTAAGAACTTTAGGATTCCTCAACTTTTGAAAAACTTATTTAAAAGCTCATCTAAATACCTTAACTTGCTCGACCAAATCCTATCTTATCTTTAAAATTCTTATCAAATTTTTATCATAAAAATCAAAATCCAACAATCATTAGCATTGGGGGTTTTAAGAGTAAACTCTCTTAAAGATTAGTTCTCAAGTGGGTTTTTCTCCTCAGATTCTGAGGACAGACTAATCTGCAACTTCCTCCTTAGGTGCTAGACTATAGTTTGGGCCTCAAACTCTCCTCCCATCAGCATTAGCTTTAGCATTACTCTCAAAATGGCCAAGTTCCTTGATGCTCTCAAAATGGCCAAGTGTATTGGAGAAATGAGATTCCAAAGATACACAAGCAAATAATGAAATTTAAGAATCCATGAATCATGGTAGCTTAATCAAAGTATGACATATATTGATTGAACTGGAGTTACAACTCCCTTATTTTCATTATTATTTAAATTCTTGAAGCACTTCAATTCTTCAACAAGATTATTTATCACCTACATTTTAAATGCTTACAACATAATTTTTTTGATGAAATTCTAGTGCTTTCAATATGTTGCTACTGAAGTCCAACAATAATTCTCTTCCCCAAGAAGATTACATGCTAACATGCTCTTTCATATTAAGCCTCTCCTGTTGAATTTTAACTGCCATGTACCTGAAAAAATTGCCAACATTCGGTTTACCTCTACAATGAAATGAAATACTGATGAAAATTAAGTCCAAAAATTGCAATTCAAGAAAGATACCTTCCAAGCATTAGAAGAGTAGCTTGTGGATTTGTTCCAGGAGATGAATTGAACGTGGAGCCATCAAGAACCCTAAGCGCATCAACACCAAGAACCTTGTAATCGCGATCCACAACCTGCCCAACCTGGCAACCTCCATGATAATGCCATATCGTCATCACAGTATCCTTACAAAATTGTTCAATTGATATTTTATTGTTTGCAAGTGTATTTGATTTCTTGATACCCAAATACTGCAAAGTCTCATTGAGCAATGAATCAAATGTCGCATCTGGATACCGAAACTTGGAGAACGATTCAGATTGTATCACACGACCAATAGTCTTTAGACCTTCAACACAAGTCTGAAGGTCCTGTGGTTCTTGAAAGTAGTTAAAGGTAACCTCTGGATTGTGATCTGGATCTGTATTTACAAGCTTAAGATATCCTGTTGAAATAGGGTATGCGACCTTTTCAACTATGAAACCTGATCTTGACAAAGAGCTTGGTGGACAAATGAGGTATTTGTAGCCACTGATGGACTCGATGTAACTACCAAAGATAGTGATTCCAACAGGCTGAACAAGAGAGAGCTCAACAGGCGAAGGAGAGGGAACGTAAATAGCGTTCATCGGATTATCAGCCATGTTTTTGCCTACTAAGGGTTGATCCATGACCATCTCAATGCCTAGAGATTGAAGATGATCGGAGGGGCCGATACCGCTAAGCATTAGTAGTTGAGGGCTGCCGAGTGCTCCAGCTAGATTGAAGATGATCGGAGGGGCCGATACCGCTAAGCATTAGTAGTTGAGGGCTGCCGAGTGCTCCAGCTGATATAATGATCTCGTTGTTTGGGTTGTTCTTTAGATATGCTTCGTGAGTTTCTCCTGTTGAGTCCTTGAATAGAACACCATAGGCTATTGGTCTTTGTCGGCCTGTGTGAACAATTAAGAGTTATTGGATGATTTACTACTAGTGAATCAAAGATACATAATCGTTTCTCTAATTTTTCAACTTAATGATTGAGAAATTTATTCAAGGTTATGACTATTGATGGAATCAGATCAATTAATAAGGTGTTTGTATTGCATTTACGTAACATTCTCAAATTCAAATTTGAATCTGAATCCCTATTTATATTTTCAAATCTAAATTCAAACGTTTCAGACATTCATCGAGTAGTAAAACATATTAATCCTACACCCTAACAGGCCCCGCAAATTAAGAGATCTTTTATGGATAGAAACCTAAAACTCCTGCAAATGCATAGACACTATGTCAAAGGATCCCGCTATTACACCAGGTGAGGTTGAGAGGTACTACGTTATACTATAACAATAATCTTTATTAAACCCTCAAAGCTTAAGAATAAGCATAATGTGCTTACTAATATGAAATATGGTTAATTAAATAAACAAATAGACACTAATAAATAAATGAATCAAGTATCACTAATAGACACTAATAAACAAATGAATTAAGTATCACAATTCTCATATTTGATCAATATGATCACAGTAAGGAATTATTCGACTACTTCCTTTGGAGTCAAATTTTAAAAAAAATAGTCAGAGGAACAATTATCGAACAAATTGATAATTACTAGAGAAATAAATTACTAACCTCGTTTGAACAAGATCTTATAAACCGTAGCCCATAAGAAAACCGTAGTCTGTTTTGGCTCCGCCTGTGCTAGTAAATCTGCAGCGGTACGCCTGTGCCCATCTCGGTCAAAAATCGTCCCTCCAATCTTCGTCCCTATCAGATGCTCATATGTAAACCCATTATCTGGCACCACCCCCGCCTCCACTAGCCCATCCCTCACAGCCGACTGCCACTGCTTCAACTCTGGCTCCTGAACCAGCAACTCCTCAATCCATTCGTATGACTCCTTCACCAATCTCATGTCCCACCCGGCTTTTCTAACGTAATCGCTACTGGCTCGACTGTAGAATCCGGCATTGAGGCACGTGCCTCCACCGAGCACATGAGGACGGATGTTATTGATGCCGTCTTGGGAAACGAATTGCTGGGCTGCGGAGGTTGGGGAGGTGTCACATAGGGAGTCTGTGAAGCCCGAGAGATGTGTTATGTTGTTGTTGTCATAAGGAGAGCCTCCTCTTTCTAAGAGTAGGACTTTGGAGGTTTGAGAGAGAGTAGCGGCCAACGGACAGCCGACGGTGCCGCCTCCGACGATGATGTAGTCATAGTATGATGCTGGCGGTGCTTCTGTTGCATTTTGCATAAATTTGTAGGGTGGCAAGGATGCTGTATGAATATGTGAATACAAGAATTTTAGTTAATAACGAGCAAAATTCACCTGCGCGACGCTACAACATTAGTTTGAACATTTGCTTTAAAAATACATCGTGCAGCTAACCACTTATAAAAGTATAAAAATTTACACAAAAATATAGTAATACATATTAAACTGCTCAAATACGAATTGAGTTTAAAATTAATTTAATTAGATATTTTAGGTCTAAGCATGTGCAGGTTTATATACAATCTAAGGTGCAGTGCCATCCTAAAAATTTACAAATTACATAGTAAGATTTGTGATGTTTAAATCTACCCCACAATAAACTTTAGAAATTGCACCCATGGCCCAAGCTATCTAAAAACACTGAGCAAATTAGTAACAATTTGAGCTCATTGCAAAAATAATAACTCATTTGAATTTCCAAAATCAACTTAAATATGGGCCCAAATACTAAAAACCAAAAACTATAATACTAAAGACCCAAAAGTCCAAAACACAAACAATACTAAAATCCAAACCTATTACCAAAAACTAATACTATAGCTATTAATATTATATCTTCAGTTTTAGATAAATAGACCCTTGTCATCCAATCCCGAAAAAGAACTTTTGAATGCGTCACTGGCTCTAAGATTGTTTTTGGCAGTGGGTGGTGAGTTTAAACCTAAATGTGGATAAAAGATTAATTTATAGATAAATAACTCTTTTGAAAGTGTGTGAGTTTAAAAATAAATGGGATAGAACTTTGAGTTTATAAGCCACAAAAATCTATCTACAATTGCGATGATAATCAATATTGGTATGTAAAAAGCAAGAAATTAATAGTTAAAGTATTTTACTCAAAATATACCACATATGCAATCATTGAGAGAATATACATATATAGTTATAACAATATAGTACATCAAACAATTTAATTATAAGGTTCATACTTAATTTTATGAAGAATTTAATGTAAGTTGAAGTTGGGTAGGTTTTAAAATAAACGGTGGTAAAACTTTCAATTCATGAAAATTGCATTTCTGAAAGTGGGTTTGTTTAAAAACATATAAGAATAATATAGTAACTATACCATATATCAAACTATTGAATATATTATAGGTTCATACTTAATTTTATGAAGAATTTTAATGTAAGTCAAAAGTGTGTAGATTTTAAAGTAAACAGGGATAAAACTTGCATAATGGAGAAATTACCTTTCTCGAAGTGGGTTTGTTTAAAAACATATAGGAATAAATTTATATTTTTTTGGTGAGCTTAAAATAAATTGTATTTATAGATTTAACAAATCCCTATAATTGAAGAGAGTGGGTTAAAAAAATAAGTTGGTCATAGGCAAGAAAACCGTTTAGTTGTATAAAAATAAGTTGGGGTAAAACTTTGGAGTTTGTTTAAAAATTTTATGAAGCATTTTAATGTAAGTTTTAAGTGGGTGGAATTAAAAATAAATGGAGGAAAAACTTTCTTCATGGAGAAATTACCCTTTTCTGAAAGTGGGTTAGGGATCAAACTTTATTTTTGGGTGAGCTTAAAATAAATTGGGATAAACTTTGGTGTTTATGGATAAAAAAACCCAGAATTGAAATGAGTGGGTTAAAAAATGAATAGAGTAAAACCTTGGCTTTATAGGCAAGAAAAATCATTTGGGTGCATAAAAATAAGTTGAGTAAAACTTTGGAGTTACGTAACAAAAATTAAAAAAACATACAAAACTTGCCGACACCAATTGCGATGATAAGCAATATTAATACGAAAAAAATTAAGAAATTAATGGTTTAAGTGTTCTGTTTAAAATACACTACGTATACAATCATTTAGAAGAAAAAATATATCATGTTATAACAATATAGCAATTAATACTATATATCAAACTACTGAATACAAAGTAGGGTCATACTTAACTTTATGGAGCATTTCAATGTAAGTTGAACGTTCTGCGGGTTTATAAATAAACCGGGGGGGGGGGGCGGGGGGGGGGGGGGGGGGGGGGGGGGGGGGGGGGGGGGAATAAACGTTCAGTTCATGGAGAAATTACCCATTCTAGAAATGGGTTTATTTTAAAACAAAAAGGGATGAAACTTTATTTTTGGGTGAGCTTAGCTAGGATAAATTGGGGTAAAATCTTGAGTTATTAATTAAAAACAACCCTAGAATTGAAGTCAGTGGGTTAAAAAATGAATAGAGTAAAACTTTGGTTTATAAGAAAGAAAAAATATTTAGGCGTATAAATAAGTTGGAGTACAACTTCGAGGTTTGTTTAAAATTTTTATGAAGCATTTTAATGTAAGTAGGAAGAGGGTGGGTTTAAAAATAAACTTGGGCAAAACTTTCACTTCATGGAGAAATTACCTTTTCTGGAGGTTTTTTAAAAATAAATACGGATAAAAACTTTATTTTTGGGTGAGCTTAAAATAAATTGGGGCAAAATTTTGTGTTTATAGATTATAAAAAAAATCCCAGAATTGAAAGAGTGGATTGCAAATGAATGGAGTAAATTCATTTGGGTGTATAAAAATAAGTTGGGTTAAAACTTTAGATTTTTGTAAAATAATAAAAAATTCACAAAGCTTGCCCACCCCAAGATTCGAATAACCATAACCAACTCGTTAAATGTGATTTAAGACCCATTCATACAACATGTAGATTGATCATGATTTTTTTAGGGGCTGTTTGGTTCGTTTCCTTGATATAGGGAAATGCAATTCCATGTAAAAAAATATAAGTTTTGAGTTTTACAAACTTTTTCAAGAAATAGATTGTTTTGCTTTGGTTCGCACATAAAAAATGGTGAGAAACCAATGTATTTATTTTTCTTGTGTTTGCTTCGCATAGAAAAATAAGGAAAACTTTTGTAAACAAAGCAGAGAAGGAAAAAAAGCTGACGTGGTAGAGTTTTAATCAATTTCACTCGGTTGAGGAAGGAAATCAGAGAGAGAAAAAAATCTGAGGTGGCGGCGATTTCAGCAGAGTTTTCCCTCTTCCATCCGAGCGAACCAAAGCCGCACAAAGAAATGGACGGAAACAAAAAAAACTGATGTGGAGGGCAAAAAATCTGACGTGGAGGAGTTTTCTAAGTTTTCCACCCCTTATAATAGCGAACCAAACAGCCCCTAAATAATAAAAGGTAACTGGGATGAACTGTAGTTGAGAACTGTAGTTGAGAATTGTTAAAATAATGGTTTTTTAGACGTTAGTCCTTAAAGTCTCAATAATTCCATGTTAATGCCTCAAATCTTGAAAAATGCATTTTAGTTGTTAGAAATCTATTTGTTTTGCAAAATGGTTTCTCTAACAAACTAATTATACCTCAAATCTAACCGTTGGAGGCAATTTGATGATTTTAACACTTTGTTAAGTTTTCCAACCTATTTCCTAACAGGTTTAAAATCATGGACCTACTTTAAAAAACTCAAACCCATTTATAGTTCTTCTCTAATGGTCAGAAAATAATTCTAACCCAAAGTTAATCTTCACAATGGTTATATTTTTCTAAAATCTATATAATCCTCTTAAGTTTATCTTCAAACCTATCCATCATCTTCCTCTGTAACCTTTGAAATATCAATAAGAGATATTTTATCTCTTTCATTGTAATTCAATGTTTCAAGAACACGTGGGCCTTTAAACTTTTTTAGGGAAACTTATGAAGTGGGAGTTTGGTAATTGTCTGGGTTAATCCAATCATTATTGTATTTTCAAACTAAAACACTAACATAGGGACCTTTTTGCAAGACCGTATAGGATTTTAAGGACTAACATGCAATTTCAAAGCTAATATGGAATTATTGAATAGTTAAGAAACTAATATCTAAAACTAGAGTAAAACTTTTGCTTGATATAATTGAGGGCCAAGAGAGAGTCTGGTAATGGGTGGATTTAAAAATAAACAGAGTAAAACTTCGAGTTTATATGCAAAAGCTAACTTTTTATACGAATTGAATGGGCGGGTTTAAAAATATAAGGTAATAAAGTTGGGTTTATATGCAAAAAAAATCTACTTCCGAGTTCTTGAAAAAAAGGAAAATGTACTTTCGTGAATGGCATGGACAGTTCTTGAGAACCCATGTCCTTTACTTTCATAGGTCAATCCTCTAACCGAGCGTGCTAATAACCTCTTTACAATATTTTGCAAACTTATGATAATTATATGCATGAAAACTGCAGCTAAGAACTATTCATTTCCCATTAACTTTAATATAAAACATAAAGTTTCTTATAATATAATGTAATGATTAACCAAATAGAAGAAATTACTATCTGATTCAAAACCATGAAATGAGTTATGATATAGCTGAAATGTCCCTTTGTCAGCCATTTTTCTTAAATAAATTACAAGAGAAATGATTCCTTACTCCTTTTATGGTAGGTGGTCTAATAAATTTGGCGTAGAAAATATTTTTAGATCCACATAATAATTTTGCTTTTTGTTTTTTCTGTAAAATATACTATTGATGTGTTTGGTTAGTTTAAATGTATGCTTATTAGATTCGAATTCTCTCTTGACTGCCAAAAGTGGTATAGGTTAACAATTTTAATTATAATTGTTTATTTTTTAGTTGACAGTTATGACCCGTCTTTGAGTAAAAATTGGAAACATAGCGCCATAAAAAAGTTAAGGGCAGACCATAAACCAATAGGTGGTCACAATTAAAAAATAGTGTTATAATATTGGATAGGATCCAAAATTCTATTTTATCTATTAACAAAGGAAATTTTCTTTCAAAGTCTCTACATTTAATTAATTTTGATTCTCTCCACTACGAAAAAGAAAGGGGAAAAAGAAAGGGGGCGACCACTACTTTTTAACATAGTTGTCTATTTCTAGTTGATGGCTTGTGAATAGTCTTACTCTCCACTATGAAATATAAAGGGGGTGACCACTACTTTTTAACACAGTTGTCTATTTCTAGTTGATGGCTTGTGAATAGTCTTACGTGAAAAATAAGAATGGATGCAATACATAGGGATGTGATAAAGCTGTAATATTTAGTATAATTTATAATCATTCACTAAATAATAGATATTTGTGAATGAAAGTAATTACAACCGTTGTCAACAATTTTATACATACATAATACATCACATTTAGGACAAAATTTTGAAATCAACCATTTTGAGAATTTAATAAGTAAAATCAACCGTTTTTTGCCTGTGAGGACTAAAAACGGTCGACTTTGCTCATTTTAAAGGAAGAATGTCATTTTTGCTGATTAAATTCTCAAAATGGTTGGTTTCGAAAATTTCTCCTCACATTTATTATCCCCACTAAGTATCAAGGTCTTATTAGACAATTATAGTTGAGAAAGTAATCACTTCATTGTCATGGTCGTACTGAAAGGATTCAAATTCATTGACCTCACCGATATATCTATTAGTTTTCTTTTAAAAATTAAACGCTCACGGTTGCATTACGAACCTAGTGGTTCTTCTCAAGAAAAGAAATGGAAAAATTGCACAAAACTCCAACTAACCTCTAATAATTTCTACAATCCCACTAAACCTCCAATAAATATTGGAATTGCTAAAAACAACTCCGAATAAGTTTCTCCATTTTGCAGATAACCCCCATAACGGCCCACATTCTGCATTGGTGACACATTTAGATTCTAAATGTAAACTGACGCAGTCATGGAAGTTATCCGTAAAATGCAGAAACTTAGTGGGAGTTTTTTTGCAATTCAACAGTCATTGGTAGAAACGAAATGCTAAAATATCTTGAGGGTCTAGTGTAATTTACCCAAAAACAAAAGAAGAATATAAACCAAATAAACCTCCGGGATAAAATTATTTAGCTAGATATCGTCTAACCAAAAGAAAATTCAAGGGCTACCTTTCTCTAAGCAACATAAGCCGTAGAAGCACGTAAACCATGTAAGAGTTGCCAAAAGTAATCCCCAAAGCCTTGACCTCGCACTCATTTTCAGCGGAGATTCGATAAAATACTTGTGCAAGTGCATTATAGAGGAATGAGCAGCTCCATCACTTTCTTCGTGAGGAGAGAATTGATATAATTAATAATTTAATATGGTATGCTTGTGTCCGAGGGTCGTATATTCGTTCCTTATCTTTTGAGACACGTGTAACGAGTCCAACGTACGTAGCACTGTTGAGAGAGATAAGGGCTTTTTATTTCTAGCCTTAAATGTTTACTGATCTTTACCTTTAAATCCAATCACTATTTGTTGTATCCATAAACCCAAATATCTTTTTGTATTTATCTTTAAGCCCAACTTAAAGATTTTGGGGGGCCCACAGATACAAGTATTGTATTTTGTAAGTTAGGCTTAAAGATAAATACAAAAAGATATTTGGGTTTATGGATACAACAAATAGTGATTGGGTTTATAAATAAAGATAAGTAAACATTTGTGGCTAGAAATAAAAAGCCCTAATTGAAAAGTTTAGTTTAAAGCCTGATGTTGATTGTGTCTGTTTGGTTACAGTAAAGAGATGATGCAGCATCTTGATCAGAAGTAGTTTGAGACTATTTATTCCCACTATAATTAAAGTTATCCTGCCCCTGATCCTCTATTATTCCGTTCAAGTTGTCGCTCCACCTTTTCGGTTCGACTAACTGTGTCTGCCAAGGTATATGTCTGCTGCAAAGATAAATGATCCTGAATTGTTATACTCAATCCCCCAGTATATCGAAACATCTGTTGGGCCTCATTCTCATTTAAATTGTTGCGGGATGACAGCCGATAAAACTCCTACGTGTACTTATCAACTGTTCTTTCACCTTATTTACAATTATGGTTTTGTCCGATTAAGACTTGTTCATAATCATCCGGCAATAAACGGGCTTTCAGTAGTTTCTTCATCTTGTCCCACCTATCGACTTTCGGTTTTCCTTGACGAGATCGATTCATACAAAATGATTCTCACCAAGTTGATGCTCCACCTTTAAGTCAGTAGGCAACCAATTTTACCTTACGCTCATCTGGGATCTCCATATACTCAAAGAATCTTACCACTTCTGCAACCCAATCAAGAAATTATTCGATATGAAGTTGCTCGTTAAAAGATGATAGATCCATCTTCATCTTGAACCCTTCAGCATCACAACTATCCCTTTGTCGATGGCCTCCAAGATAATCACCACGGCGTGAGGCTTCATAGTTATCGTCGTCACTGTTGAATACGTCATATGGAGTCGGATCACGTCGCTGGCGACCATCAACACGATTTCGAACTCCTACCGTGTTCAGACGCTCCATTGCCAACACTATTGAAAACACCCTAATGCCACTAGGAAAGAATCCTAGAGGGGGGTGAATAGGGTTTATACTAATCTAATCCAATTTATGTCAAATTAAAACTAATTAACAAATATATCCTAGCAAATAAGATATGAACAATGTTAGCCCTTATGTTTTGATGATGTTTTATAACCACCATTATCGGTACTAATTGCTTGTTGAGTGATATTGTAGTTAATATATAAATCAAGTTTGTTAGTACCATGCATGGAGGATTGGATGGAATATGAGCTACAACGATGATATCCAAAGGAGGAGGATGTATAGTGATGAAGCATTGTTTATTCAAGAATAATAAATGCAATGAAAAGCTTCATCAACTCAAGCTATATCAAGACTCAACGAATTATAATTCTATGTGAGGATATTAGCTAGTTTTTATTTTTTTCTCTAATGCTATAATGTAGGCAAGTAGCTTAGATTTCATTTGAAGCTATTGGGTATCACACACACGTTTTCATACTTATATTTTTGAGCGTTTTGACAAAATATCACTTTTCACAAGTATGAGGACCTTTTCGCATAATTCCTTTTCCAAACAGTTTGTTTTTAATGTCAAAAACAATTTACAAAGTTACACAATTTTTGGAAGTCTTTTAAATATTTTTACATATTTTTAAAGAGTCAAAAACAAGTTTTATAAACAGTGTTAGCTTATGTCAGTTCTCGATCGACTGCCACGGTCGACCGCGCTTGTGTCTTTTTCCTAGTGGGCAGCAGAAACTTTCGCAGTCGACCACCACGGTCGACCATCAGCTCAAAATTTCCCATGGTCGAACGTCACGGTCGACCGCAAAAGTCTCTGGAAAATTATAAGCTTCGAAAGTGGCTCCCCCTTTTTACGGTACAGATTTGCAAATGATTTCTTACGGGTTTTAAGGGATCTGGGTATGGGTTTTAGCAGTTGATGTTTTTCTTATTTAAACTCTCATACCCCTCCTCTTGCAAGTGCTCTTGTCCATTTTGAAATATCCTGCAAACCTGTCTACTGTTTTCAAAAGAGCCCTAAACTTTTAAACATGTTCTCTGTTTTCAAGTTTACATCCCAGCTTCAGTGTAATCTTTCTCCTTGCTATAGGAACATTGTAAAGAGAGAGTTTTACATCATTACTACTGTTGTGAGCTTGATCTTGTGGAGATCAACAGCGTTGGGAGTTAAATCTTATGGTGATCAACTGTGTAGTTGTGAGATCTTGTGGAGATTGTTGTGTAGAAGAAGTTCCGGCTTCCAAACCGGATTATGTAGTGGATTCTCCTCGAGAGTGGGGAGCGGGGACGTAGGTCAGCGGGCCGAACCTCATAAACACATCGCACGTCACTTGGATAACAATTTCTAACTCTATCTCGTTTCCTATAGTTGTTCATTTTGTGGTTTGTTGCTTGTCTTATTTTTTATTACACTATTATAGCCTTAAGACCCTAATCACCCCACCTCTAGGGTCCAACAATTGGTATCAAAGCTTGGTCTCTATATTAGTTTTTGGTCTAACCACCTTAGAGAAAAGATCTTATGGAGGCTTTAATGAATATGCATATGTTAGAGGGACAATCCACCACTAGACCACCACTTTTCACCGGTAGTAATTTTGCTTATTGGAAGGCTAGGATGAGGATTTACCTTCGTTGCATTGATCTTGACATTCTAGAACTCATAGAGAAGAAATATGTAGAAAAGCCCAAAGTTGGGAACATGACCGATGGAGAAAGACACCAAGCCAATCTTAATACAAAGACCATGAACGCCTTAATTTGCGGTCTTTCCCCCAATGAGTATAATAGAGTTTCTAAGTGTGCAATCGCATACAAAATATGGGCGAAAGTGTGTATTACACATGAAGGAACCCCCCCAAGTTAAGGAATCCAAGATTAGTGGGTTCATGCATGAATATGAGTTATTTAAGATGCTTCCTAATGAATCCATTGATGCTATGTTTTCTCGCTTTACTAATATAATCAATGAATTACATGGTCTTGACAAGAAATTAACTATCCAAGAGACGAACTATAAGATACTTCGTTCATTGACTCAGGTATGGGAACCCAAAGCTACGGCAATAGAAGAAGCTCATGATCTTACCACTCTAGCTCTCGATGGCCTCATCAGCAAGCTTAAGGTTCATGAGAAGAAGCTCAAGGGAAAGGACAAAGAGGAAGTGCCCTCACGGGAAGTTGGGGAGCCATCACCAAAAATGAAGACCATAGCTCTCAAAGGAGCTAGTGATAACTCCTCATCATCATCGGAGAGTGAAGTTGATTTTTCTAGAGAAGTGGATTACCTCTCTAGAAGAATATCTAGACTCATTAAAATGAACAAGAAGTTTAATCCCCGATCTAACAACAAATTTTCTTCACATGTAGGGAAGTGCTTTGAATGCAATGAACTGGGTCATATCTCTAAAGATTGCCCCAAGCTCAAGAAGAAATACTTGAAGTACAAGAAGAAGAAAGCCATGTATGCCGGATGGGAGGAATCCGAACCAAGTGATTCGGATAGCAATGAAGAAGGAGCTAAGTTTGCTCTTCATGATTCCAACATTTGCTTCATGGCTTATGAAAAGGAGGTAGTTTCCGACACCGAAAGTGAATCCTTTTATATGCAATGTGATCTAGCTATGGCATTAGAAGAATTAAATATTGAGTTTAAAAGGATGTCAAAAGAATTTTCTTCCTTTAAAAAATTGCATGCTTCTTGTGATGCCAAACTAGAACAACTACAAACCTCTCTTGTATTAAAAGATGAATTGCTAGGGGATCTTGATTTTAAAAACAAACAATTAAGATCCAAGATTGAAAGACTTGAAATTAAGAGTGGTAGAATTAGACCTACTCATGATTATGCTAATCATCATCACCACGGTAGAAATAGATTTCATAGATCTTATGCTCCTACACGTAAGAGAAATTTTGTGTGCACATATTGCATAAAACATGATCATATTTCTACTCATTGTAGGATTAAAGATAATCATAATTTTTATGGAATGACGTGGGTACCCAAAGGTACCAAGCTTACTAACCACCAATGACCCAAGATTTGGGTACCTAAAGCTACTACACCATCATCTCTTGTAGGGAACATCACGAACACGACGTAGAGAGATGTGGTACCTTGATAGTGGTTGCTCACATCATATGACGGGAAACAAAGAGCTATTTGCAATCCTATCAAGGATTGAAGGAGGTAGTGTCTCCTTCGGTGGTAGAGAGAAAGGTAAAATCATTAGTATTGGTTGTATTGGTAAGGCAACCTCTCCCGTTATAGAAGATGTTTATTTGGTTAATGGTTTGAATCATAATCTTCTTAGCATTAGCCAATTGAGTGATAAAGGTTTTGATATTTGCTTTAAACCGGACAAATGCATTGTTAGCTCAAATGGAAAAACTATTTTTGTTGCTAATAAAAAAATCTAATGTATACATTTTTGAGATGAATGAACTAGTTGATCAAGATGTCAAGTGCCTTGCGACGGTTGATGAAAACCCTTGGATTTGGCATAAGAGGCTTGGACATGCAAACATGGAATTGATATCTAAATTGTCCAAGAGGAATCTTGTTAAAGGGTTACCAAACTTGTATTTTATCAAAGATACCATATGTGAAGATTATGCTAAAGGTAAACAAACTAAGTCTACATTTAAATCCATCAATGAGATATCAACTTCTAAACCCTTGCAATTATTTCATCTTGATTTATTTGGTCCTATGCGTGTTACCTCTCTTGGAGGCAAACAATATGTTTTTATTATCATTGATGATTTTTCTCGTTTTACATGGACAATCTTTCTTGCAAGTAAAGATGAATGTTTTGAAGAATTTTCGGATCATGTTAAAAGAATTAAAAATGAAAAAGAGTTGAAAGTTGTTAAAATAAGAAGTGATCATGGTGGTGAATTTCAAAATATCTCTTTCTATGATTTTTGTGCGCATCGTGGTATAACTCATGTGTTTTCCGCTCCAAGAACACCATAATAAAATGGTGTTGTTGAATGGAAAAATCACACCATACAAGAGATGGCACGAACTATGTTAAATTTTTTTGATTTGCCAAAGTAATTTTGGGCGGAAGCCGTCAATACGGCTTGCCATATTTTAAATCATGTTTTGATTAGACCAAATCTTAAGAAAACTCCTTATGAACTATTTTATGACAAAA
Organism: Asparagus officinalis; assembly: GCF_001876935.1. NCBI lineage: Eukaryota > Viridiplantae > Streptophyta > Magnoliopsida > Asparagales > Asparagaceae > Asparagus > Asparagus officinalis. Next base: position 123,480,620 of record NC_033797.1, on the reverse strand, counting down.
CTATTTTTATTGGATATTTTCGCATCTTTGGTTATAAATGGTTTATTTTAAATACAAAAGATCACCATGATAAATTTGATTCTAAAATTGATATTGGTATTTTTCTAGGATATGCACCTCGAAGTAAGGCTTATATGGTCTTCAACAAACGAACTCTTGTTATTGAATAATCTATAAACATTACTTTTGATGAGACTAATATTGGTTTACAAGTTGGTTTGCCTAGGAAAGATGATGATGATGTTGAGGGAGGATTGGAAATTTTGCAAATAAATAAAACACCCTCAATAGATGTTCAAAAGGATGGGGAAAGTACAAATAATATTCAAGAGCAAGAACAAGAAGAACTCCCTATAGCATGGAAATTTGCACCAAATCATCCAAAGGAGTAAATCATTGGGAATGCTTCACAAGGGGTTCTAACTCGCTCAAAAGCTTTGAGTGAGTGTGGTAATTTTGCCTTCTTATCTAAATTAGAACCTAAGAAGATTAATGATGCTTTAAATAATGAATTTTAGGTTTTAGCTATGCATGATGAACTAAACAATTTTTGAAGAAATGATGTTTGGAAACTAGTTCCTAGACCTAACAATGCTAGTGTAATTGGAACAAAATGGGTTTTCAGAAACAAACTTGATGAACATGACATTGTAACTAGAAATAAAGCTCGTTTGGTTGCCCAATGATACAATCAAGAGGAGGGCATAGACTATGACGAAACCTTTGCACCGGTTGCAAGGTTGGAATCTATTAGGATGTTTTTGGCATTTGCTAGCTTTAAAATTTTCAAACTTTTTCAAATGGATGTTAAAAGTGCCTTCTTAAATGGTTTTATAATGAATCTCTATGTAAGGATTTTTCTAAAGTTATGCAAGATCATTTTGAAATGAGCATGATGGGAGAGCTCACATTCTTTCTCGGGCTCCAAGTCAAGCAAACTAAGGATGGGATATTCATTTCTCAAAGCAAATATGCTAGAGAATTGGTAACAAAAATTCAATTTGGAGAATTCTAAGCATGCACTAACTCCCATGAGTACAAGTGTCAAGCTTGATGCGGATGATAGTGGTGAGGATGTGGACCAAAAATTATACCGCGGTATGATAGGTAGTCTTCTTTATCTCACCGCTAGTAGACCCGACATCATGTTTAGTGTGTGTGCATGTACACGTTTTCAAGCTTCTCCTAAAGCATCTCATTTGATTGTGGTTAAAAGAATTACTAAATATGTTCATGGAACTATTGATCTTGGTTTATTTTATCCAAAGAGCACCTCTTTTGATCTATATGGATTTTGTGATGCCGACTTTGCCGGATGTAAGGTAGACTGTAAGAGTACGAGTGGTACATGTTAATTCTTGGGTAACTTTCTTGTCTCTTGGGCTTCCAAGAAATAAAATTGTGTTGCCTTGTCTACTACAAAAACGGAATACATTGCCGCCGGCTTATGTTATGCCCAAGTTTTGTGGATGAAACAAAGTTTAGTTGATTGTGATTTGATTTTTTAAAATATAAAAATCTTTTGTGATAACATTAGTGCTATCAATATTTCAAAAAAATTTAGTTTTGCATTCTAAAACCAAGCATATTGATGTACGCCATCATTTCTTACGTGATCATGTAGAGAGGCAAGATGTATCCCTTGTGTTTGTTGACACAAAATCTCAATTAGCGGGCATCTTTACCAAGCCTCTTAGTGAAGATGATTTTTATCGCATAAGAAATGGTTTGGGTTTATGCACTATGTGAGAGTTCTACTTGCTTGCTTGATTAGTTGCATTTCACATGTATTTTTTTTTAATATTTTTTTACCCTATTTTGATGGTGACAAAGGGGAAGAGAAATCTCCTCATTTGTGCACATAGTAAGGGGGAGCTCATAGATAAGAGGAGCTACTATCTATAAGCTATATTTATTTTGCTCCTATATAATGATTGGTTGTCATCATCAAAAAGGGGAAGATTATTAGCCCTTTGTAGACGGTAAAAATTACCTTTGCAGACATACGAGAAATTCACCTGCGAGTCGGAGTCGTCCGCCGATCTTGAGGGTGGGGGGCTCACCCATGGGCTGGACTCACCAGCAAAACCCAAGCCACACGGTTGCCCAAATTCGCCCGCGGTTGTTGATCACAGACTCACCTATATGATCGACTCGCCCGCATGAGTCAAGATCACCAAGATTCACCTGCTTAATCGACTCGCCCCCATAGGTCGAGAGTCGAATTCGTACCCGCATACAGGGATGGGCTTTCCCACTTCCCACGATGTGGAGGGATGGAGCATAGTACTCCAAGCCCATCAAGTAGCCGCTCATAGTACGAGCAACCAGTCAAATCCATGCAGTCGCCAAACCCGCCTGCACGCTCACGATTGAAGCTCACCTCACCTACACGAGTCAAGAGCTGAATCCGCCTACAAAAGGAAAGCTGGCTAGACTCACCCGAGTACTTGACAGCCGCTATGCTGCTTACAGGGATGAGCCTTCCCACTTCCCGCACGACGTGAAGGGATGGAGAACAGTACTCCAAGCCCATCAAGTAGCCGGTCACAGTACGAGTGGCCGCAGTCAGTCGCCAAGTCCGCCTGTAGAAAGCTCGCCTCGCCTGCACGAGTTAAGAGCTGAATCCGCCTGCAAACGACAAGTCGGCTAGATCCACTCGAGTACTGGACAGCCGCAACCCCACTTCTCACGATGTGAAGGGAAGGAGTACAGTACTCCGAACCCATCAAGCAGCCGCTCACAGTACAAGCCCAAGACATGGTCATATCCCATGATTCAAGGGGCGGCCACATCGCCTCTCCTCTATTTAAGAATCTCTCCTGGCTACAGGAAAGGGGTTCGTTCGTTTGTTCGTTCGTTCACTCGTAGTTAATTGATTAATTCAATCAGTTAACCGAACCACTTGCTCTCGACTCTCAACAGAGTTGACGACAAGCTCTTTGCATAATCTTTGCACTGCAGCCTCCTCTCTCAGTTTCGAGCCTGATCGCCGTCAAACTTGGAGACTTGGACTCCATCAATCCGTACTTCTACTGTGTACTGAAGATCGCCAGCAATCTCGATCGAATCATCCAAGGAAAGCATACTCGGTGCGAGAACCGAGCGAAGCACCCTATAGCTACCGAAAGTCCCCACATTAAACAAGGAGGGCATTCCCTCCGCTTCTGTTGTAATTTTCGATTCATTAGTTTGTAATAAGTTATTCTTATAAATACAAACGAAATCCCTATTTCGGGAGATCATAAATTCACACCTACAAAAGATGGCGACCACAGTGGAAGAATCTGTTTTTTCAACTGAAATGGTGATAGCTCAGTTCGACGAGGTCGCTGTTTGGACGACTGTGGAGTCCTTAGACATCGAGTTTGACTAAGCCAAGTACGAAGAGTACTTGTCTTCTTCCTCCTTTGGTGGCGATGCGTCCCGCAAACGCCACAGAGTCATGCGTAGAGGCCGACCTCAAACGGTCAAAGCCTCCACGCCTGAAGACTCTATCTGAGTCACGTCGGAGGAACCCACTCCCTCCAAATGTGGAGAACACAAGGCGGAAGCCTACCAGATGGGTTGCTAAACGGCCATCGCAGATGCCCGACCAGGAGGGAACGGTGGTTCATTCCGGCGCAGACTATGCTGCCACAACCCGCACGGACGCTCCTCTCTCCAGAAGAGCTCGCCAGCGGCAACGAGCAGACTATGCTGCCACAACCCGCACGGACGCTCCTCTCTCCAGAAGAGCTCGCCAGCGGCAACGATAGGCTCTCGCCCGACAAGATACCCAAGTCTTCATCTCATATGACGGCCTGAACTATTACACAGGTTCAAAAAGTGTTAAACGAAGGGGCAACTCGCCCGACACTGGAAGGCTCTCCAAATCAGGCGCGCCAACCAAGACGGACGGGACCACCCACTCGAGTGGACTTCGCTTCTCAGGTCACATCCCTGATGCAAATAGACCACCCCAAACGAGCGAACCTACCCGAGTAGGCGAACCCTCGAGGGTGGGCGAGCCTCGCCATGACCCCTTGACGGATAAGTGCATCAAGCGGGAGGGCCTTGACTACAAAGGCAAAACAGTAGGCGATACCTCGCAAATTCGCTTGCGTGAGCAAAAGGTTGAGTCTCGCCTACACGCTGGAGTTCGTCCAAGCGTGAAGACTCGCCTATCAAGGCAAACTCGCCCAACTCCAACACTTAACCATTCCACCCGGTGTACACCAGGGAGTGCATCTAAAACTCTCTTGTGCAATCACCCGGGTGACTCGTCTGACGTTGAGGGTTATCGCCAATCATCCACAAAGGACATCCGGGGTTACTTAATTTGCAAACACACCATACATGAGGCAAATCCTCAGTGCCACTGCGAAAGGCTTATCCAAACAGTACACGCCGACTGCCAATGTTTAGGAACGGCGAAACCTTCGGTGTTCGAGAGACTCTCTCGACGGCATTCTCGATCGAGACCTTCTTGTCGAATGTGTCATCACCAAAAAGGACGCGCCGCCGCCGATCTAGAGCTCCCATCCACTACAATCAACATGACGGACAAGGGCAAGGCCGTGCTTTCTGGTTCTCAAGACTCGGACTCCTTCCTGGGACCTAATCCTCCACTTGTCCAACGTGAATGAGACGGTATATACCGACGCACCAGTAGTCGCACGAGGGTGAGCATTGGGTTTGATTATTCAACCTTAGCACCTCCCTCCGACGGTGAAGACGAGATTTACTCGGCAGCAGCTACGTCCCAAACATCGTACTCGAGTCAGGACGCACTGGCAAGGGTACACATGGCTGAACCCACACAAGAACAGGCGGTGGCCCAAAGGTTTGAAGAACAATAGGCGACCATAGACTCCTTAAGGGAGATGTTGGAGCAGCTTATGAACAAGAAGAAGAAGAAGAAATGAGCCCAGCACACCCTACCGCGTCAGACGGGGAGTAAGGAATGGATACCTCCCCATCGTCCGGCGACTGAAACGGAGGATAATATCGGTCCACAATCCGATTACTCTTCCAAAACATCGCTAGGGATGTCGCATACTGGGGGTAGCACCCACGACAAGAGGTTCGATGAGTTCCAAAGCTAACTCAACACTTTGAAACTCCAGCAAAACATGAACAAGCTGGGGGTGGTCCGACCCTATCCTGTCAAGTGGGATACAGTCCCATACCCAGCGAAGTTCAAGCCAATTAGCTTGGTGCAATTTGATGGCAAGGGATCGCCCTCGCAACACATTTATTACTTCATGGCGTAGACCAGATTCCTTACGGGGAATGATGCTATTCTTACTCGGTTATTCATAGGCACCCTCAAAGGGGTGGTGTTTGAATGGTTTCGCAAGTTGGAACCCGGCTCTATCAAGTCATGGGCCGACGCGGAAAGACTTTTACTGGCCCGCTTCTTTGACGACGACACGGAGGTGTCGATGGCCACCCTCCTCGCCGAAAAGCAACGGAAGTTGGAGTCGGTCAACGACTTCGTGAAGAGGTTCAGGAACCGATCGGTCCACTCTCGGGATCAAGTTTCCGAATCCATGCTGATCGAGATGTGCTGCAATAATCTCTCAATCCATATTCTGTCCAAGGTTGGCATGGTGGAAACTCGAACCTGGAAAGAACTTGTTCATCAGGGTGAGCAAGTGGAAAACATGATCAAAAGATTGGAGGCCGAAGAGCCACAACCCAAGAAGGGAGCTGTGGAGCCGGTCGTGCCAAAGAATCCCCCTCGAACAAGAGGAAAAGAGATCATGGCCGTCGATTCCGCCCCGACACCCAAAACTGCTCCAAGGCTGAAGCCTAGACAATTCGAGCAACACCCCCCGCAACAATACGACTTCAAAGAAGACCAGGTGGTGGCAAAATTTGATACTCTACTCAAGAGCAATTGAATTAAATTGCCAGAGGTCACGAAGCCTGAGGGGGCAAACAAAACCAATGACCCGAGTTATTGTGCCTATCACAGATTCCTTGGCCACCACACTTCCAAGTGTTACATCCTCAAGGATAAGCTCCAGGCCCTCTACGATGCAGGAGTCCTAAAAAAGGAGAAGGTTTAAAAGCAGGTGACCACGAATATGATCACCTTGAGCTTTAGGACAGATCTCTCAGAGATCCAGGCTCCGGCAGGGGTAATTCCTATCCCCAAGGCAGTCCTAAAAATCACTAACGACGACCCTCACAACCAACGAGGGAAAGGTTTAGTCCCCCAGACTTTGCCATCGGGTCAAGTGATGTGGGTCCATCCGGACCTCCTCAGTGACGAACAATGGACTACAAAGCCCTTGAAAGAGGTTAAGGGAAAACCTTGCAACATTATCTCCGCCATCCTGGGGGAAGATAAGACAGCAACGACCGCCCCCACCGACTCCGAGGGGGAAACCACTGTCCTCACCAAGAGAGTAGGAAAGGAATTCGCAAAAGAATACCCTACGAGGGTGGAGAACCCAACAGGACCTCCTCGAGGCCAGCCGCAGCAACCCCTCTAGATCCAGACAGGCCGAGCTCGAGCAATCAGCCTTTCCAGTTCAACGTGCTTGCACAACTAAAAAGCATCCCCACACGCATTACCATGTATGACCTCCTGCGATTATCTAGACCTACACGGGAAACCCTCTAAGAGGCATTGGCCGACTCGAAAGTTTTCTCCACCTACTTCGTGAGGGAAGAAGACAAGGGACGGGAATGTGCGATGTGCTGCCAGACCACCGAGAGGTGTGTCCCTTGCATCACATTCACTCCAGAGGACATGCTCATCAAAAGAATCTCTCATGATCGACCACTGTACTTTACGGGGTACGTCGGTTCCTCGAAAGTGGATCGAATTCAAGTCGACCCGGGGTCTGCACTAAGCATCGTACCCCTGAAGCTGATCAAACACCTGGAGATACCCCCGAAACGCCTATCCATGACTACCACGACTATCTTTGTCTTTAATGCCACTGGGACTCAACCGTTCGGCAAGATCCGTCTGAAGTGTCTAATAGGCGATATGAAGACAGATGTGACCTGCTACGTGATTGACGCCGAGCCATCCTACAACGTGCTCTTGGGATGTCCGTGGATCTATACCAACCGAATAGTCCCGTCCACGTTACACCAATGCTTGAAGTATGTGGATGATTACGAGCAAGTGAAAATGGTAGTGGGCGACAAACAACCCTTCAAGAGCATCGAGAGCTATTTCACGGACTCTCTACTATACCAAGACCCTGACGAACCATCGGTCAAGAAACTGGAGAGCGGCAACGAGGTGGATAGCGAGCTTGAGTACGGTGACAGCTTAGTCCTGAACGACTTCGAATCAATTGTAATCGGTTACGAAAGTCACAATGTAACTAACGCTGTTCAGGCAGAGGAGATTATCGTGAATGAGAAGTTCAACTTTGCTTATTTGTCATCTTGTTCAACGTCCGAGGATGATGCGCCTAACGACCTAATGTCGAAGCTCTATAATGACCACTCCCTGCACTTTCCTATATGCTCGTCGTATGTCGTGAAGGCACAACCGATCAAGTCTTCACAAGCTGTACTAGTCGTACCGGCCCGGGATAACTATCAAAAAGATATTATCTTTGGGCGAATCGATCACCCCTTGCACATGCTATGGGATGAATCTGAAGACGATGACCCCGCGCCTCAGTTTTCATAATATTGTCAAATCGAGAAGCGCATGATGAGCAACATGGGGTACGACCTCGCTCGCCCAGAGAGCATGAACTACGGTCGAGGGCGCAAGACGGTCATCCGACCTGCTTATGTACCTAAAGGTAAACCCTCAAATTACTTCAACAGGACTCAGAGAGGTTTAGGCTACTCCTCTTCCTCATCAGATTTGTTTTGTTATGTCAATGAGGACTCCGACTATGCACGTTCGGGGGATCGATCTTCGACAAACTCAGCGTGGGACTCAGACATCAGCGTAAGGGATTTGTTCGACAACCTCACAGTCAACATGACTACAATTGACCCCGCCGAAATGGCAGAGGACGGACAGGTCCCACTTTATGACGAGACATAGGATCGCCACGTCAACGCTCAGTGGAATAGTCGCTTCGAACAACGTGAACCACCGACCGAAGACGAAATCCTTTAAGTGAACATGGGCGATGAGACGAACCCCAAGCCTATATTCATCAGTGGTAGTCTCCCCCCTCAGGAGAAAGAAGAACTCATTGCCCTCATACGGGAATACATTGATGTCTTCACATAGAATTACGAGGACATGCCTGGCCTCGACCCACGGGTTGCCATGCATCGCCTCAACATCGGCTTAAACGCCAAACCAGTCAAACAATAGCAAAGGCAGTTTCGTCCACAGATCATGGAAGCAATAGAGGCCGAGGTAAAGAAGTTGATCGAATCCGGCTTCATCAGAAAGGAACAGTACCCCGACTGGGTAGCCAATATCGTTCCAGTCCTGAAGAAGAACGGTAAGATTCACATCTGCATTAACTTTAGAGATCTTAATGCTGCGTGCCCTAAGAACGAGTTTCCCTTGCCCATCACGGATGTCATCATTGATAATACGTGTGGGTTTGAGAGGATGTCCTTCATGGATGGATTCTTAGGGTACAATCAAATCAAAATACACCCGAGGACGAAAAACACACTTCATTAAGGACTCCAATGGGGGTATACTACTACACGGTCATGCCTTTCGGGCTCAAAAATGCCGGTGCTACCTACCAACGCGTCATGAGCACAATCTTTCGAGACCATTTGTGAAGGACTGTCGAATGTTATATGGACGACTTGGTTGTGAAGAGTCGCTGTAAAGATGACCACCTCCAAGACTTGAGGGTGATGTTCGAACTCATGAGGACTCATCAACTCAAGATGAATCCTACGAAGTCATTCTTAGGTTTGTCTAGCGGTAAATTCCTTGGTTTCATCGTCATAACGAAAGGCATCCAGATTGACCCAGACAAGGTACGAGCTATTCAAGAGTTTCGCCCGCCCCGAAATCTTAAGGAACTAAGGGGTCTTCAGGGACGATTGGCTTACATCCGGAGGTTCATCTCGAATCTTTCGGGCAAGTATCAACCCTTCTCAAAACTAATGAAGAAAGGCACTTCTTTCGTGTGGGACGAGCCCTGCCAACGGTCCTTTGAGGAGATCAAAGCTTGCCTCTCGAAGACTGACCTATTCGAAGACTTACCGGATGAACCCCCCGAGGTCAACATAATTTCTTCGTCGGAGGTTTGGCAAATGTTCTTCGACGGCGCATCTCGCGTCGGTACGAGCGGCTCTATTGTTGCAGGAGTGGGGGTGGTCCTCACTTCTCCACATAACCACGTGTTGTCGCGTGCCTTTTCGCTAACGGAGCCATGCACCAACAATATGGCTGAGTACAACGCGCTACTCATTGGACGCGAGTTAGCAAGAGAGTTAGAGATAAGACATCTCGAAGCCTACGGTGACTCTCAGTCAATTGTCAAATAGATGACGGGGGAATACGCAGTAAGGAACGATGATCTAATCCCGCTTCATAGAGCAGCTACCAAGCTGGTGGAGTTATTTGAAAGTTTTCGCATCGAGCATGTGCTCCATTCCAAGAACACGCATGCAGATGCACTCGCATCCTTGGCGGATAACTTGGCCCAGCCACTAGAGACGACTCAATGGGTCATCGTGGCAAGCCGAAAGCTCTTTCGACTAAAGGACGTTCCAGAAGCGAACGCCACCCATCAAGTTTCGGATCAGCCTGACCTGAAAGACTGACGTCTCTTGATCATCGATTATGTCCTATACGGCATGCTGGCCGAGGACACTAGGGAGCGAGAGTCCGTCCGGCGACGTGCCTTAAGGTTCTACTACGATTCGACCACCAAGACGTTGTATCGAAGGTCGTACGACGGCTTGTTACTTCGATGTCAGGTTCTACTACGATTCGACCACCAAGACGTTGTATCGAAGGTCGTACGACGGCTTGTTACTTCGATGTCTTTCAAAGGCAGAAGCACAAGAAGCTCTGCGTACGACGGCTTGTTACTTCGATGTCTTTCAAAGGCAGAAGCACAAGAAGCTCTGCGCAAAGCCCATGACTGCACTTGCGGAGCTCACCAGCCCGGACGCAAACTTTAGGATCATTTACGAAGGATGGGCTACTTTTAGCCTGGGATGGTTAGCGACGCGGTTGCTAACCCAAAGCGCTACCACGCATGCTAAATCCATGCCAACTACATGCATCAACCTCCCGAATACCTACACCCGACAACGGTATCATGGCCTTTTGAAGCATGGGGAATTGACATTGTCAGGCCAATTTCCCAGCCGTCGGCAAGAGGCCATCGCTTCATCCTCGCGATTAGCGACTACTTCTCCAAATGGGCCGAAGCCATCCCTTTAAGAGAAGTTAAGACCAATGACGTGATTAAGTTCATCAAACATCATTTCATATACCGATACGGCGTACCTCAACGTATCATCCATGACAACGGTACACAATTCGTTAGCCATGCGTTCACCCAATTTTGTGATAAATTCCGGATACAGAACCTTTTCTCCACAGCCTAAAACTCTTTGGCGAATGGCTTGGCCAAGGCCTTCAACAAAACAATCATTAAGATCTTAACTAAGCTAACTTCCAATAGCAAGCACGATTGGAATGAAAAGCTGAGTGAGAGCTTATGGGCGTATCGCACAACGGTTCGCACACCGACGGGCAATACGCCTTACTCATTGGTATACGGCTGTGAGGCTGTGTTACCATTAGAGATTCAAATTCCATCCCTCCGTGTTACCCTGGTCGTAGGAATGATGATAGAGGATAATCATCAACAGCGCCTCACAGAACTTGAAGCGTTGGATGAGAAACGACTGGAAGCTCAACAACACATTAAGTTCTATCAAGCCCGAATAGCTGATAATCATATTTTTATTACAATTTTATATCCTCATTATCTATTTTACATGAATAAATATACCATTAATAATTATTGTTAGCTTAGTTTGCACATAAATGAATGAAAATATAAATAAATATTATTAAATGTAAAAACCCCTTAAAAATCTCTCTTCTCTATTTTGTAGCATTTTAGAAGCCCATGAAGCAAAAGCTTAAAAGAGAAAAATGATTGAAGCCCAAAGAGCAAAGCCCATAAAAAAATACACCAAGGAAATCAAACGTGGACTTAGATGCATATAGTTGGAATGAATTGGGTTTTTATGCAAAGCTTTGAAGTGATTCTCATGACCGAACCTGCTGCAGAGTTTGGAAGTTGTGGGCCGAACTTTATTTAATTTTGAAATTGAAATGCTATGGGTCGGTCTTTGCTCTTCCATTTGATTTTCAAAATCAAATGAATCATGGGCTTTGCTCTTCAATTTTGATTTTCATTTTCGTTTTAAATCAAATGAATGTCTTGAGGCCGGACCTTGATGTGCTGCAGATTACCAAATGACCGGACTTATTGGGCTGCAGAGTTGGATTTTTCCCAAAAAAAATCAAATGCTTCATTGGACTTGGATGCTTGAATGGGCCAAAGACTTGGAACTTCATCAAATAATCATTCTCATGGGCCGGACTTGATTTTATTGCTTAAGAGATTTTCATTTTGTTTTGAAAATCATATGGGCCTTTTATGTTGGGCTAGAGAAGAACAAAAAGCAAATTCAAAGGTGGAGATTTTTGCTTGGGGCTCAAGACAAATCCAATGGCTCATATTCATTGAAGATTACTATAAATAGGGGTAGAGAGTAAGGGGTTAAGGGTGTAAAAATTTTTATAACTCTTTTTGGAGAGGAGAGCTACTCTTAATTGAGAAGGCCTTCTAAAATTATAACTTTTTGTTGCAATTAATAATAATAATTTTTTTCACCACTTTAAATTTTTCTCTTCTTCTCTTTGTTGGATGATGAAGATGAAGATGAAGATGGAGAATTATTTGAAGGTTTGCATTTTTTTTTCTCTTTTATTGTTTATTAGTTTAGATTTATTTCTATGCTTGTAGTTAGATTTTATTTTCTTGTTAAATAACCAAGAGGCTAGAACCCTCTTGCCTTAGATTTATTTCATGCTTATAGAGTAGATTTATTTTCTTACATTTAATTCTTATAATTTTATTTTGTAGTTTAGATTTTGTAATTTATTTTTTAGTTAGATTTTAATTTCTTATACTATTCACCTTGAGGCTAGAACCCTCTTGGGTTTAGTTTTTCTTTTTGTTTTTTTTATTTTGTTTGATTCGCCTTTAGGCTAGAACCCTCTAGGGAATCACGCTTTTCTAAGAAGTGAGTTCAATTTTAGATTATCCATATCTATAATTGAATCCACTATCTTTAATTTCTTGCATTTTCTCTTATTCTAGAATTTTGTTCTTCATTCTTGATTTTTATTTGTTTCTTGATTCTATTCATTTTTTCTTCTTCTCACATTATTGATCATACTCATTCTTTTTCAAATCCACTCTCACTTACACTTGTACCTATTTACACACCATTTTTCACTATCTCAATCTCTTCACAATCACATTCACTCATCAATCTTATTTGTCACGCACACAACATAAGAACCGATTTTATATTTTCTCCTACAAAACACCTTCCTCGTGGGATCGATATCTTAAATACTATAACTTGACACGGTTGTGCACTTGCAACCTTTTTGGTACATGTTTATGCCGCATCAATAGCAAAGGCTTTCGACAAGAAGGTCAAGCGTCGATCCTTCAAGGAAGGAGAATTGGTACTAGCAGCTCGACGACCAATGATTCTCACTTCCAAGAAGAAGGGCAAATTTCAGTCCAAATGGGAAGGACCGTTCGTGGTAGAGACAGTCTACTCGAATGAAGCCTATCGCCTCATCAAACCGAATGGCGACAAGATCATGATGCCCATCAATGGTAAATACTTGAAGAAGTACTACCCTTAGTTCTCCTTCAAACTCCCACGAGTGCATGAGTCTAAACTGGTCCTCGCTCCCTCCAACTGGTACACGAGGCTAAACTGTTCCTACTTCATTTACTCCGACGGGAAACCCTATATGAAACGCTACTAATGGCGTTCTTAAGCGTGACCTAGATCGCCATTTTGTCCAAACTTCTTACAGTCGGGACCAAGACAATCCTGTTATGTTAATTATCACCTCTGACAAAATCAACTTACCAATCCTCTTCAATAGGACGGTAAGTCCACAGAGTTGCTCAAATCACAATAAACTCTCACTGTCATGTTAACACTACACCTCTGACAAAATCAATCTATCAATCCTCTTCAATAGAATGGTAGGTCCTAAAAGTCGTTCACATCACGACGTACAATTCTGTTATGTTAACTATCACCTATAACAAAATCAACTTATTAATCCCTTCCAATGGGATGATAATTCCTCATAGTTGCTCCAATCGCAACATAACTCCATCATGTTAATGAGCACCTCTGATGACTGGCGCCGTTATTCCCATGAGTAACACAGCCTAAGTAGTAACCTACCAGGCGATGTGCTACTACTTCGGTCAATAGTCACACTCCAACATCCCTGAACTACATGACCTATTCCGGCTATCCTAATATTCTCTTAGAATAACCGATGGGTAGCAGCCTACCACGCGACGGCTCCTACAGCAATCAATCATCATATTCCTACATCCCTGAATGATTCGATTATCATTTACGTCGTCGTCCTCACAGATGACGATAATTACCAAAGGCGTCTTGGTAGGCGACATGTCCCAACTATCCCTTCAAACAGAAACTCGCCAAGTGGCAAGTCTTTGTTGGGGTACTCAGCTGAGCGCAAGCATAAGTAATCGCCCTTTGTTTCAAGTTAAGCGTTACCCTCTCGGTTTCGCCTGAGCTACAACGCGAAAGGCGGGGTTAACACGACTCCACACAGTGAAAAACCAAAAGTAGAAGGAGATCCTAGCGACTAAGTCCAAGACAGACTCGTCGAAGGCTCGACACACTGTGAGAGATAGTGTAAATGGCTAGACTCAGGCGCCAAACAGCGCAGGCGAATCCAACATGATGGTTATCATGGATTAACCAACAGTCCTAAACACAGATCAAACACAGAAAATAAAAGAAAAAGACTGTGCATGCAAAGCAGCAGATGAACAAAAAACATAAGAGGCCATTACGGGCCAAAATTACAGATAGAGTTTTGAGCTGCGATGCGACAAGCATCAACAAAGTTACAAAATAGTGTTTGGACAAAAGAAATGATACGCTACATCAACTTCAAAAGACCAAAACTGGCGATTTTCGCCTTGACCACCACAAGATCCACCACGCGTCTAGCTCTCGCCCTCTCCTCCTGCCGTTGCTGAAGTCTGGCAAAAGTGGCCTTGCCTTCCTCCTCTTCTTGGCGAAGGAGCTGTAGCGTCCTCTCTTCCGCCTCGATAGCCCGGTAGACTTGCATCTTCTGATACTCGAGCCGCTTTAGCCTCGCCTCACCCTCAAGGGATCTGGCGTCTAGGAAGAAGCTATCATCCACATAGGCGTCCATCTTCGCCAGTATGGCTCGATGTCGCCTGTGAAGACGTCCGAGCAGAGCCTCCTACTTCAGAATTCGCTTCGCCAAGTCCTCACGCTCAAACAGAGCGCTCATGGCGAGAGGCGCCGGTTCCAAGTCCTCACGCTCAAACAGAGCGCTCATGGCGAGAGGCGCCGGTTTGGGGTCGGCCTGCACCAGCTCCTCCAGGCGGTACATCAATTCCTTCAAATAGTGGAGCTCTCGCTCACGCCGCCGGGTGAGTTGAGCACCGCCTACGTGACGGATCTCATCTAAACTCTCCTCCACAAAGGGGAGCATGTCGTAGTACCGCCCAACACCCTCGCTAACGATGGTGGCGGTCCTACGGATGGCGTCCTCTAATTTTTGAAGGAGGGCAAACACCGGGCTAGGAGTGGAAGCCAGAGCAGGAGACCCTTGAGCCGGGTCGTTGGCCAGATATGGCGTCGCGCTGACGCCGGCAACGGAGGAGGAGGAGCCAACACTCTCGGAGGCCATTGAACAGAGGAGATTTTGGAGTTCTTCTTTTCTTTTAAGGTGAGATTTCGTAAATACGAGAACTCAGCCAGGGCGATTGCGAGTGCATCATATAGCCGAAAGCCCAACGGCTGAGATTTGCTATCCCAAACAATCGGGCGGCTCAGATGTCCCACAACGCTTCGAGCTCAACGCCCATAAAAGCGTCACCATTAGGACTCCGAACTGACCGTTCGGATTGATCGCGGAAGGCGAAGCGTCCCGTCGTTTCGTAATTAATGAGCCCTAACGCGCCCACGTAACCTTAGCTGGAAAGCACTTGGGTCCACCGGCAGACGCGTGGCTCAAATTCGCTCGCGCTAGAGTTTTGCTTGTAGTGCAAAGTTCACCTCGCTTAAATTTTGCTTGTAGCATAAACTCGCCCGTGCTTGAGTTTCGCCTGCAATGTAAAATTCGTCTCACTTGAGTTTCGCCTGCAGTGCAAAATCCGTCTCGCTTAATTTTTGCTTGTAGCACAAACTCGTCCGTGCTTGAGTTTCGCCTGCAATGTAAAATTCGTCTCACTTGAGTTTCGCTTGTAGTGTAAAATTCAACTCATTTGAATTCTGTTTGTAGCACAAACTCGCCCGTGCTTAAGTTTCGCCTGCAATGCAAAATTCGTCTCACTTGAGTTTCGCTTGTAGCCCAAAATCGCCTGTGCCTGAGTTTCGCTTACAACCTTAATTCACCATCACTCGAGTTTCGTTTGCAGACCAAACCCACCGGCGCTTGAGTTTCGCTTGCGGCATAAACGCTCCCTCACTTAAAGTTTTGCCTACTGCTCAGAATCACCTGAAACTAAATCTGCCCATCGCATGAACAAGATGCCGAATGGAGACACAACGGAATATGAAAGGAGTATGTGCACAACGAGAAAATGCAAACTTTATTAGATGCTTCTAGACAGTACATTTGAACAACATTATGACTTTACAACCAAGAGAGTCATAACATCACATTCAAGAAGCAAAACTGAAACAGAACGTCTTGAATCTACTCCTATCCTATGGGTTTATTCTAGGAGTTTGAAAGATGCAAGCTTGGCTCTGACTGCGGATATCTTCTCCGCATGCATGACACGAGCTTTGTCCTCTTCCTCCTGTTGGATCCGTGCCTCGAAAGAAGCATTAGCAACAGCATCCTCCTGAAGCAACAGTGGAAGATTACGCCTCTCTCTGGCGAGGTCGCCCTCCACCGTCTCGCTCTGAATGCGCAGGCCTGACAGGATTGATTCTCCCTCTGCATGCGGAATCGAGCTTAAAATGATCGAAGAAGCGACAGACTCCATGTCAGATTGCAATAGGTTGTACCGAAGATCCAGATAATCAATAAGGGCCTCTTTGTCTTCTATGTCTCGCCTCCGGAACTCTTGTTGCCACACGGCGTGATGACAGACTGGAGCTAAGAATAGCTTCACTTCAGATTCCAAATCCGCATGTCGCAAGTCCTCCAATTTCGTCAGGAGCAATTCCAGATTGATGAGCCTCATTGAGCACCGCACTCTGAGCATAAAGTCACCCTGGCAATGGAGGCGAGCCACACGATCTGAGAGGGACTGCTTCAGCTCGCGAAAGTACCATGACCCTGATCAACGAGCAAGATCACTCGTTTCACCGTGTCCTCCAACTCCTCTAACTGGGCCAGAATGGAATCCAAGGGTTTAGGCTCCGGATCACGGTTAGGCGTGAGGGCCGAGGAAGAGGCATCATCCCATGTCTCCTTCGCACCAGACGCCTTCGCTCGTGGTGCCATCTTGAACAAGGAGGAGGCAATCAACGCAGTGCCCTCTCTGACAAGAAAAGAAGGCCAGGTGTGACATACGGACCAAGTACGTGTCCATCATCCAACGGTCCAGATGGGCGGCCGAACCGTCCATTACGCCGCCTTTAATGCGAGACAACGTACCAATGTCAGTCCAGCTGGCGGGCACTCGAGACCGCTAGCAGACACGTGGTTACCCCCACAAATCAACGTTAATTTCGTCTTCGGCTTGATTTAGCCATGGTCAGAATTCGCCTATGGCTGAAATTCGCCTGCGGCTTGAGTTCGCCTGTAGTTAGAATCCACCAGCAGTCTGAACTCGCCTACGTCTAGAATCCGACTGCAGCTTGAATTCGCCTATAGTTAAAGGCCCACCTGTAATGGCCTCACAAAGAAAGACGAAAGCCGAAAGACAAAGGCAACAGTGACTAGGAGGGGTACGTGCACAAACACATTTGGGAAACTAAAAGAGCATAACATTCATCCAGTCTTAAGATAGTACATTTGAACAAAGTTATGATTTCATAACCAAACAAGTCATGACGCAGTATCAAAAGAAAAACAAGCAAAATGTCTTAAACACGGTTTTAGACCTAAAATCCTAGTCCAACAAACTAAAGGATGCAAGCTCTGCTTTGACCGCGGCCACCCTTATCATGTGATCCTCCCGGGCTCTGTCTTCAGCCTCTTTCTGCGCACGATCTTCAAAGCTTGACCTGGCGGCAGCGTCCTCCTGGCGCAATGTGTGAAGGCTTCAAGTTTCCTCCTCGGCAATCTTGCTGACCTTAACACTCTCAGATTGAAGCCCCCTCAGAGTTGCCTCCGCCTCCCCCAGCTCAGCCCTCAGGCGGGATACAGTGGAAGAGGCATCGCCTATCTGCTCTTCCAGTGAGCGCTACTGACCCACCCAGAAGGCGACATAGAATTCCAAGTCTGCTATTTCCCTGGAGCGAACTTCCTGATCCCAGGCCTCCCGACGTCTAGCGTGAGACAAGAGAGTCTCCACATCAACTTCTGTACCTTCTCGTAGCAAAGTCTCTAAACTCGTCAGGTGTGACACCAGAAGGAGTAGCCTCTGCACACAACGCATGGCGATCCGGCGTTCCCCCAGCCACCTGAGATCAGCCACACGATCTAGGAGGGACTGTTTGAAGCCCTTATAGGTCCCCATGCCAAGACTGACGAGGGAAATTACCTGCTTCACAGCGTTCTCAAATTCCTCAACTTTAGCCTGTATAGGCAAAGAATCTGAGGAAATAGGCTCTTGACCCGGAACAAGCGCCGCGATGGGTGGAACCTTGAGACAAGGTTCGGCTCCAGGCTGAGGAACAGAGTCTGACGCAGAGGAAGTCGTGGTACCCTCAGTTTCGTCATCAGAAATCAAAATAGGCTCGGCCGCATGCTCTTCGGTCGTCAGCATCTCCTCTTGAGCTGCGTAACACAATAACGACACAGGAAAGAGTTAGGCGAGAAGTACCTACTCGACTTGTGACACTTTAACCGAACTGCTTGAAAATCGGGACAAAAGGGTACCTTCAGTGGCAGCGGCCTCGGCCACCCGAAGATGACGCCTCCTTCCTTTTCTTCGAAGCAACTCTCTTCACCTTCAGTTACATTCCGAGTACAACGAAAGGAAACTTGGATTTTCTCCGGAGAAGACAACAAGAAAACTACAACCTCCCTTAACAAAGAGGAAGGGCATTAAATACTCATAGCCTGGACGGTTGTTCACCGCTCGATTAGACCGTTCAGAGCCAAACAGTCGAGAGTAAGACCGAACAACTCGGGATCTCGCATGAACGGCCAGGATCTACCAGTTTCTAGACACGATCTTCAACCAACGGCCTAGATCGGGCATGGGGAACGAAGAGGCCCACTACGCCATCTTTAATGTGAAACGACATGCCCATGATGTCTTAACTGACGAGCGCATCAACGGTCAAGTTGACACGTGGCCCACTAAGAGCGGAGCCCGCCCGTGGGTTGAAGTCGTCGTTTAAACTCGTAACGTTTGAGCTCGCCTAATGGTTGAGCTGTTCAGGCTCGTGCGCCACTCTGAAGCTCGAGTCAGTCCTGATCTCGCCTGTAGCTGGA